>NC_140927.1:8676282-9276282 GCF_045865225.1 Trachurus japonicus | reverse complement strand
AACAGCGCCATGTTGGATTGGCCGGCCGAGAACCCGCCCACTGGCCTCGAAGCAGCTGTCCACGGAGCTGCTCGGACCTGTCACTCAACGTTTCCGCGCCCTAATTGGCCAGAATTTTAACCTAATAACAGTAAAACGGTAGAGTTAAAAAAAAATTCACCCCCCTCAGAGTGTGTGCGGGGGTAGAAACTATCGATTGAGACAAAAAAACGTTCTGACACCAGGCTTTTATTGAGGATGTAAAATCGGCGATTTTAACATGGGGGTCTATGGGGAATGCTCCCTTCTGACACCAGCCCCCAGAGGAAGCCGGGGGGATTGCAGTTTTTTGAACGCGGAAGTGAGCTTCACTTCTCAGACCGACAACTGCCCCCTTGGTCGGACTCCAATACCGCTGCTGCTCGGGTGGAGTGGGTGCTTGTGTCTTGCTGTGACTCTGGAGCTGTGTCCCGGTTCAGGGGCTGCAGCCTGAACTGACACACAGCTTCGGTCTCGGATGCTGCGTTAGCTACGTTACCTTAGCTCGCCATCATGCCGTGCTCTGTCCAGTCCTCTTCATGGAGCGTGTTTGATTACGTGTGGGACGCTAGAGGGCGGCCACCAAGCGCTTTGTTAGTGTGCTCTGTCTTTCTTTCAATTCAATGAAACTTTATTGATCGCTACAATGTAATGGGAAGTGTGTGCCGCTGTAAAACCTCACCAAAGGAACGGAAAGGAACGGAGTAACGCAGCGTCTGGTAACGATAACGGAGTTACTGATTTAAAAAAACAACGCGTTACGTTATTAGTTACTGAAAAAAGTAACGGCGTTACTAATAACGCGTTACACTGACAACCAATAATGCACGCAAAATGCACCATCACACTGAAAGACAGAAAATCAGTGCAGAGAAAATCACCCTGGCAGCGTCCGAGTTCTTTTTTTTCTTTCTTTTTTTTCTTTTTTCTGATGACCTCACGATATCATCCCCTACCTTGAAGCGTCTGGATAGTGAGTACAGATTAATGAATGAGTGAGTGATTTTGGGCACAGCCACAGTCAAACTGGCCAGTCACTAAACGTCACTGGACATTTGCCAGAATGCAAAGTAGGGCCTACTCTACTGTTATTGGATAGCAGGAGTGAAGTTTGGGCTGAATCAAGGGGGCAGTTGTCGGTCTGAGAAGTGAAGCTCACTTCCGCGTTCAAAAAACTGCAATCCCCTCGGCTTCCTCTGGGGGCTGGCTCCAGAAGGGAGCAACTCCAATTGAATCCCATGTTAAAATAGCCGATTTTACAGCTTAAAAAAACATATTTACAGCCTGGTACATTTTATTTTTTTGGTCTCAACCGTTGAGTGACAGGTCCGTAGACCGCTGCTACGAGGCCAGTGGGCGGGTTTTCGGCCGGCCAACGGCCGCACCTCTCCAAATATGGCAAGTAGAATCCAACATGGCGCGGTTCAAACCCCCGTAGTAGCGGCACAAAACAGACTCCCCCAAACCAATGGGTGACGTCGCGGGTGCTACGTCCATTCTTTTTACAGTCTATGGGCTGAATGAGCAGCAGCAGTTGCAGCAGAAAAGAAGCTGGAGCAGAGCAGGGGAAACAATCAGCATTTTGTTCACTGACAACTCAAATAATGGAGATGCAACACTACTAGCTTTGTAGCCTATGTTGAAGCAAGCAGAGTAGCCTGTTTAAAGTGAAACATCATCATTTAGTAGGAGGTTTTGCCTACAGATTTGCCAGACAAAAAAGCTGATAACCAAACCAATAACACTGAAAATTATAGCTGCTGCACAGCGATGGGTCAGGTCCGGGCTATTTTTTGGCAAATTTAGGCAAATTCTGAGCAACAAACAGGAGAATAGACAGGAAGACAAGCCAGTTGACCTTATAATGTTCATTTTGCACCAGTTGAGGCTTGAACCCACAACTTCTGGAACCAAAGACCGTTGTCTATCACACTGAGCTAATTAGCCAGTGGTAGTTCAACAGTGGCTTCACAAATTGAGTAGCCTAAGCCATTCACTGTCGTGCAGGCAGATTTGAAACCACTGTAAAAAGAAAAATCCGTTTTTTAACAAAGACCATCTGGTATTTTGATGTGTTATCATCAACTCCCTTGTTGGGTCTTGAACCCACATCCTCCAACACCAACCAGCTCCTAACTCACTGAGCTAACTGTCTGGAAGTGAGAACCGCTGTGTGTCTTCTCAAATAGACTCAGGGAGTCACAGGCCAGGCAGCTGTTGGCAAGGCAGATTTCAAAAATGGTCAAATAGTCACAAATTGTGTTTCTAAACAAAAATCTGATAATACATAAATTGCATCATAACAGCATGAGAATGTTGGTGATTTGTTTTTAACGATAAGTGTTTTGCTTCACAAGAGAAAATCTGATGTTTGAAAATACCACTCTTATATTGACTGCAGTTGTTCCCATGAGAGCAGAATTCAAAAAGTTCTCAAAAATTCAGTTTTTGAGATAAAATTCTGATATTTGCCAAACTTCATCAACCATGACTCCAAAATGTTGTCATTTTTTTTCAGGAAGGTTGAAAATGTATTTAGCAAGAATTGGATGGTATATGTTTACAGTACTGTTTCCAGTCAAACATTTTGATGCACTGTAGGCTCAATTTTTGATAAATCAAAAATCCGAGAAACAAGTTTTGTGGAGAACAGTCTGAAGATGCTCTGTAGCAAGTTTTTTTTATTTCATTATTTATTTAATTTATTTAGCACAAACGATGTCATATAAATACAACATGGACAATCAACATAACTGGGATGTGCAAAGGGGAGGTATGAAACCCAAAAGGGCTTATATAAAAACCTCACCCACATAGGCCTGTCTGGTGACAATTGAGCAAAAATTGTGCGAGGAGATACATTTTTCACAGTTATTGAAAAAAACAGAGTGATGGACTTCATAATTTGTAATGAGTTTAAGTGGACAAAAGTTTCAGCAGTATTGGGGCAACATTTTGGTGAAAGTTGCAAAACTGTAGCATGTACCGTTGGTTTGGTAGGAATTTTTAAAGTTTTTAAATTTAAACGCTTATTATTGTGCTTATTGTGTTTTTCTTAAATTGTAAATTTGTTGTTATAAACATAAAAACAGTGTTTCATGGGTCCACCTAACCCCCAACCTGCTCATGATCATTTTCATTAATTGTCTTGTCCATTGTCACTGGACTGCATTCACATCAGAGGATAGCAGTCATTAAAAAAAAATCAGTTTTAAAAACAACTGCACAGTACAAACAACTTTTGTCAACAACTTTTTTTTCCTTTTTTTTTTAAGATCTTTTTTTAATGTCAATATGGGGAAAAAGGCCTATAAGCAACCCTGATTATTGGAAGTTTAACTCTGGTCTCTTTGTTTAGGATCATTTATTATGTTTTAACATGTGAACCTGCTTCTGGTGATGAGGAATTATGAGAGTGTATTTGACCACTTCTTACATTCATGTATTTTATCAATCATCGTCACGGCTCCTACCCTTGCCACACACAAGTTGCATCATTAAACTTCTTTCAAGGCTATGGGGTTGACTGACATTAGGCATAAAAGGAGGAAAAAAATCACAATATCTCTGTTAGATCTCTGTAGCTGTTTGTTGTAAATTTAATGAGGGCTCTCAGATTAGTGCGCTGATGTTTTGTCTGACGCAGTTAGGCCTTTTCTTTCTTTCTTTCTTTTTTTTTTTTTGGGGGGGGGGGCTGTTTCTATCGATTTCAAGCATGCAATCATCAATCATTAGTGAAGATGCCAGCATAAAGTAGACCAATCTTGCAAAATAGTTGCTGATAAGCTTATTGCTCATTTAACCATAATCATTTAATGACTCCAAAGTGAAAAATGGCTTTCACCGCCCTGTGAAATCTTTGAATATCTTAAACATTGAACTCCATCTACCTGACATACGATCCACAAATACAGAATCAGTTATTATGGATGATATGATTATACTATCTATCTATCTATCTTTATAAAACGGAAAGGTGAAATCCGGCGATCTGATTGGCTGTTAACCGTGGTATATTGAGCATATAGCCTACCACAGCTACTATTCTAAAGCCTTATCACAGCGTAAGCTATCACTCCGCGTCAGGCACGTATGACTGGTATGAATGGAAGTTGTTGTCATGTATCCATGACAACGGACTGTTGCAGTCCGTAGCCAAAGACAGTTGATGTTTTTACGATGTTAAAAAACGGACTAGAGTAGTTGAATTCACATGTTTAAGGTGAACTTTCACCTCCGGGGAGGGTTAACAATGGTAGAGGGGATTGAGCAGTGACTTTCACCTGAAAAAAAGCGGAGGAAAAGACGAGATGCAGAGCTAATTTGGAGCTAACGTCTGGAGAGGTGGGACTATTTTTTTCACAGTGAGGCTATTTTATTGAATATTATACAACAGTTAGTTCCGACCGGTCCCAACCGAGCAATTTGATTGGACAAGAGACGTTCCATGAGTGCTGATATACAGTATAACAGCACTGCAACTTTTTACGGACGTTATCACTCCGCTGTTCAGCTGGACAGGAGCTAAGTCAGAGCCAGGCTCCCCATACAGGAGCTGCCCCATCTCTCTGCTGCTACTACAGTTAGAAACGGACCTGAACATTAAAACCTGGATCTGACCTGGTCCGTCTAATTGGAGATAAATCTCTACTAAACCCGGCTGGAAAAAAATCGCCGCGGGGGCAACTACGTTTTGACGGCGATGTGTTTTGATATTAGCGTTAGCTGTTGTTAGCCACGTAGCTCAGCTACTTAGCTTCAACTGTGTTTATATTGATTACATAGCAGATAAACAAATGTAATACGGTATCGATAACATCTCTGTATGTCTTCACGCTGGTCCTGTTGCTCCGGTGCTAATCAGACACGGGCTCAGAACCAGAACCAGCACTGGAAGCAGCTCGGTGGAAAAGCTTGTAGCTAGTAGCAAGCTAGTATGAAATGTTTATGTGTTGCCTGGCAACGGCCTTGTCTCCCTTCCAGTTGCGGAACTATTTCTGTTGGCGGAGCCAAATAAATGATTAAAGCAGAAGTAAGTGGTCCGGTCGTTTTCGCTAATGCTGCGTTCCAGGCAGGCTTTTGAAATCGTAAATTACAGCTTCAAGTCACAACTTACGACTTTGTAGCGTTCCAGGCAACCCACTCGTGTTTTTCCGACCTGTTTTACCAGTGAAAGTCACTATAACGGTCACTCGTAACTTCTGACCCGTGAACTCGTACCAGATCGAACTGGTACAACTTCACGGTCGGAAAAATACGAGTTTCCTTGAACGCACCATAACAGTCCTCCTCCCTACGTCGCCACATTCACGGCGTTCCTTGGCTGCACACACAGCCCTGCATGCCGTTCTCTCTCCTCATTGGATAAAAACTGTAGGATACGATAAATGTTTTCTCCTGGGCTCAGAGCAGAGCAGAGTGACTGACAGACCCGTGTTTCAGTCCAAACACTCTATGTAAGTGATTGCTGTCGGAAGATAGAACTATTTAAGACTTATATTAACGCAAATATATCACTTACTTCTGCTTTAAAGCAGAAGTAAGTGATATATTTGTGATATATTTGTGTCCAATGAGGAGAGAGAACGGCATGCAGGGCTGTGTGTGCAGCCAAGGGACGCCGTGAATGTGGCGACGTAGGGACGAGGACTGTTATGGTGCGTTCAAGGAAACTCGTATTTTTCCGACCGTGAAGTGGTACCAGTTCGATCTGGTACGAGTTCACCAGTCGGAAGTTACGAGTGGCCGTTATAGTGACTTTCACAGGTAAAACAGGTCGGAAAAACACGAGTGGGTTGCCTGGAACGCTACAAAGTCGTAAGTTGTGACTTGAAGCTGTAATTTACGATTTCAAAAGCCTGCCTGGAACGCAGCATTAGCGAAAACGACCGGACCACTTACTTCTGCTTTAAATATGTATTTCTGGTTGAATAAAACTACATGGAATTGATTGCGTATCCCTCTTTCATATTGTCATTATTGGTAACCGTTTTATAAAAGCAATATATCACTCCAGTCCGTGGTATATGCTCATCATAGCATATACCACGGCCTGTCGTGATATATTGCTTAAATCTATCTATCTATCTATCTATCTATCTATCTATCTATCTATCTATCTATCTGGAATGGAGCTAGGTCAGGGCTAAAAAGTACACATAGGCCTACTAATTTACTGTATATTTTGAATTCTATCTTCAGTCCTCACACAAGGCAGCTGTGGTTTTATAACCTGTTGTGTGACATGATTATGTCAGCATTAGCCTATACAATTCATACAGCTGTCCCATTTCTATTTCATAAACAGAATTTGTGTAGCCTAATTTTGTTTGTTGCACATTAAATAAATTTAGCCTCTAATATAACACTGGTTTGTTGTTACTCACAATAAATAATATAAAATGGAGATGCAGCATCTTCTTCTACCAGGTTATTATACTTCAAACTGATCATCATCATCTGGATCCGTACTAAGATCATACACATCGACACTATGAATATGTAGGGTCAATCCCTCTGTACTCCACATAATCCTACTGACAAATAGGTAAACCTGATTACCGGACAAGGTAATCAGTATATTTTCATTCTCCATGTCTGTTCTATCTTCATTCAGTATTTTGCAATTTACTATGCTAAATTACAGTAATGCCCAAATGGGATGAGGCATCATCACAGCCCTCTTTCTGTAATATTCCTGTGGGAATATTTTACCATTTGGACACAAGCTTCTCCATTGGTGGTTTCTTGTCCTCCATTATTGCATTTTTGATGGACTCCCTTTGTTTGACCCATACTTTTCTCTCTGACCCACTGAAGGATAATTGGCTGTGTTAGTGATAACCCCCTTGAGTTCTTGTCATTCCGCCCTGACATTCCTCATGCTTTTACCCAAAGAGAAATATAACCTAGGATAATTGGATTTTTTCTCTTTCTTCAGTATCTGTCAACTTGCTTTCCCGGCTCTTCAGAAACAAGAAACTTCCATTTGACAAGAGCCACAAAACAGCTGACCCATCACTGCATAGTATCTAACAGCATGATTAAAACAGGATTATACTAATTAATCTGACAGCAAATGAGTCTTTCCTTTCTTCAGGTGCAGAGGGTGAAAAGATTTATGTTATCATTTCCTAAAAGGGCAAGTTGGGAAATTTATGAAGTGCAAAGTATACTCAGACAAAGCTTTCAACCTCAAGCAATGAATAAAGAATCAGCAATGACTTCCAGTGTTGTCCTCTCTCATTATTTTATTTCAAGATCCACAAGAGAGTGTATATATGTAGTACAAGCGCAGGACATCACTGTCTTGAGGTTTCCCTCCACAAAAGGACACACAGAGAGAACTCCCATATAGTACTAGCTACGCAGACTGGAAAATGCTCTTTGAATAATCAGTCACAAAGTGAAAACCCATAGACCAAATCGAAATCTGGATATGGCATTAATCCTGACAGTAAATTCAAATCACACTGCTGCGGCTGATAGCTGACTCTCTGCATCTCATCCTCTGGATGCTCTTTTCCATCCATGGAACCACACAGAGTACTATGGCTGGCTGCTTGCAGTTTGCTATCTGATTATGTGTTTTATTAAAAGCTGGTCTTTCCAAGTACCAATCAGGCTTTCCATCAGGTTGCCTGTCTGTTTGCCTTTGAAGCATTTAACCTCACATGTCAGTGTCAACCAGAGGCAAGCTCTTGGAGCCATATCTTGAAATGGCTGTGGTTAAATTCACCTATCACATTAAGTACTGTTGGAACTCATTGCTATCAGCTTCTCTGTGCAATGGACTATAAAATAGTGCTTTTGTTGCCTAAACCTAACCACGGACAAGACTCTGGATATGAGCCCTGGTCTGGTTTGACAGCATTGTGCTGCCATCCAGCTCAACCACTTCCTGCCAACTCTGCTGCTGTTAATAAATAGCATTTAATTGATTCAGAAATTATGTTGTCCATTAACGCACTCAAAAATAAAAAATTTAACTCTGTACACATTTTTTTTTCTTTTACCAACTTGCTATATGTCTCCTCCACATGACAAATGTTTAACTGAAAACACTGTTGGTTTTTTGGGGGTTTTTTTTAAGTATATTTTTGGCTTTTATGCCTTTATTTGATAGCCATAGTAGAGATAGACAGGTAAGGGGGGAGGCAGAGAGAGGGGGAATGACATGCAGGAAAGGTCTGCCCGACGCAGGACTCGAACCCGGGACGCCTGCGTTGCGTTAAGGACTGTAGCCTCTACATGGGGCGGCCGCCTTAACTACACTGTTGGTTTTTTATAGAGCTTAGTGCTGTGTTCTTATAGTGATGCCCAGCTGTAATCACATGGCCAATGTCCTGAATTTGAGGTTTTAAAATGTGGAGAATGACTCTCCAAGCCCAACAACAATTATGATATACTGTATGAGAATATTATCATGATTACTACTAATGTGTTTTCAAACGCTACCTATTTGTGGCTAACTTTAGGAGTCAAGGCAATGCTGACATGAGTGATGGGGTGATGGCATAGTCTTTATTGTTTCTTTGAACTGTGTGTAATGGGATGTGGCCAGTTAGTGTGTGCTGTCACTGTGGTGTGATTTGGCCATGATTGAGCAGGACCACCAACGTGCTTCAATAACAAATGGTGGTTGAAGATTTTGGGCTCAGTGTTGTGGGGAGGATGTGACAGTAGATAAACTGCATCTGGCTGGATGATGCGTTGCATTTTGTCCTTGAACAAGACAGTTATGGTGAGGAAGATGATTCATTCTTTTATAGCAGTGTAGAGCTGAACCAGTGCTAGCCCCAGAGGTCAAGCCTATTCACTAGCCATTCAAAATATACACTCTGAAAGGTGCTTTTGGTGTTAGTTTGGTGATATCCCCACTCCAAAATTCAAAGAACTTACTTTACTTAGTGTGAGCTTGATGGTTACAGTACCTTTTTCTGAGAAGTTACAATGTATTATGGGCCACATATAAGGTAGGGGTGGGTGATATGGCGATATTAGATCTTGAAGGATTAGAGTGTGTAGACGATCTGCCAAAGTGCAGAGATCGTAGGATCGTGGGGCACATTCTATAAATTGCAGTTCTATGCTGCAAAGCACAAACAAAGGACATTTGCAAAGTTTGCTAAAAGAGATAACAACAGTTACTTTAGTTTGTATTTTTATTTGACCCTTTTCAATCAGCTATTTTGTGTTTTGATACACTTAAAATCCTGTTAAAATGACTGTGTTGAATAAAACAAACAGTAATGTCTTCATTAATATTTTACTACTACCTTTTATTTAGCAAGACTCCACTTTATCAGAGTGTTGTTTATCTTTTACTATGTTTACGTTGTTTGCACATGTTGGCAAAACTGCAACTATTTAGATTAAAGGACAATTCCAGGCGAATTCAACTCGGGGGTGTATTTTCCTATCATTTTAGGTCTAAAAGAATGAATCTGAAGATTTTCAGTTTAATTGCTCCTGTTTTGCGGTTGTTGCGTCTGTCCCCGCATCACCACGGCAGAAATGAATGGGAGTGGATGTAAGTTCCGCTGTTTAGGCTGTTTACAGCCCTCAAAGCCGCAATTTTTTTCCACAGACAGCGTCAGATGGCTACTCAAACATGCACCGAGAAGTTTATTTACTTCAAGCAAGCCGACATGTTTGTAAAACTAGATCTAATTCAAAGTCTCCCGGAGTCTCGCGCGAGCCCGAAGTTGCAGTGCTGGTGTATTCAGGCACAGTAGGAGCTACCGCTTGTGTCATAAACACAGGAATATCAACTCTTTACTTGCTTGAAGTGTACATTTTTTTCCACAGACAGCGTCAGGTGGCTACTTAAACATGCGCCGAGAAGTTTTTTTTACTTGAAGCAAGTAAAGAGTTGATATTCCTGTGTTTATGACACAAACGGTAGCTTTTCCCACTGCTCCTGAACACACCGAGCACGGCAACTGGGTCTCGCGCGAGACTCCGGGAGACTTTGAATTAGATCTAGTTTTACAAACATGTCGGCTTGCTTGAAGTAAATAAACTTCTCGGTGCATGTTTGAGTAGCCATCTGACACTGTCTGTGGAAAAAAAATTGCGGCTTTGAGGGCTGTAAACAGCCTAAACAGCGGAACTTACATCCACTCCCATTCATTGCTGCCGTGGCGATGCGGGGACAGACGCAACTACCGCAAAACAGGAGCGATTAAACTGAAAATCTTCAGATTCATTCTTTTAGACCTAAAATGATAGGAAAATACACCCCCGAGTTGAATTCGCCTGGAATTGTCCTTTAAAATCTGTTCAGAAAGGTTCTTTGGCCTAAATTGTCTGTTTTTCTTTTTCCGATTTAAGATCGTGATGAAATCGAAATCGTGACTTAATTTTAAAAAAATTGTGATATGATATTTTTGCCATATCGCCCACCCCTAATATAAGGTAACAGGTTATAGGCTAACCTTTTATTGTTGCATTTGTGCTTTGTGCATGAATTAACATTGACATTTTGCCTTTTTGTACTTTATATTTTTGGGGTTTGCAATTGAGGTAGCATGAAAAACTTGATGCAATATTCAGTTGTTTTTCTTAAACTTTTATGCATCAATTCCAAATCATTTTACCATTTATATAATATTGTATCTTTTTTGTTTTACCTACCCCAGAAACTTTTGTATCATTTTATGTGAAAAAAGCATGTCCATACATTTTCCCTCATAGCACACTTACGTATAGAGTATTTTGTGAAATGAACTTTGTGCATTGTCAACATGTTATTTGTTATAATGTTATCACAAATGATTTGTTCCTGAAAAGCAAATTACTGATGGAAAAAAAAAACAGAATGACAAGCTCTCTGTAACATTACTCTGTAAATTTTCAGTTGCTTGTCCAGTATCAGCACTGTGACTTTGCCTGAGGGTGATCCAGCACAATGGCATCTTGAACCAACACGGAGGCTGATGCTAGAGGTTCCACTTAAGCTTCAACCAGGACTGTGGGTTTACCAATTTGAGAAACCTGGGGTGATGTGCTGCAGTGTCTGACAGTGACAGTTACCCATTGGAGATCAAAAGGCTTGCTTTGGGTATATCAGTGCATCCATGTATAATAATTACCTGAGCTAAAGTGCTTTATTATTCAAGGATGACAGAAGTGCTTGTGAAAGGGATTGTGCCTGATCTTAGGGCTTGCCCTGGTGGGAGTGCTACACAGACTGACTCTTACAGCTTACACTACAGGAGGAGAGCTTGCTCAGTGTTTGATGAAGCTAATAAAGGAGCTAAGGTAGTAAACACAAGTGTCTCAGACCGTTCTATGGTCCAGTAATAATAACACAAAGCCCACTAGCTTTTCTCTACACACCACATCAGCCACAGCCTGGGTATGAAGTAAGATATATCAGATCAGTATTCATCAATTAGACACTAGCAAAGAGAGTTGTGTGTGTGTGTGTGGGGGGGGGGTGTCCTTCCTCAGACATAATTTACAACAACATCAGCAAGTAAATTAAACATAGAGTGAGGGATGTAGGAAGGCTTCAGTGATGCAGAAATAATCCAGGTGTCCTTAGAATGTAAAAACCTGGAAGTTTTATGGATATGGAAATTAACAAGGAGTGTGTAAAAGTAACATAGTAACATAGCTGAGAGGGTTCCTTCAGGCGCACTTCAGCAAAAAAGAGCAGCACTGAGTTATTCGAAGAACTGCGTGCCGAACAGGAAGGTTGTGATATGTTAGGTGATATTTCTCAAACAGCAAATCCTGTTCCAAGTCGACACAGACGTAAAAAAAAAAAAAAAAAAAAAAAAATGCGGCTACTCTTATAGGATATTTTCCTTCACACTGTACACCTGAGAGGGAAGTTAGAGACACCAAAGGCTAGGGATCCTCCCAGCGCCAAACTGCAATAAGCACACATAAGTGCACTTAAAACAGTCCGGCTTTCCAGGAGCAGGCAAGAGAGCTAAAAGTTACAGTTTACAGTATCATTGAACTAGCATCTTCAGTACATGAACTACAGGAGAGTCAACTACTAAACTAGCAGTTTCATTGAGATGACCACCACTAACTTGTTCAGTTAGACATCAAGAACCAAAAAAGAAAAAACAGAGTTGGCCAATGTGTATAAAGAAGATTATTCCCAACTAAATTATTTCCTCTTGTGGTAAGAAATGACAAGGGATGATGTGCTGCTTAAAGACTGGAATTGTCTACAGTGGAAATCAGACCTAATTTAAGAACTTTGGTGGTCACTATGCTAACTAGGTCTGTGATGCTAGAGTTTCCAAGCTTACATATGGATTCTTCACAGCAAGGCTTCACAACCATCCTATAGCAACAGGGGGAAGGCTGAGAGTCACTGAATTGGGATCCAGAACCCTGACAGTTTGTCAGAGGGAAACCTGTGGAAACAGTGGAAAATTTGGTCACACTTGATCACTGCTGAGTGGGGGAATTGGCTGACTTTTGCTTCAACCTAGCCTGGTATGACTATGAGCCTGGAAAAGATAAAAATAGAACTGATGAAGATAGCTTGTCCATCTCCAACTGAACGTTAAGGTCTTTCTTCACACTTACAAAGACCAGTTATCCCAGAGAGCCATTTACACAACAAGGGAGGGGAGTTGAGCACCCCAAGAAAACTATATTTTTGGGGTTGCAGATTTCAAAACCCAGCCTACACTCCTGTCTGACATCACAGATACCCTAAGCTCAAGCAGTGGGGGTTGGACCATCAGAAGTCCTCAAGGGAAGGAGTTAGTTACACTTTTCAGTCTCTTGCCCTAAATAGCTGCTGGACCACTCAGTCCATGTGGGTGGAGAAGCGGGCCACACAAAATGTGTGCTAACAAATGGTTTAACAGGATGATAGACACATGAGATCAGAACCAGGAGCACCATAGCATCAAGTGCCAAGGGAGAGTCTTATTTTAACCAGAGGGGGAGTGGTACAGTATGTTCTTGTAAACTGATGGTATTGGGAGCATGAAGAATGCCTGGGTAACATAAGCCCTATTTGGATAAGAGAGTAGACATAGTGAAAGAACAAGTGTCAGGAAAGCCCATGTCATCCACAGACTGAGATAGCCAGCTTGTACCTTGTACCATAACACACTGCTGATCAATGATTTTGGAACACCATCCACCATTACATCCCCTATCTACAAAAGTGGTCCCAACATAACAGCAGTGGAGGGGCCTCACAGCAAAAGCTGGTATGCTGAGCGGCCCATTTCTGATGATGATTTGATACAGATGCTGACTGGGTAGTGACAACTAGTTTGGTGGACCTGAAAACCAAAATTATCTACACCTGTTAGCAATCGATCAATAGTGGCAGTGTGCTGTGCAACTGCCTATATCAGAGATTTGGAATCAATCTGCTGAAAGCCTTGATGGACAGGACAGAGCAGTTTACAAAACCTGCAGTGGAGTACATGGGGCACAGATGAACAGAGTAAAGATAAGGATCAGACTCACTGGTAGCTGGCCTTACAATATTAAAAGATGATGATGAGCAGATAAGGAGTCTAGGGGAGAAAGGAGATTTGCTAGATGAGAAGTCAATGGAGATTAGAAATAAGCAGCATTAGATAACTCATCAAGGGACATTAAAATGCATTTACCCAGCAGGAAGGAAATGAAAAGGCATTAGATAGGTTTGGGGCGAAGACCCGAACAAATATTTAATAATGAGACATTAGGCCAACCTTGACTAAACATAGTCACATACCCTCTCTTTAACATAAAGCCAATTGAAGTTCCATATTTACCCGTATAGGGACACTAGGACATTTAGCTTCATACTTTTCATTTTTGCGTTCCAGAAATGTTCAGACTAGAGCCAACTTTATTTGTGAGAATGTGATCAAGAAAAGAGCATTCTCTGAAATTACACAGTGTATATGTTAACTGGTTAATTGTATTTTAATTCCTCAAAACACAAATTAGTAATCACAAAGGGTTGTGAGAAGTGGTTGTTTGGGTGTGGTTGTCAGTCTGGTACAAAAAGCCAATTACTGCTGAAAAGGAACAATACTTGCACACGGTAATTACTGTCATTATGCATACTGTATAACAAAAATGTTCTAAACACTGGCAATTATATAGGAAAAGAAAGACTGAAGATGAAATGCATATAGATGATTTTTGCAGCAACATCTGTAGAGCTCAATAACTGAAACAGTCACTCACTGGTTTGCTGACTAGAACTTGAAGTCCTTTGTTTTTTTAATGGTTGTCTTCACAATTATTATTATTTTCATTCTTTGGAATCAAAGGTCTGCAGCTCATTTGTAAATTATGGCAAATTCACATTATGATTTACATGCTGCGCGAACAGATACATGTAGTGTCCGTCTGATACTGGTCTGGATACTAAGGCTTGTCTGTACCATGCATCTTCTGTAAGTCTTTTGCATTTCACACAAAGGTTGACTGGCTGCACAGAAGTGAGAGTGCAGAGCTAAGCACTCAATTTGACATTTGGCCTCTCTTTTGTAATTTGTCACACATTAAATGTCAAAAAAGGAGATGATCTGACAACACACACCATTTCCCCCATGTTTAAATTATATTGTGTTCCCCACTGTTTCTATCACAGCTTGGCTTTTCATTCCATCTCCCAGTGCTGCCGTGCACAACTCCAATCACCTTTGATTTCCAACATGAGGGAAACATGTTTGCAACACCATCAACCAGTCCTGCCTGAATGCTGTTAGATAGTTCAGGTGGGTGGTGGTGAAGCGACAAGCAGCCAACAAAAAGGTAGCTCACTGGGAAGGCTGCCAGCTAGCTGGCAGGCATCTTTCCGACACTGACAGACACTGCTCGATATCCACTACCCAGGTTACACTCAAATACCAGAGACTAGTGGCCCTTTTTTTGAGAAGATGCTCTGACAGTAGAAGAAGCAGATGTAAATCACCAAATTGAATTAGGCTGTTTTAGTTTCAGGGTCCTGGTAAACACATTTTTCATGGCAGACGTTCTGATTAGTCATAGCCAGAAAAGCTCATGTGAGACAAATTTCTAATGACGGTAGTTCAGTCCCATCAGGTGTAAACCATGGCATTGAACCACTCTGAACCCCAGATCTACACCAAATAAATGTTGGACATTATCAAACACTAGAAGCTGTTTTTTCTGCTCTTTTGAAACAAAATGTTTGTTGTAGGGCCGGGACTCGATTAAATAAATTAATCGAATTAATTAGAGGCTTTGTAATTAATTAATCACAATTAATCACATTTTAATCGCATATAAATATTTGACCTGAGAACAGTGAGAAGCATTTTTTTTCACATGGATTTTAGTATACCATTGAATGACTGAATACATAAGCTTAAGCATTCAAGGTGGTACTTAACCAAGACCAACAGACTAGGGATGCAAATTATTGATTCATTCATTAATCGATATTTGATACAGATGAAATGGTCTTTCCTTCCAATACACTATGATGATTACTGTAGTATTTAACTAGGCTACTTAAATCACAGTAGCATAAACTGATTTGTTGAACTGATGTAACTGATGTAAACATTAATAAAACTCAGTAACCAATCACACAGGCAGCTCCATGTTGTCCCTGTGTGATGTTCAGGGACAGGTCAGGACAGTCTGAAGACAGACAGCTCTGAGGGTGAAGTCCTGTAATAATGAGATGAGATGCACCTGTGACAGTCACAGGTCATAGATATAGCGCTGCAGCTGAGCAATTAGCGCTATATAGCGCATGTATGAGATCAGAGATGGTGTTTTAAAGCTGGCCTGTGGAGTTTATACATATAAAACAATGTCCGTTACATTGCAGCCACTGCCAAACGACTTATTAGGATGATCATTGAACGTATCTCCACCACACAACAGTCCCTGGTTTACCCAGGAGCGCAATTGCCTCTGAGGAGCGACTTTCCCGCGCTGTCGCACAGGGAATTACGCATGCAACGCAACACGTTCGGATTTGACGTAGGGTTTAGAGCGCTGGTAAACAGAAGAGAAGAAGAACATGTTATCTTATTTTTGTCTAGTCTGATATGCAGCCGGTGGAAGCACTGACACTGCAGCCACCGGAGCGGAGGAGACCCGACGGCGGATTCGTCCCGCCCCCCTCCCCCCCGACACGCACCGCACCGCACCGTAACTGGAGAGATCCGCCCGGTGAGCGCGTTAGAGTCGACCACCGTACCCCCCCTCTCGCTGACCTCCGCGGTCCTGGACCGCACAGGTACCAGGAGACCAAGACCCCCTGTCATGTCGGTCCACCACCCTCTCTGATCCGCCGCTAGTTGCAAGAGCCCCGCGGAGCTCAGTCTCTCCCTCCTCTCCCACACTGCAGCACCTGTCCTGCTACAGCTTGGCTCGCTCCACCGTCCTTTATTTTTTAAGTAGCTATAACTAATAATAATGCAACGTATAGCCTAACTATACACGCGTATGAGTGATCAGAACAGTAAATTGTTTACACTACTTTTAAAAGGAGTAAAGTCATTTAAAACGAGGAGCGAGCTGAGCTGAGCCGACACGGTGCAGTCTATGGGTGCAGCCCAGGACAGGTGCTGAAGTGCGGATGAGAGGAGTGGACAGACCGGGCAGGAGCAATACAGAGGCGTCTCGTCGGTCCTCGGCCGTCTTTAATGTCCCGAGACACCTCTTTCAATCCGTTTAAGGTTATTTGTTTGTGTTTAGGGAGGCTATATTTGCTTAGAATATTTTTTGGCAACCAGAAAAGCAATGTTTGACCCGGCGTGGCGGCGCCATCACACTCGCTCGCAAAAAAAAAAAGACAAGAAAAAAGGAAAGAAAAAACGCACTTACACACATTTTGGAGGAGGGAAGCGCGTCACAGCATCATTTTTATTAAATCATAGTTTTCTCTAAATTAAGACAGTGTGCGGGACTATTTTTCACCCAGCCCCCCCCCCAAAATGTAGGCCTATGTATAAAAATATGAAAATAAATTGCGTGTAGGCCTAGATATCGTTTAGGGATTTTTTTTTTTTTTTTTTTACTAAACGTTTACAGTTTCATTCCGTGTAAACGTTTACACATGTAGGCTACAAGGTCACATCCCTAAATAAATGCCAAAGCTGAATGAACACAACTTTTTTTTCTCTTCCTACTTCGCCAGTCACCTGGTTGCCTGGTTACCTGCACTTACCGTTCGGGGAGGGAGGGGGGAAGGGGGGGGTTCAACGTCATCGAACGGCGCAGGCTGACTGTTGCAGTAGCCTACTCGAAAAAAAACACGGCTGATGGCTCGTAATGAGCAGAACTCCACAGGGCAGCTTTAAATAACCATGCTAGCGTTTCACCAGCTCTCATCTCTGCCAGTCAGCCTCTCAAACTGCCGCCTCTCTCGCATGCGGGCGCACCGCACGTAAACACATGTGAGAAAAAAAAAAAGAAAAAATTTTTTTAATAAGTGCGATTAAAATGCGTTAATTTTTTTAACGCGTTAATTTTTGTGTAATTAATTAATCGTAATTAATGCGTTAAAGTCCCAGCCCTAGTTTGTTGTGAAAAATTGTATTCGTTAATTGCTGTTATTCTGTTATAACAAGTTGATTTAAACAAAAAAGGGTAACACTTTATTTTAAGGGGTCCTTGTTCCTGTGTATCTACCTAATTAATTACAGTGTAATTACCTATGTAACCGTATGTAATAACATGTACTTACATTGTAAATACATAGTGTATTTTCGTGTACTTACAGGTCCTTGTTACACTTGTAATAAGAAATGCTTGTGCAAAGAGAGAGGCCACTTTGGCATTTCTTATTACAAGTGTAACAAGGACCTGTAAGTACACGAAAATACACTATGTAATTACAATGTAAGTACATGTCATTACATACGGTTACATAGGTAATTACACTGTAATTAATTAGGTTTATACACAGGAACAAGGACCCCTTAAAATAAAGTTTTACCCAAAAAAGATATTAATCAATCAAAAAGAGCCTTTTCAATTAAAGAAAAAAAGCGTTCAAACTCAGTTTTTTGGGTCTCAAATATTTTTTCTTTCACTTTCTTACTTTTTTTTATTGAAGTGAAATTTGTTTTGATTGAAAATGTCTTTTTGGTTAAAATCAACTTTTTTTGATTGAATAATAAAGACACAAATGTAGCGCCATACCTAAAGAGGTTTGATCTTTCTTCATCAAAACATCAACAACAGTGTTCATTTTAATCTTTTTTTTCCCTCTTTTTCTTTCTAAAGGGTGTAATGAAAACAGTGCAGGCGTGAGACAGTGAGTAATTGCAGGCTTGGCAGTGTTATCCATTACAGCTGAGAGTACAGGGAGGAGGGTAAGCTCACCCAGAAATGCTCTTCCTATTTACATTTAGACAAGCCTCTCTCTGATGCCGACCCCACTCCCTCACGACAGGGTTAACAGTCTTTTAATCTGCTTTTGACAGGCAAAGTCATGTGACTGATAGGCTTAAATTCTGGACAGTCATAGTGGCAGTGATGCTGCTGGAAGTAATGAAGGATAGTACCTGTAAAGTCTAGATTTTCCTCCAAACTGGAGTCACAGGCTCTTATTATTTTCACAAACATATTAAAATGAGCCTGCAGAGTCATACTGCTGGGCTGATGAATGCAATCCATCATTACATATTTCCAAGTACGATTTATAAGGTCATTCATAATCATTGCAGTTGCAGTCACATCAGAATTAAACTCACACTCTGCCAGATGTGCCTTAAGTTTTCGCATGACTCTTCACTGCATCACTGAATCTATGATGTGACAAAAGTCAATTTTACTTTTTTTTTTTTTTTTTTGGTAAATCTTTGCAACTTGTAGCTGAAATTATTGTTTTGGTAAATAAAAACAGTTTCCGGTCTCAATATATATGATTTGCAATATTTCAAAGGTGAAAAATAGAGCAATTTTATTGTGAACTATATTGAAGAGATTTATTATTATTGGATTTATAAAGATGAATCACAAAAAACTGAACTGAACTGAACTCAGCTAACCACAGTGCGTGAGCTTAGTGGTTGTTAGCCAATTAGCATTAAAGCAGTACTAAAGAACTTTAAGTTTTAGTTGAGTTTGGCGGCGCCAGTGGCCCAAAGCGGTAGTGTTTTGCCTGAAGGAAGACTCCATTTCCCATGAGCACCAGCGCGTAGCGCCGTAAACATCCTGATCTCGGTGCATGGAAATAGTAAGCGGAATATTTGTGTTAATATAAGTCTTAAATAGTTATATCTTCCGACAGCAATCACTTACAGTGTTTGGACCGAAACACGGGTCTGTCAGTCACTCTGCTCTGCTCTGAGCCGAGGAGAAAACTTTTCTCGTATCCTACAGTTTTTATCCAATGAGGAGAGAGAACGGCATGCAGGGCTGTGTGTGCAGCCAAGGGATGCCGTGAATGTGGTGACGTCGGGACGAGGACTGTTATGGTGCGTTCAAGGCAGCCCGTAACTCGTGTTTTTCCGACCTGTGAAGTTGTGCCAGTTCGATCTGGTACGAGTTCACGGGTTGGAAGTTACGAGTGGCCGTTATAGTGCACTTTCACAGGTAAAACAGGTCGGAAAAACACGAGTGGGTTGCCTGGAACGCTACAAAGTCGTAAGTTGTGACTTGAAGCTGTAATTTACGGTTTCAAAAGCCTGCCTGGAACGCAGCATTAGCCGAAACGACCGGATCGCTTACTTCTGCTTTAACAGAAGACGTCCAAACTAAGTTTCTGTTACCAGCGGATCATTTCACAGTAAACACACATACACAATCCGACGGAAAGGTGCCGCATTGCCTCCTCCCTCCTCGTCGTGACTCGCAAAAGTGAAAGTGAAACTTAAGTGAGAGCCAGTGTCCTACTGTACCATGCTCCTCAAAGCTGCTTAGTGCCAGTGAAGGCGATACAGACCCACTCAGGCCATGACAGAGGTGTCATTCAACCTGTTCTAAGTCGATGTACTAGGGGTGGGAGAAAAAATCGATTCACATAGATATCGCGATATCTTTTTTGACGATTTTTAAATCGATTTTTTTTTTCAAAAATCGATTTTTTTTTTTTTTGAAAAAAATTTTTTTTTTGAATTTTTGAATTTTTTTTTTTTGAATTTTTTTAAATATTGTGCAATGTGTATTTGTTAGCCTCTTTTACATACAGAGAGTACAGGCTTTGAAAAGGGTTTAAGTTCATTTTATAATGGAGTATGTTAATTTATAGGCTCCTACAGTGTTTGTGTGCAGATAAATGTTAAAAATGCGACTAAAAATCGAGAGAATTGGCAATATCGTAGAATCGCAATTTAAATCGAATCGGCATCCAAAAAATCGTAGAAGAATCGAATCGGGAGAAAAGCATATCGTCCCAGCCCTACGATGTACCATCACAAAAGTTATGAAAATATTATATGAAGGTTGAAAAGTTCCTTAGTGTTGGTTTAACAGCTGTTTACTTCAGCATCAAACTTATTAGGAAAGAGACACTAGTGCTGGTGTTAGTTTTGCCTATCATTAGGGTCCGGGCAGCTAAGCTGCCGGGACACTATTGTATTCCTAGGAATTCTTCTTCTTCTTCTTTCTTCTTCTTCTTCCAAGGAAGTCATACTTCCCATGGGCGAAAACTCACCAAACTTCACAGAAACATCCGACCCCATGCCAGATTCACTCAACTCCAAGGACATGTGCCCCCCCCCTCCTAGGGGGGGCACAATAAGCGTTTAAATTTAAAAACTTTAAAAATTCCTACCAAACCAACGGTAGATGCTACAGTGTTGAAACTTCACCACAATGTAGCCTCAATACTGCTGAAACTTTTGTCCACTTAAACTTATTACAAATTATGAAGTCCATCACTCTGTTTTTTTCAATAACTGTAAAACTTTTAAAATGTATCTCCTCCCACAATTTTTGTTCAATTGTCAGCAAACTTGCTACAGAGCATCTCCAGACTGTCCTCCACAAAACTTGTTTCTCGGATTTTTGATTAAGCAAAAATTGAGCCTACAGTGCATGAAAACGTTTGACTGTAAACAGTACTGTAAACATATACCATCAAATTCTTGCTAAATACATTTTCAAACTTCCTGAAAAAAAATGAGAATATTTTGGAGTTATGGTTAATGAAGTTTGGCAAATATCAGAATTTTAATTCAAAAACTGAATTTTCTAGAACATTTTGAATTCTGCTCTCATGGGAACAACTGCAGTCAATGTGAGAGTGGAATTTATAAACATCATATTTTCTCTTATGAAGCAAAACACTTATCATTAAAAACAAATCACCAACATTTTCATGCTGTCAAGATGCAATTTATGTATTATCAGATTTTTGTTTAGATGACTGAATTTCTGAAATTTTGACCATTTCATCACAACAGCTGCCCGGGCACTGGCTCACCTGAGTGGATAAATGAAGCTACACAGCAGGTCTCACTACCAGCCAATTAGCTCAGCGAGTTAGGAGCTGGTTCTTGGTGTCAGAGGATGTGGGTTCGAGACCCAGCAAGGGTGATGATGATGATGATGATGACAGATCAAAATGTCACATGTCCTCAAACTGTTTTGCTGTCTAAATGCAATTTATGTATTAACAGATTTTTGTTTAGATAACAGAATTTCTGACTTTTTGACCATTTTTTAAATCTGCGTTCACAACAGCTGCCCGGGCACTGACTCACCTGAGTGGATAAATGAAGCTACACAGCAGGTCTCACTACAAGCCAGTTAGCTCAGCGAGTTAGGAGCTGGTTCTTGGTGTCAGAGGCTGTGGGTTCGAGACCCAGCAAGGGTGATGATGATGATGATGATGACAGATCAAAATGTCAGATGTCCTCAAGCTGTTTTTCTGTCTTTATGTATTAACAGATTTTTGTTTAGATGAAATGGCAGAGATTGTGAGTTCGAGACCCAGCGAGGGTGATGATGATGATGATGATAGTTTTAAATGGCAGATGTCCTCAAGCTAATTTGCTGTCTAAATGCATTTTATGTATTAACAGATTTTTGTTTAGATAACAGAAATCTGCGTTCACAACAGCTGCCCGGACACTGACTCCCTGAGTCTATTTGAGAAGACACACACCATGTCTCACTTCCAGATAATTAGCTCACTGAGTTAAGTGCTGGTTCTTGGTGTCAGAGGTTGTGAGTTCGAGACCCAGCCAGGGTGATGATGATGATGACAAATCAAAATGTCAAATGTCCTCAACACGAAACACAAGACAATTGTCCTAATGGTGGCATCACAGCAAGCTTCTAAATTTAAAAATTCAAATAGCTTGGACTGGACCATCTGCGAAGGCTCCTAACATCTTAGACTCATAGTAGATGTTTGACAAATACATATCATTATTTTGCCTCAAAAACTGATTTTTCTTTTTCTGCCTACACGACAGTGAATGGCTTACTCAATTTGTGAAGCCACTGTTGAACTGCCACTTGTCAATTAGCTCAGTGCGATAGACAATGGTCTTTGGTTCCTGAGGTTGTGGGTTCAATCCTCAACTGATGCAAATTGGACATTATAAGGTCAACTGTCTTGTCTTCCTATTCTCCTGTTTGTTGCTCAGAATTGCCTAATTTTGCCCAAAAGTAGCCCGGACCCGACCCATCGCTGCGCAGCAGCTATAATTTATACTTTTATTCTTCTAAGGTAGCAGGTGGGGCCCAGCCACTCCATGTCATCACATTCCCATAGTAAGTATTTTATCACTGTATCATACTTGGCAAAATCAACTCCTGGTGAGAAATCATGTGTTCTTGCAGAAAAAACTTGAAAATGTTAATGATATGGCATGAATTAGTGCATTGCCATATGCATGCCATAATGTGTCTCCATACAAAGCATAGTTTCAGTTTGTTGGCAGAACAATTAGTTTGCTTGTTTTTGTCATAACCAAAGTGAGTTTGCAATAAAAGTGACTCATGTTTTTGCCAAAGTTTTCACACAAATATGTTTGTGAACAGTTCAGCCAAATATGTTAATGTACCATTCAGCACAAATGAAAAATAATCTAAAAATCCATTCAGTGCAACAAAGAAAAGAAAATATCAGCTTTATATCACCAAGTGATTTACTTTGCTGTAGCCTTAAGCAAGACCACATACTGGCCTATTCTTTGGCCCTAAATGCATTTTACGGACTATAAATAATCAGACATCTCATGCAAACAGGAAGCAGCATATGAACACAATCCAAAATCTCCACAATGTTTAATTTGTTCTGGATCCAAATGGGCACAAAAGACAGATTGATGTGGTGAGAGAGCTTTAATAAATGAAAAAAAAACGAGCTTACAAGCATATGGGTGGATGAGCTGGCAAGCAGACAGAGGAATCCAACAAAAAGGGTAATCCAATCACAGGAAACAAGGAGTAAGGTCAATACACAGAAACACTGGGGAATGGAAACAGTAACTAAAGCAGACGATCTGATGCTGAGTAGGGTCCAAGGGCTGGTATAAGTACTGGCAGAGAAAATGAGAAACTGGGAACAGACATGGGGCAGGGAAGCTTAGGTGATTGCAGGGTTGATGATGAGTGCAACCAGAGCCCTCTACTATGAAGCAAGTTCAACATATAATGGCTATCTTTTTGTTATCCGGCTTCACTGAAGCCCCTTTTACACTGATGTGCTGTGGCCTGGAAAGCTCAATGCACTGCAGCACATGCAATTACACACAAGAACTGGAAAGTCAGAGAACATCACACACAAAAAAAGAATCAGAGTTTATGCAATTACATGAACGTAATGAAAATTTAGGTGTACAACACAATTGAAGTTCTTCCAGTGGTTGTCACAAGTGTGCAGAGACATGTCTTGCCACCTTTGCACCTATTTTTTACACTTGATGCAGGCGACTCAGGGCAAAAATCCTAAAAGAGGAACTAAACGCAAGTCTGGTCGCTTTTCCGCTGTTTTGCTAACCCTTCGCCTGGCCATGTGCATTTGTTTACAATGAAGCCAGCAAAAAATCAATACATGGAGCAATGGATAACGTTATATACAATGTTATGACGTGTGTGTTTGTGTAGTCTTAACTGTCATAAACAAAAGATGAGACACCGGAGCGGCAGCCAGGTATGTTGTAAGGTTCAGCCATGAGACGCCAGGTTGAAGGCAGAGAGTCTCTATTCTCACTTGTAACAAGTCACAAGTCATGTAGTTAAAGCAGAAGTAAGCGATCCGGTCGTTTTGGCTAATGCTGCGTTCCAGGCAGGCTTTTGAAACCGTAAATTACAGCTTCAAGTCACAACGTACGATTTTGTAGCGTTCCAGGCAACCCACTCGTGTTTTTCCGACCTGTTTTACCTGTGAAAGTGCACTATAACGGCCACTCGTAACTTCTGACCCGTGAACTCGATCGAACTGGTATGACTTCACAGGTCGGAAAAACACGAGTTACGGGCTGCCTTGAACGCACCATAACAGTCCTCGTCCCGACATCACCACATTCACGCGCATCCCTTGGCTGCACACACAGCCCTGCATGCCGTTCTCTCTCCTCATTGGATAAAAACTGTAGGATACGAGAAAAGTTTTCTCCTCGGCTCAGAGCAGAGCAGAGTGACTGACAGACCCGTGTTTCGGTCCAAACACTCTATATAAGTGATTGCTGTCGGAAGATATAACTATTTAAGACTTATATTAACACAAATATATCGCTTACTTCTGCTTTAACTATTACTCTGGAGCTTTTTAATTAAGGTAAAAATATAGCATAGCACGGGAAAAATCCTGCTTAGTTCCTCTTTAAAGAACTAATCCTTGACCTGTAAACTGGCAAAAGAGCACTACATTTTTTGGGCCAGCTTTCATTCTCTTTATTTCCCATAACTTTTATGACTCTTTGTTTCATATTTCTGACTGCATCACTGCCTTTCCTTAATTTTCTATGAATTCTATTCAGAGCCTTCACAGCAAAATAGTGCTCTACTCCACTACTACATTACCTGAGTCCTCCCTAAATTTAAACTCCTCCCATCTTTCAACTAATAATTGAATCTCCTTGATTCATTGTTCTGTTCTTGAACTAATGATCCTCAAAAATAATAATTCATTATTTAACATTTTAACATCATCGCCTCTGTTTGTGTGTTTGTCCTTTGTATGCCTTCCCTTGGTTGTAAGGCTAATTCCAATGCAAACGTTACATCAATGCGTGATAACATCAAGGACAATTTCATAACTATCTCTTATTCTTAACCCTCTGACTGCTCTGTGTGCGTTGAACTTCTATGTTAATCAGCAAACAGAGTTAAAGGACAGTAAAACTATGCTTATATTGGTGGGCAGTATGTGATTCGAAATGAAAATGTTTACTATCGCTGCCATCTGCTTGATGAGTGAACAGGAAGCTGCAAATCCTGCACCTAAAAGTCATCACAGGTTTAAATAAAATTAAGCTGTGAAGATCCTGTTTACTCAAATGTTTTTCTTTTCAAATTTTTCTAACAACAGCTGAGCCCCAGTCTGTAAATTAATTATAGGCTTTGACTCTTACAAATCATCACAATAAGGCAATTAGGCTGTGCACATTCACAGCTAGCATGTTCCTCCTTACAGTTCAAAGGCTATTTTAATTTTTGTACTGTCTTCTGTATTTTTGAATTTAAGAGCAGTAGTCACAAATCCAAGTAGTCTTTGTGCACACAGGCTATTCTTTTTCAGGAAAGTCATTTGTTGTGATTGCATTTAGGCTGAACTACTTTGATACTGATACTCTAGAGAGCTCTAATACTTTAAACTTCCACTTGTCTATAATGAGACACTTACACACAGACTGCCACATTTAGCATACAGCAACATCTGTGGACTAATGTGCATCCTTGGTGATGTAAATGCTGACCCACACAGCTTTGTTTTTGAAGATTCAGATGGCGATTGAGATCTTACTGAACACTGTGCCATCTTTGCAGCATCTTTTCTCTGCAGTTGGACAGGAGAACAGTTGGGTGCTGTGTTCAAATACAGTGTTGGTGAGCTGCAATTCATAAAACAGACATCCCTTTTCTAAGTGAGCACAATTACAAATGTGTTTACAGGGAAAGTACTGTTCCCATTCCAATGAATCCAATGTACCAGAAAATAATTTATATTAAATAACTACTCTGTCTTACCTGCATGGGTGCCTCGGAATCAGAAATTCCTCCCTTTTGTTTTATGGAGGATTGGTATTCCTTTGGGACATATATGAAACAGCAAGGCCATTGGCGAGATGATTAAAGTACTTTATAACAAAGAATCATCCAGGAACAAAGGCATCCCAACATTGCTATGTAGTTTTCGCATCTATGGAAGAGGTTGTCAGTTTAATTTGGATTAAAATCTATCATAGCTACAAATCCATGCAGGACAAGTAAGGAGAGCAGTTATTATGGCAAAAAAAAAAAAAAAAAAACGTTGGAAATTATAACTCTCCTAAGCTAAGAGCAGCTTTAAGTCACATGAATGATTTAAAATCTGTTCGCATGAATCTTGTAGTTTACTGCTGCCCTATGGCCATAGTAGGCCATTGTCTCTGAAAGCCAGCTTGATTTCCAGCATCTCTGTTATTTTACATTCAGACGACAGGTGCTGGGTGTAGATGCTGCATGCCTCTGTCAAAAACTGATGCATTGCAAAAAGAACAATTTTTGGAGATCTTATAGTCTCATTAATGAAAAGAATAGACTCCATAATAACAACTTTCTCAAATAGCACGAAACAATGAACTGAGTGAAGGAATTCCCCTCTAGTATGCTATATACAAGATACACACAAAGCAGTTGAAAAGACAAAGAGATAAAACTCCAACCATAACCATGTAGACTGACATAATGCCAGTCATACTGTGTTGCTAAAATTGTGTGCCGCTGTGCTTCTTTTTTACTATGCATGTCAAGAGCAAAAAAAAAAAAAAAAAACTTACCACCAACAGTGTAAAAATGAACTCAGACTCATCTTTATTCTGCAGTCACAATGAACGTGCTGCTGGATTTTTTCGGTGAATGTGCAGTGAAAGCGTGTTTTATGGCTACCAAACAGCGACTGTCAAACAGGCTTGGAGAACACATTGTAACACTACGTTTATGCTGTGAGAGAACAAAAACACGGTGGAAGCTAAAAGAAACACCTTGAATCGAAATTCAAATAAACCTCTGCATGAGAAGCCTATATGATGAATGTGTGATTAATAATTTGGTTGAAAACACTGAAGTTAATGCAGATTAAAGGTGACGTCTCCATCTTGTAATGGTAAAATGAGGAGGAGGGTCTTCAGCTTTCTCTCACAGCGGGAGCACAGAGATGTCTCTCCCTGGTGTGATGATGGAATGATCAGCAAGAGCAGACCATCTCGGGTCTCATTGAAATTATCCAGATAGTCTAATTTTCACTCTGTGTGGGCGGCTGCCTGTGGTATCTGCAGTGTCAAGCTTGAATCAGCAGTAAGGCTGCATGCTCTCTCTTCTTCACAAGTTCTGTTTGAAAGTCAAGAAAACAAAGTATCTGATTTTCTCCTCCACACCCTCCTCATGCCCGCAACGACTCTCCATCTTGTGGCGCACGGTTTATCTTGCTCATTGCGCGATGCTCCTTCTGAAAAAAATACTGCTTAATCAATGTCCCCGAAAGAACTTTGGTCATATCAGCAGATCCAGCTGCCCCTCGTCTCCCCTGACAGTTTCTAGGCAACTGTTTGTCCCAGTATATCATCTCTGACACCTCCTCCTATGTCAGGTTGGGGCACAACAAAATTCACACTGCAGTCATTCTTGCCTTTGTCACACTGCTGCACTGAGCAAACAGGGACTAGTTTGTGAGCGCATGTGAAGACAGATGGACAGGTGAAGGAGAAATAATCGGAGCTTGGGTCACAAGGTGTGAAAACATGACAGGGAATGAGTACACTGAGCATCCTGAAAACACACACCAGGGAGTAGCATCAAATCTGACAGATAATCTATAGTTTTAATAGTTTAATTCACATGGATATAAAAAAATAGACGAGAAAGAGAGATAGCTGATGGAGGGAGATATGATGGCTCTCTGTGAAGGACATAGAAAAAACCATCTCGATATATTTTACAGCCTCTTCATTTCCATACATAGAGTCACTCTTCTTTGCATAGGTATTACCATATGATGTAAAATGATATTAGCAAACGCAATGTGGCCCTGTCTACCTCTAACCCCTTTGTGACAGATGCTATTTTACCCAGTGTGCATGACAACTCCTATTCTGCCCCCGACATCATTCACTATTAGCACTTACAGATCAAAGTGGAAAGAGTCTCATCTGCATCTAGTCTACAGCCACAGCAAGGAGACACAGAACTGGAATTAGGAATGTGACATGCAATTTTAGAAATGCCCATTTATAAAATGTAGAGGGACTTTAATTCAAGAAATGCCCCATCACCCCTCCCTCACTCCCACCCCAGTTCTTCTTCACTTTGCCAAGGCAATTTCCTGCAGAAAAGGGTGGTTGTAAATATAGCTAATGTGCTGAGGAGGCAATGTTACACCAACATGCTGTTAAAACAAGACATGAGATATTGGAGTGATTCTTTTCACAATTGCTATGTGGGATCCTGAACCATAAATTAGGTTTGGATTAAAATTAACCAAGAAAGGACCACCCAGAGAGCAGGCATCAAGGCTCCGTGTAAAAATACATCAAATACAAGAGTTCTCCCTGCCTTGTTTCAAATGAGCTAAAATGTGATTAAGTGCTTGTTAATATTGCTGATTTTTATTGATGGCTCTCTATAGAGACAACCAACAGGGAGGGTCTTAGAATGACCTAATCTCAACATCATATATGGTGCTATCAGTCACACGACGCACAGGATCCTAGTGCTGTCTAGCTCAGCTGGTTTGTGGTGCTGTGAAAAGACCAAACAGACTGATAAGGTAAGAGATCAGATGCTGTTGCTGCCAGGTGCTATTTTCTGTGGAAGGATTGAGAGCTGGTGGCTTTTCAGGCAACACATTTGAGCTTCAGATTTAAATTGAGTAATTAAGGTGAATTCAAAACCCACACTGTCACTGCCACCTTGGAGAATTTGGCCTTTAACCGATTAAGACCTAAGGCACCCTGTGGAAAACATTCTGCAACCTAAGCCATGTTTGAAAAAAAAAAAAAAAAAAAGCCTCCTTAAACCTGCAGGTTTTCTGAGAAACTTTGTTCACTCAGACTTTCAAGTTTAAAACTTGCTGGCACATTTTAATAATAAAGAGTAGCAATGAGTGTTCACAGGCTAATCAATGGCAAATAAACAGTTCGACAGCCCACCAGATATGACTAAAGCAGACCAAGTGCAGTCGAAAACCTCCCTCAAAGCCTCTTGACAACTGAAGTAAGAAGCCAGAATCAGAAAAGAAAAACACCCGGTTTGTAGCTGTATTGTGATCACACATGTGTGTAAGTGATCCTACTTCACACAAAATGAAAATAAAACCAATCAGCTGACACTTATACAGTCTCCTGCAGTCACAAACTCTGTTCTACCTTTCAAGGACAATAACAATGACAACCTTAATTTGTGCCCTTACTAATGTCACTTCTGCAGGGTTTCCCGCTGCATGCTCTTGACTCGGTTTTGACTCTTGATTTTTTAGCACAGCATTTCATTTTGCACTTTGTTGAATAATTTGTCCTAATTCTGTCTTGTTTCCTTGCTGCTGTTAATGTCTTTTAACCCACTGCTGCCAGCACAGCCGCTATTGATTTGATTTTAGCGAGGGGGTTACACTCTATTGCACTTATTTATTTATTTTATTTATTTATTTGGTTCATTTCGGGCATGTCAATTAGTCATCATCATCACACATCATCTCAATCCAATTAATACAATACACATGACCGAAAGGGAAAGCGGGAGAAGCAAAAGCTTATCTAGTCCCGCCCCCAATACTCACATATTCATTTTTTCTGCACGTTACATTTTTGACATAACATTCTTCCAGTATTTTCAAAATTTAACAATTTAACAATTTGACATGACATTTTTTGTTTTGTTTTGTTTGTTGTTGTTTTTTAACATGACATTTCTCAATTTTTTTTTTTTTTTTTTTTTTGCACAAAGCCTGTTCTAATCATTCAGATTATAGTCCAAAATTTCCAAATGCACTGTTTAAGCAAAAAGAGACATCACTACCAAAACAGGGAAAAATCATTTTTCAATATAATCACAAAATTGCCATAATTCAAAACACATTATGTCTGGTTTTATTGACACTTCACACTGAGACATAATTCTGCAAGGTTTCTCCTCCTCCTCATTTATCAAACGTGCATACACCCAAAAAAATGGGTGTACACCACATCTACTGCAAGGATCGGCATTTATCAATCTGAACGTGAGCGTAGGGTACTTATACGCAAAAATCTCATGCCGGCTCTGACCAGGTGTAAGCACATTTGAACCAGCGTAGAACATGCAGGAACGAATGCTGCTGAGTCCTAATCATTATTAAACCATACTAATGCAGCGGATCTCATGTTGTTGTTGTTTTTATTAGTAAAATAATAAATATGATACAACCACATATTCATCAAATCCGTGTTGAAAACTTAACTCGACTTTTATTTTGAGCAACTGAGGTGAATTAAAAACTATGATGTGACAGATGGTCATTAATCAGCTGTGGAAACAGAAACAGTCAATGACAGACCTGTTATTGTTATCACAGCAGGATACAAACACAAACATATCTAATATGAGTTTATGTAGACTCATATTAGATGTATATATATTTTTGTACCAATGATATTTTTGTATATTACTATGTGTACTATGTTTAATATGTGTACGAGTAATATGTGTGCACAGTCAGGGTTAATGGATGATTGTTTACTGATTGGGGCTGATACATAGCAGGTATGTGAGTGTGACGTGACTTTTAAATATGGCGTCTGTCTGTATAGTAGTACCCTTAAAGCAGAAGTAAGCCATCCGGTCGTTTTGGCTAACTTCTTGTCAGCAGATGGAGTTAGCAGTCCCTGCCCTCATCCCTACGTCACCACATTCACGCGCATCCCTTGGCTGCACACACAGAGGACCGCCCCTTTATGCCGTTCTCTCTCCTCATTGGATAAAGGTTGTAGGATACAAGGAAAGTTTTCTCCTCGGCTCAGAGCAGAGCAGAGTGACTGACAGACCCGTGTTTCAGACCAAACACTCTATATAAGTGATTGCTGTCGGAAGATACAACTATTTAAGACTTATATTAACACAAATATTCCGCTTACTTCTGCTTTAACATCTGAAGAAGAGCTTGCAGCTCGAAACGTCATGATGTCATGATTTAATACATTTTGCACTGGAGCCACATGGTGTTGCGGACCCCTTCTGTTTGTATCCTGCTGTGCTTGCGTTGGTCCAGCACCCACCCGACATGGGTTTTTGGATGTGCGTGCTGTTTTTTCATTTTTGCATTGTTAGATCACTGACAGAAACTTCCAAGATGGCCTACATAGTGATGAACGGCTGCTCAGTCTCTTTCTCCAGAGCCCTGATTGAGGAGGGAGTGGAGCCGCTCCGGTGTGACCTGTCCAGGTGCAGGTCATCTCCACAGCGGAGGGTTTTTTTGTTTTTGTTTGTTTTTTTGTTTTTTGTCACCAGGACCTGTCAGCTAGAGATCGGCGTTTCACATCCCTCCATCAGATGAACCATGCCATCAGTGCTGACGTTTATAAAGTCACGTTCACGCCAATAATTAGGCTCTGATTTCTCAAACACTTAGTGTATGTTTAGTAAACTGCAAGAGCATTTCATGAGATCGCTGGGTTTCCTAATGTCATCAATGATACGTGCATCTGCAGCCTCCATCCACCAGTGATGACCCTTCCATCAATCCCAAAAACTATGCCACCCTCTCCCTGTTGAACGTGGTAATGTCAGTGAAGTCCCTCTTCTTGGCCGTCTTGCATGTCGTAAAAGGGGCAGGACCAGGCCTCTAAAGCAGGAATATATCAGGGCGTATAGCATTTAAATTATTGTTTTCAGCTGCCAGATTTATTGGTGCTGATATTTACACCAGAATCTACACCAGATCCTATGCAAGTTTGATAAATGAGGGCCCTTGACTCCCAAGCTTTAATCCATATGGCTTGAGGTGGTGAGACCCCAAGAACTGAGCATCCCGAGCGGCTTCATCCAGGGGATTAAATCTTTCCTCTTGTGATGCTACCGAGCACTTCTTGGCTACAAGAATGAAAGGCAAGACCTCAGACCACCCATCCATTGCCACCATATTCATATAGGACAACTCTCCCTTCACCTAGTCTGTCTTAAACTTGTGTCTAAAGCAACAGATTTTTTTATTTGAAAATCTACCATTAACTTTGTGAACTGCAGCTTCTTCTATTCCATTTCATGCATGCTTAGCATTATTAACTTCCAGCTGTCTGAAAAGGGTGTAAGAGCAAGACTCCCTGCTGTTCTTCAATGAAAATCATACCAACCTGAATCCTCTCATGTCTTTCTGTGGAACAGTTAAGTAACAGCCGCTTCCATCAGCTCGACTTAAAAAGAGACTGTTTCCATAACTTTTTAGGTCAATTTAACTATAGATTTACAGTAGAGGAGATGAATTTCATCCTACAGACATCATTTTCAGGCATGCAGACCTGACTATGAATCTGCAAGATTTCCAACATCTGGCAGCCAATCATCTTACTCTATTAAAGACAGCGTCTCTGAGGAAGTGACTGGCACTCATCACAAAAACTGGAAATCCTTTTTTATGTTATTGTGGTTATTTTGTGCCACGGGCTGACAAAAAATACTCTAGACCTTTAGATCCATTAAATCAGAACAGTTGATGTTAGCTGTTGTGATTTCACAGCTTCTTTAACATTAATATGCTTATGAATTAATCTTGGAGCTTTAACAAGGGTATATAACAAGACTGTACAGGGAAAATGCTCAGCTTAATGTAGCCCTGCATAGTGTGACACAAGCACCGCCTTACTCAGCGTCTGGTCGGATGATTTCTGTGTAGCTGTGTTCCATGCATCTCAGTGACAAGAGACAGATGGTGTTTGACATAGGTCACCCGTCCTGCACAATCATGAGTCTTCTCCAAATGTGGCACATCTCAACTTGGCCAGCTATTTATTATTCATAAACAAGTCACTGGAAAGAGTGCGGCTGCCACAAATTACAGCCTACTGAAGCTTAAAGATGATGCAATTTAAAATTTGAGACACTGCATTAATGACTCATCAAACTAAAGAAGTGCAAGCTGGCACATGGTTAATGTAGACTCAGAAAGGCCATTAAACTATTGTCATTTCACTCTGTTTCATCATAAAAGGAACTGTTCAGTTTTAAACAGTTTCTCTCCCTAATAAGAGGAAATCAGTGCAATTTAATTTTTTTTTTGACGGGACTGTGCAAAACGTTGAAAGACATACAGTGGCAGGAGAGGAACAGAGTATTTCACCTTCACTTCATTCAAACATACAGTATGATGCTGGATAATTATATGTGGAAAATACTGGACATCTCTCAATGACAATGAGCCTGTCTGCACTGGCTGCAAACTAAAAATACAGTCAAGGTTTCTCCCTCTCCTACAACAGAAAAAAATAACACTACAATAGCACCATGTGTCACACTCACCTTCAGTTTCTAAAGAACTTGTTATATCTGCTTCTGTTTTCTTACAACTTGTATTATATTTCTTTGCTAAATGGATAAGTGGATACAATATTGTATAACCAGGGGCAAGGCATGTGAAAGTGTAGACCAGAGGCCCACATACAAGTAACAGCACCTCTCAGTCAGTCTACAGAGGTACACACCTTCAATTATGCTTTTATATCATTGCTATGGTATTTTTAAATGGTGTGGAAACAATGAGGCTTTCCTCAATTTCACTGCAACCTCATGGCACCTCGCAGTGTAAGCAGCCATTTGTGATTGTGCGTGGTAAGCGCTTCAGTGCTAACTTCGCTCATGTTTTTACAATAAAGGGGAATGAAAACAGCTGAATCCGGATCAGATAATGGCCCATACAGCTGCTAAAGGGGGTACATGGGAGATAGCAGCCTATAGCCACCAGAAGACCTCTTTAAGAGTTGCAGAGAGATACAAGGAGACTGTGACAATGGCAGGCCTTTTGTTCCCAACCTTTAATGCAGTGAGAGCTCCATTCTGTCTCAATCTGAGGGCCTTTCCCTCCATCAACAGCACAGATAAGTGCAGGTCTCACAGAGAGATGAAGGAAGAAACAGAGAAAATCTGATGCACAGAAACACCAGCAGTTCCCCCGGGACAGAGAGGGTCTGATTTAATGTCAGCCCTGCACCCCATCCAGCCTGACAAAGGACCAGTGTCCACCATTACAATGAAAGAAGATTTGCTCAGCCAAGCAGGAATAGAAGAGAAACGTGAATGGTTGAAAATTATTGTAAAGTTGTTGCAAAAATGCACTCATTCCATCTGTATCAACAAATGAGTTCATCAGCTTTCCTTAACTATTTCTCTATTTCACATATTCATTAAGCTTATGTTGTAATTTCTCAAACGCTGATAGAAGCTGCTTGACTTCTTTTTCACTGCCAGTCGAGTTTGCGTCTCTGTTTGGACTGTAAAGGGCGACATCATCACATCACTGACGGGAAATTCTTAAATGTAGTTTTACCAGTAGCTGTTAGCTAAGAGGCTACAAAACTTTTAACCCATCTCAAATTCTTTGCTCAACACATGCTGGACTAATCTGTCCTCAAGAGGCACTGAAACAAAATTTCAGTCAACTCTTCCATCAAGACAGACAAGCCAACCCCAAAAAGGTTCTGAGCACCAAAAGCCACAGAAATATAAAAGTGTAAAAAAGGTTCCTTCAAGTAGCATAGTAATCCCAATTATACATCTCAAACAGTTATAATGAAGCCCCGAGCAGGAACCTGTGACATCACCCCCACAGGTGGCAGGCAATTCATTTACACATACCGACCCTGGAATAGCACATTATGCCCACAGTGCCTCACAGTCAGGAAGTCTTCCACTTATCAGGAAGTCCTCCCTGTTTCAGGGCATTGGAACCTCTCATGAAGTCTAACCATCTACTCCATGCACAACAAGGGCACCAATGTTCATCACATTTAAAAGAATCCCTCATCATCATCATCATCATCATCGGAACAAATTCTTAGATTTGATCCAGGTCTGTTGCATATGCCAGTAACATTGTTTTTTTTTTTGTTTTTTTTATTGTAATATCACTGTTAAATTGCTAGTTGGTGAATCAGGGTGTGTGAACATTGTTTTTCTCTGTGTCTGCCCTGTGATAGACTGGCGACCTGTTCAGGGTTAACCCTGTCCTAACCCTACGTCAGCTGGGAGTGGTTCTAGCCCTCCTACGACCCTGCATGGAAGTAGTACCTACAGACAATGGCTGAATGGAGAAACTGAGGGGAACTGCAAAGTCAGGTTCTGGTTCTTAGAGGGTTTGTCCCTGTAAGCAACGTGTTTAACATTACAAGAAGTTGATCTTTTCCTACTTTTAATGGAAAATATTTCTTTGTGCTGTTTTAATCTTTACATTACTTTACTGAGATTGTCAGCTGGGATTGGCTCCAGCCCCCCAATGATCCTGCATGGATAAATGGTATCGCTAATGGATGGATGGATGGAGGGAATTTCATTAGCAGGTTTATTTGAGTTGTCTTTCTGGTACTGAGCCACCACAGCATCTAAAATGTAAATGACTGAACTCAGTCCATAGCTTGAATGGACTGCAGATTCCTGACAAAACTCAAACCTAGTGTGAAAGATTTTAAGTTTGTCAGTTTGTCAGAGGATGGGTTGGTTGGAAGGCTTCACTTCTAATTGTTGTTGTCCTGTTTGTTTGAGATTGTGTTCCACATAGTTGCTGGATCACTGTTCAGCCAGCAAGTGTTATGCTTTTCAGATGGACAGAATATTAAAGGGATATGTAGCCGGGTGGGAAAATGTAGTGCAACTGCTTACTAACGCCACCAGAGGGCGCTTTCTCAGTTTGGTGAACTGGTTGTAGAGCAGGTAGAAAGATACCGGAGGTCGCCATCTTGCCCGCAGCGGTGCGACCACACTACGGTTTTCGGAGGTTAATGAGGGTAAATATGATATAAATGTGTCTGGGATGTGTAAGGGATATGTTTAAGAGTAATGCGTGTTTGCAGGCTGAAATGTTTATTGTTAATGTGGGCATATGTGTTAGTGGTTGGCAGGTAAACGGACGACGAGAGAGACCCAACGGTTGTCATGTAGCAGGCCGTCGTCAGTGCTGTTTGTGCTAGGCCTACGGAAAAAATGCACAAGTCAGTAACGTTATGTATTACAATACTGCACATTCGTTGTGATGTTTTGACCTGTGAATGTATGAGTGTTTAATGTGAATTTGTGGGCTCTTTGTGTTATAGGGTCGAGCCACTGTAGTTAATTCTTTGCACTCTATTGTTGCTTATAGGGACATTTTTGTACACTCTGATAGCAGTTTGTAGATTTATTATCTTTATTTCTTTTGTACTGAACCTTAAGAAGACACGTTTTGTACTCTTTGGTGCTAGTCTACATTTTTTACTTTCGTACTCTTTTGTAATAGGATAATTACTTAAGGTTTACGGACATTGTCCAGTGATTATAGCAGACTAGACAGAGTTACAGTAAGCGTCCCGTGTGCCAGGCACAGTGTGGTGTCGCTGATTTTTGTTTCTACTAGTACTGTAGATACAGCTGAAGACTATCAGCCAGTTGAGTTTTAAACTTGCATCATTTATTTTATTTGTACACCATATTCTTCTGTTCAGAATTAAAGACCCCAGAAGATATTTTTGTGTCCTGTGCTGGTTCAATTTAGCCAGGCTACAGATAGTTAAAAATTTTGGCAAATTGGCCCTTTGCCATAATCGCTATAGTCATAGCAGTAGGTTCGTTGCCTTTATTTGTCGGTGCAAGCTAATTTTAGAACGGTGGGGCGGAGCCACGAGCTGCTCAGAGCTACGCTACGGAGGCTAATGGGATTTCTTGGTTTCCCTCATCAAACTCATCAAATACACAACCCAACAACTCCAAAACGCTCTCGTGGACAAGTTGTGACCTGCACATTCACCACGCTATGAGATAATAATGGAACGTTACGAGACAGAGTTCTTTTCAAGGTAAATACAGAGACTGCTTGCTGAAAAACTGTCCCTGAAGGCAACGCGAATCACCGGTTTTGCATGAATTTACCTCTAAAACGACTCTGTCTCGTAACGTTCCATTATTATCTCATAGCGTGGTGAATGTGCAGGTCACAACTTGTCCACGAGAGCGTTTTGGAGTTGTTGGATTGTGTATTTGATTAATTTGATGAGGGAAACCAAGAAATCCAATTAGCCTCCGTAGTGTAGCTCTGAGCAGCTCGCTGCTCGACTTGGCGGTTCTAAAAATAGCTTGCACCGACAAATAAAGGTAACAAACCTACTGCTACGACTAAGGATTATGGCAATGGGCCAATTTGCCAAAATTTTTAACTATCCCTTTAACACGTGTCTTACAAATGAGAATTCTCTACAATATGCTTAGTACAGTAGAAACTGATCCCAGGTTACTGAGCAGCAGTGGTGTGTTTTACTGCATTCAGGCACTAAAGTTGAAATTGATTTAAAAGCATGGTGTTGTGACCCAGACAACTCTGACAAGTTGATATCCAGGTAAATCCACAACCGTGTTAGTGAGGTCTTGGAGAAGAATGAGACAGAATTCATTTGTGTTGCTTTATTGCTCCATACCCTATAAAAGTAAATTGAGTTCATCTATTCTATTGTAGAAAGAGAAAACAGTCAGCAGCAGCATGCTGTGTCCTCTCCTTCTCGGAAAAAGCATATTCATATCACCGACCTCTCCAGTACAGGACCTTCAGCCTTTCCAGTGTCAACAGGGAGTATGCAAGCGTTAATTTCTCGTAATGGACTCAAGAAAACAGTTGGCATTAGCTCCCTGTTGTTCAGGAGAAATATTTCAATCATTGTTGTCTAGAAAAAAATTATAGCAGCAAGCAGGAAGAAAAGCACTGAAACACTTGCTATCATCTGGGATGGTGGCACCAGCCAGCATCACACAAAATGCATTTTTTTCCATTCTTCTTTAGTGCACCGGCATACACCTGCATCACTTGACAGTCTTCTAGGGGCAGGAGCGAAAGGGATTCAAAGGACTGAAATCAGTTGGAGGTCTAATAGAGCTCATTTTGACACTAATCCAGAGTCCCCCATATGGGGGACTTGAAGACATGCATAACAATAACAAAGCCCCCACTGCACTGATTATGAAAGAATATGGTCATATTATACGTCAAATTAAACAGCAGAAGCTGGGCTACAACGTGTAAAAACCATGTTTATATGACCCAAACACAGCCCAAACACTACTCAAACAAACAACTAGACATCAAACTTCATAAAGCACCTCTGTGTGGACCCAGTCGCCACATTTCTGGCTCGTATACTACTGTACATAATGCAAAACACATCAGCGACCTCTCATCTGAACGTGAACATCGGGGCGTCCCCCAGCAACAGCAGCTAGCAGCAGCAGCTAGCAGCAGCACGGCAGAGGGAGAAGACAACAACCAGCAAAGTCGAGCAAAAACAGACACTGCGTGGCCAAAACATGGTCGTACATTTGCTCTTACCTTTGCTGTTTTGCCGTGAAAAGGTTGTGTTATGGGTAAATCCACGATATTTCCAGTTGAACTCTGCCTAGTGTGTACATCTGAACTAGCCGGGCCGAAACCCGACGGCGCTAGGACCCTACACGGAAGCCTGGTGCGCGCGCATACAACCCCACGTTGGCCTGCACGTGGATCTGCTGATCTGACTGGTTCATGGCTGTCACATGGCTGCCAGTGCGGCCAATCACATCGACCTGGGTCTAGCGTCATTCCTCTCTCTCTATTGGTTAAAATGAGCCGCCCCTCACTCGAATCGACCACTGCGCTGCAGAGATAGAGGCTGAAAGCCAAACCCACCCAAACAAGCTGCTCTGAGAGTGCAGCAGGGCGCAGAGAGACTGAATCCACTATTTTAGTTATTTACAATCGGTTCCAGTAGATTTATTTTCAGTTAGTTTATCCAAATTGTGTGAAAATAAAGATTAAACAATAGTTTATAGTAGCAGGTGGTTCCAAGCTGTGCCAAAAATGGACATTTTGGAAAGTTCGCCTGGATATTTTGTAGTAAAATCTCAATCATTTTGTCCTGCTTCAATTAATCAGAATCAACCACTGCAGAGACAATGTTCACATGTTGTACAATGATTTTATAGAGAGTTTGAGCTTCATCAGCATTATTCTAAAGGGCACTCATCAAAAATATGATTTTTTTTTTAGGCGAATATTAATTTTATTAATTTTTTTCTGTGTGTCATCTTCATTTACTCTTCACCAGTAACAGATATACTGAAATTTACACATTTCAGCAATTCCTCATTTTTTTCCCTTTACTATGACACCAAAAGTATTCAAATAGACCTTGTGGTTGCAGAGATATACTCATTTTATTATGGATATGCAATTTTCGAGAAAAGGCCTAAAAAATAGGCTGGATAACCTCCATCCATCCATTTTGCGCCGATTATCTTATGCATGTGCCAAGGTTAAAGCAGCTCAGGTCTTACACTGGTTGTGAGGAGAGACATCCATTCACACTCTCACAGACCTACATGGAAGTCAACCTCTAATCTAACCTCCCTGTCTATGGATACATGACACGCAAACTCTAAACTGAAGTTAACAGTTTTAAGCAGAATTACATATTGTACTTCATGGTATATATTATACAGTATCTACTTAGGCAGAAATTAAATGCATGAAGCACAATAAGATGAAAAAACATTTTACTTTATCTCTGTTTATTCTCAAAAACTGTAAAGCACTCACACATGAAAATCATCAATCACTGGGGATTGCAAATGTCCAAATTATAGCCTACTGAATCAGGAACACAATCTAGAGGGTGACTCATGATCATATGCACTGTATTTAGTATCCTAATCTCTCTTAATGTGTGGAGATTCAGAAAACACAGGATAAGATGTAATTTTCTGTGCGAGCACATACAAAAGAATTGGTGGACTTGCCGGTGAATAGTGGATAGTAAGTAGGTAAGTCAAATTTTGGGACGCATCGTCAGTAGTGTTCCTCTGGCTCATTGGGTGTTTCGGCCTTTATCACTATACACCCTCAACAGAGGCGGCCAGCTACAGGCTGATCAGGCCCGAGCTTGCGTCCCATGCCCAATCAGTCAGTTAACTTGCTTTGTTGTCATGTAGCAGACATCTCGGGGGATATATGGCTTGCTAGCTGGGAGCCCAAGAGGGGTCGTTCCTCTTCAGCCAAAGCCACTGGCTGCTCCTCTCTGCTGCTTCTGATGGAAGAAATTGGGTTTTGCAATTATATAATTATTTTTTAGCTTGCAGCTGAAAATCTGCTACAAAATACAAATATATTCTCCCACGTTCTGACTGTGTATTTCACTGCCACTTATCCTAGAGGTGTTTATTCACCTCAACCTTTGGTGGCAAGATTGAAAGGAGAGGAAAATTACAACACTGTTTTGAGAGGAATAAGATGCTTTGTGCACAGCTTGGCAGTACAAATGCCATTTCATTAGGAGGAGAAGGTCAATTGTATCCATCACCCTTGTAGAGATAAATGAACAATTGTGTGGCAACCAAAAGATCATCAGTTGATGAAAGACTAACATTGATCTAAAGAAAAACACCTCAGCACCTAAGTGCTTAAAGCATTTGTAAATGTGTGTTTTGAACAAAATCAACCTGTGAGGCACATCCATAAATGCTAAGCTTTTAATTAGCATGTGAAATTTATGCAATTCTGAACTATTATACATAATTACCAGGTGTCGAAGATAAGGGCAGATTATTCATTCTTTATCTATATTAATTAGCACAAAGGTGACCTATCATGAGTTGTATTTGTAATGGTATTACATCTGCAGACTACTGAAAAGTCTCCAAAAACATTGCTCAATACTTTATGGCAGTTTGCTTCATTTTTTAACCGATAATACAGCTTCGCTCCAAGAAAAAGATGCCAGGTTTATTCTGAATGCTAACGTCCAATAAATATGTAAAAGATAAATATAGTGCGTTTTCCCTCCAGGTATGCTCTTTAGCCTAAACTAAGCTGACACAGACACAGGCTGGTGTGAAATCTCTGAGGGAAGTCTAGTTGGGGAGCATCACCCCCTCCCACCCTGCACCCCAGTCGATGCTTGAATAATGTATGAAGGATCTGGAGACATCACTTAGAGATGCTGCCAATATCAGTTGGGGCCCTGCCCACCCCCATGGCTGCTGCCCTTTACCACAACCTTTAAAAGGTGGATCCCTTAATACGGGCACACTTATTTTGTAAAAGGCCCAAATGATAACACAAAAGTAACCCCTTCAGTTGCAACAGACATGTGCAGGGATGTCCGTTTTGTGTGGGCGGGGGATAAGAAGGACTAATGGGTATCAGTTATTTCCATCTCGCCTGTGTTTACTGTGTTTGTTTTAAGAAGAAACAATAAGTTTTCTTCTGCTTTGCTGTGACATGGTGACCATTGTTTTCAGTTAGTCATGATGTATTTTTAAACAGTGCATTTCCGTTCACAGATCATGTTTTGTTGCAGTGAGTTAAGTGTTCCGTTTTCATATTCAGGGGTCAGGCAATAAAACACATCTGAAAACAGACAAAACAGTAATGACACTGAAAGAAGCTGCAACAATAATGAGAGAATAATGAAAGACAATCATTCAACATGTGGAGGATCACGTGTGTGACCAGATGAAGAGTTTCCCAGTACCTGAGGAGGGGAGCTTTCCTATACAAAGTCATCACATCTGCTAATGAAACAATATCGCTATATTGTTATTATTTTTGATTTTATGTTGCATTTAAAAGCAGAGTCTTCTCAGCTCTTACCGTGTGAATACATGGGGTCTTGGACTTTATCCAACATCATATTCTGCTGCTTGTTTGTAGAAAGCTGTGTGAACCTTATAGATTTACTTTCATAATCCATGCAACAAATAAATAGAGAAATCATCAAGCCTATTTGCAATGCATCAATGTTATATAAATATTTTTTGTAATAATGAATGAAATAATGAAGCAAACAATGGAAACAAAATCAAATGTCAAATGAAGTCTTCCTCAAGCATGCTGAAAGCTAGTCACAGATGCATTGGAGTCTACTCTTTTCTTCACCTCTGTTGTGGTGTTGGACATTTTCTCCACCTCTTCCTGCTGCTCAGTGTTGCTCCAACTGGTGGTCATGTCATCCTTCACTGTAGTGATGACAGCAGGTTCATCAGTAATGATCTGAAGAGCTGGTGGAACCACAACAGATGTTGGTTGTGGACTGAGATCTAGTTCTTCCTCTGCTTTGTCCAGTCTGCAGCTCAGCTCAGACTGGATGTCAGTATTAGCAAGAGATTCATTGAGGAATGAAGGTGGAGGAGAAACAGCAGCACAGTCTGGTTTTCTTGGTTCTGCATCTTCTTTCACATCACACATACATGTACGCTGCAAGTGTCTGAACCATGGGGTTCAAACAGGACAGAGATTTCCCAGGCTGCCACCTCAGTGCTGTTGGCCAGCACATCTGCTGCATAGCACTCCAGTTTCTACATAAGGATGTACTGTGAGCCTCTCTGACCTTTGTGCTGATCTGCTGGAGCATAGTGGACAGAGCAGTGGAGATCCGGTCCAGAACAACTTTTGCTATTTGCTATTCAAGTATAGAGGAGGGCCTGCAGAACACGTTTTCTTGAAGACTACATTATGGGAGCCAAGCAGCTCATTGCTGGCACCTCCTGCTGCTGCTCTGTCAGCATTCTGGCATAATCCTGAGCCCCTTGAAGGATCTTTGGATGCCGGCTTCTGGAGAGTTGACCAACTCCTTGGCTTCAAATCCGATGTCTTTCATCTTCATGCTGGTTTTTTCCTCCCACACCAGCAAGAGAAGAGGCCTGGCATCCCCTGAATGCTTTTGCTCTGCTCCACCAGTAGCTCTGTCATGTCCTCCAGTCACCTCAGCTGGATCATGTTCACCAGTGAAGTTGGAGCCTTAGAAGCTCATTTTCCAGCAGAGCTGCATGTGATATATGGGTGTGCTGAACAGCACCCAGGTGGGTCTGTACACACCACTGATGAACTCCATGAGTATGTTGCTTCAATATAGAACAAGCTGAAGTGTCAGAGCAATGACAAACGATCAGTTCAACATAGTTAGCACTCAAACACAGTCGGTCCTTCAGGACCAAATGAACAAAATGTGTTCAGGTGGAGAGTGTGTGAATTTTTGCAGTGTGACTCAAAATTCTAGAACTCACTATGACACACACTCATTCACATATTCTGACATAAGTGCAAGGTATTATATTTATTTTATTTGCCTGATATATATGATTTCCTGAATCCTTTTTAAGTATAAAATGTTAAAGGCTCCTGTTAGGGAACTGGGAAGCTGAAGTAACATACACACTGAGTAAGTTGGACAAACTAATATAGGAAGTTCATTTTTGTTACGCTACATTCTCATATTTGAGCTCCACTAACCACTCGCTCTTTGAGGACTATGGAGTAAACAAAGCTACAGCCGATGCTGATTATCCTGTTAGGGTGAACCAAGTGAATATTTTGATTGAGTTTGGACTTATCACAGCTGGATCATGTTCACCACTGCAGTCTGAGCAGTCTCGGTGTGTATGTAAATATGATTAATGTTTGATTGTAAATGCTGTGTAAGTGTAGTGGGAGTGGTCATGTGGTTTCCAGTGTATCACCATCGACATAAGGTTTGCTGCCAAAATACTCAACTCTCTAAAGATCAAGTCTGGAAAAGGTATTGAGAAACAAAAGGCAAACTCAGTCCAATAAATGATTCGGAGAGTCTGAGTGCACGCAAAAACACTAAGGCAGGAACACTTGACACAAGGGACAAGGATGAACTGGCAGGAAACACTGTAGAGGGTGAGTATATATTATACTATATATATATATACCAAAGGAGACAACGAGACACAGGTGGAACACATTAGGGGCACGGCAGGTGGGGGAAGCAGACAAAGACAGGAAGACAAGGGATGTGAAATGAGACAAGACGTAAGTGACCAAAATAAAACAGAAAGTGACATACGTAAATGAACTGAAAGAAAAGAGACATGACATTAAGACAAGGAACTTGACGAGGCAGACGTGACACTGTGTCGTTGAGGTGAATTAGAAGAGACCCATTTTTATCAAGCCAGAAAAATCTACCCTCTGATTATGTGAAATATGATTAAAGAGAATATTAAAACACAGTATGATAATATCATGTAAATGTGGCATTTCCTTGATCCATATAAGGTTCAAAAGTTTTGAGATGACACTGTCTTATAAAAAAATTTGCTCAAAGATTTAAGTGTACTAACTCTCATAGGAAAGGGAGAATAGTCAAGATATGTACTGCTAACAAACATGTGACCATTGGTGGAAAGTACTGTAAGTACATTTCCATTTTCTTATATTTTATGCTTCCAGTCCACCAAGGTCTCCACACCTATCTTCTCAACAACTTTAGTTTTGCAGATTCAAGTTGATGATACAAATACAATCGGTGGACACATAATGATTTATTGTATACTGTAGATTCAGATAAGACTTGATTGATCCCAATGCAGGGGGAAGCTGACAAGTTGCCCAGCAGTAGGCTATATAAACTACCTGTAATCACAATTCGCTGCGAGCAAATTAACAAATCCACACCGATAGACAAACTACAACATGTTAACAGCTGCTGTTTTTACAATGAAAGACCAATGTGTAGTGGAATAGACCTAATGTAAACTATTACATTATCACTGTGTGATTTGTCAACACCTCTCTATATTGGGGGTTTTTCCCACTGAGCATTTGCTTGTTTACAGACAGCAATAGCCTTGATTACGACTAATCAACAAAAAGCATAAAGTTGCCATAATGTTCTCAAACAACTTTAGCATATCAACTCAGTTTAAGAGTCTCCTCCTCCTAGCTGTACGTTCAAACATGACTTTGGACATGTGTTCAGAGCTGTGATTCATCTTCATCTCATTTCCCTTTTGGATGGTTTCAAGCTATTTTGGCTCTTTAATCTTTGATTGAGTTCCAGTTTTATTTTGTAATCCTTCTCTTGTGTGTCTCATTGGTTGCTTTACTTCCTATGTTTGTCCCGTTTCCCTTCAGTGTGATTGTCTACCCCGCCCTGATGTGTTTCACCTGTGTTCAACTGAATCCACTTCACCTCTTGTGTATTTAAGTCTTTGACAGTTTGTCTGTTTTGCTTCAGTTTCCTCTGAGAAGTTTTCCACCTGTCATGCTCCTGTATTCCAGTGTTTTTGGATTTTCTGATTTTCTGTTTCCATTTCTAGTTTTCACGCTCCCGCTATCCACCAACAAAAGCCCAAGGTTGTTGATAAAAACATATCATGAACTTCATAAGCAGCAATTTAGCTGAATATTGTGGAAACAAGCTTAAATTATGAGATCTGGCTTCTTGCTCCATGAACAAACATCACTTAGTTGTATACAACTATAACTATCCCTGAAAATACACTTTCACATGTTTGCTTATTTTCCATTGTTGCTCTTGGATACACACTAACACCCTATTACAGAAAACAGAAACAAAGACTGGTCAAATAACCAGGCAAATTCTATTTTGGTTTCATTTCCATTCATTCAGGAGTCAGGGCAGAACTCAGTTATCATAACCTGTAGGAATTGCTACAACTACAAAAGACAGAGATTAAAAAAACAACAGCAAAGACTTTAAAAGGGTTTTTGTTTCTTATTTCATGCCTGCAGATTTTTTTTCCCAAGTAAATTTAAATATTTTCTGATAGGTTTGGTGTCTCTGTGTGTGTGTTTTCTTTGTTTACAGCCCCAAAGTCAAGGCAAGTCTAACTTTGAGGAGAGATAACAGCTGATGTGATAGGTCTCTTTTAGCATCTTAGAATGAAAATTAAGTGCACTGCTAAATCAAAGCTCCTTGGGGCAAGGGCAAAATCCTCACTCAGGGGGACTGTGTGTGTGTGTGTGTGTGTGTGTGTGTGTGTGTGTGTGTGTGTGTGTGTGTGTGTGTGTGTGTGTGTGTGTGTGTGTGTGTGTGTGTGTGTGTGTGTGGTGTGTGTGTGTGTGTGTGTGTGTGTGTGTGTGTGTGTGTGTGTGTATTAGTATGTTTATGTGTGTACGTGCGTGCGTGTGTAAGGCTTGGGGTAAGGATAATGCACTAGTTGTAAATGGATGCAAATCATTCCTATAGTAATTGGAAACATATCAGCAACTGAATACCAAATTTCAACATTTAATCATTACTGTATACTTTGAAATTTAAATCCCACTGTGGCCTGTAATGTAGTGGTTAACAGCAAGCTTCTCCCAGATGTAGCCGTAAACCCCAGACAGCTGGTGTTGGTATGAGACATTTGGAAGATATTGGATTTTTTGTGCTTAAAGGGATAGTTCAGGTTATCTGATCTGGGGATTTGACAGCTAGGTGAGAGGTGACAGGAAAATAGTTTGCTAATGAGGATTGTCTGCTAGATGAGTGGCAGTTTTTCTGTTTTTATTTTATCCATCCGGGAAAAATTGAAACTGAAAATATTAATTTTATCACAATATATAAGAGCAATATTCTTATGGAAAGTTAGGGTAATAAAATGTCTTGAGGTGCTTTTACATTGGTTAGAAAACATGCTTGCCAACAGCCTGCTTTTGTTGGCATTGTTAAAGGGTACAAACTGCTTTCACTCCTGGGTCAAAAGATGATGCAGTAACTTCAGTATTCATCAGCTGTAGCTGTCATCGGCCCTGATGTAAATATAAGACCAAGGTGAACACATACATTTTCTTATGTCCATTGTGACACGGCTCGAACCACAGCAACACTGTAAACAGAGCTGTCTCTCCCCAGCACAGTGCTGTTACACCAGAAACACCCTCCTCAGAGGGTGAGCTCCACTTGGAGCTGAGCTCAATAAGTCTGAAAAGCACACAATCGCAAAGTGTTTCACATGGAGGTTCTGACACTTACACTAGCCGCAACCAGAGGATGAGATGCCACGGATCCATTTTAGCAGTCTGCGTGGCAGCTAACATCTCACTCTTTGAATCCGTGTGTGTGTGCTCTGTAACTGCGTGTGACATTGCTACGTGCAGTTGAATCTGCGAACAGAAAGGCAAACTCGTCTGGCAGAGAGAAAGAACTCACTTGCCTTTTTAAACAGGTTAATAAAAAAAACTGCTAAAACAGAATAATTTTGGTGTGAAAAGGGCACCTGCATCTTACCTGTCTGCCCTCAGTCTGCCTCCACTGTCTCTGCTGTCTCTTTCCACTGGAAGCTCTGCTCACATATTCACACTACATGTTCTTATTTAGTTTCTTTTGAGGTACCCCACTGTGAATGCTGTCCTGACCTAGTGTACCGCTGAAACATGGAAATGTCTAAACTTGTAGCAATAGAAGGCAATTTTTACAATTTTATTTTTTCATTTGGGCATTTTGCACGTGTCCAGTGTGGCAGTTTGGGGATGGTTTTCTCAGAGACTGTCAGTATCATTTTGAGCATTGCTAAAAATTCAGTCTTGGATATTTTAAGTTGCAACAAACCAGACTTCTCACACCCACAGCAGTGGTGTCTTGTAGAGGTTTTAATTTATTGGTTGTTAGGTTGTCTAATTTGGTGTTTGTTAGCTTTTGTTTTTGCACTGATTAGAAAGCTGACATTTCCTTGCCAACCATGCATACAGCACATGTTCAACCAAAGCAATGAACCCAGCTCAAAGAAAATTCATGAAGTTGGCGCTAATAGAAATATCTATGGGTTCAGCTATTTACCCTTTTTATTTTCATAGATTTAAAAATGTCATGATTTTCATGTCATGAAGTTCTGTCTGTAGATTTCAGTGACATTAAAACTCATTTTAGTGATAAACCTTTTGAGACTGTAGCTCCTGTCTTTTAGTGCAGGTTCATGATTTTTTTTCTGCTCCTTCATTCGATTCCTTTCATTCTCAAACAATGAAGACGTTCTTGTGTGTGATTGACAGAGGCTATAATCAAGACAAAGGAGAGAAAAATCTCGAAAGTGGACGGTTGAATAAAACTGCAGCAAGGATGTTGAGGCCAAATAGTGTGTGTTTCTGCTCGTAGGTCAATTTGAGATAACTGCTGTGTATTTAAACATTTAGGGAATAATATGCTGCAGAGACAGCTGCAATAGCAAGCCATTGTACAGTATTCAGATAAAACACACCTGAGCTGGCCAAAGGTTTTCAGAAGAATAACTGGCACATCTGCTGTGGCCTCTGGAGTAACTAAGGAAACAGCAAAGACAAACCTTTGATGGAACAAAGTCAGGAAAATGATAAAAGCAATAAAAAGCTGCAGTCAGATCAAAATCACACTCAAAGTAAATCTGCTGACCCGGTATATACAGTCTAGCACATCAGCAGTCAATGAAATCAATGTGCAGCTTTACCCAGCGGTTGGATGAACCATACGGTGGCAGAAAGGTTGCAATTTCCAGGTCTCTCTTTCAAAGTCAGGTGTCTGTCTCTGTGTGTGAATCTGCTCCCGGTCCATCAAAAAGGCAAGTGCGAACTGGTCTCAGCTGAAGTGTAGTTAAACTGCTTTTTCAGAGGACTCTGGAGAGCCAGTGCCTTATTAGATTGTATTTCAGAAATGATAACTGAAGGCTTAAATAGCAAGATTTACTTTTTTATACATGCTCATTTCCCATTCTGCACGGTTAATAACATACTAATGGTATTATTTCTGACTCTGATTCTTTAGCTTAATTGCTTGTATCTGTTCATTAGTATTACATCACAAACTAAAGAGGTGTGACGTGTAGCACAACAGTGTCAGCATCTGTCTCACCGCCATGTCCATGTCTTCCAGGCAGACATCGATGTGACTCAGTGACTCAATGCCAGACCAACAAAGCACCTCCACTCCACGTTTGTGCCTTTTCACACAGGCATGGGGTTCTTGCCTAGAACAGGCAATTTAAGAACTGATGATAATAACAATACTACATGTTTCACAAGGCATTATAACAATGTGCAAAATAAAACCACCAGGAATGAGTAACAGTCTCTTAAAAAACCACCAGCCGAAATAGGTTGAGTGACACAAACTTGATTTGACCTGACCAATCGGTTGGAGCTAAACAAGCAGGAACACATTCAGTCCATACTTCACAGTTAACAAAAGTTAAAACAGACTAGTTCATGTTCGTAGCTCACAAATTTGAATATAAACTGAGTTCACAGTCCAAATCAACAAACTACTTCATCAGCATCACATAGATGATTCCTCTGTGATTTCTTGAGATATTCATTCACTCACAGGCATTTCAGGACTTGGTGGATGTTAAAGTTGAGGTGTAGTTTCAAATCTGTTTCTGATGGGGGCTGCTTGTTTAAACCTGGCTGTGAGATTTTCAATTGTTTGTATATGAACTGACTTCAGCAGCACTACCTGCTGTACTGTTGTGTTGCTAACATTACACACCGCACAATACTGTGTACAATAAACGCTTGAGTGCATCAGTAAAACTAAATCTCAGCTGTTCTTCTTGTGGTGTGTTTTTGATTGTTGGCTTTGATCGCCACCTAATGCATTGTTCTCTTTCGCCTGAATAAAGAATGTGCATGTTAATGTTCAGTAGTTGCAAACCAATACACTCAGTTCATGTTAAATGAACACTGAGCATCTGAATACACCAACTGAAGTTGCAGACTTGAACGAGAAAATGGGACTACATCGATACTGTTGCATTTTTATGCCTTGCACCCACACTGCTCCAGTGTTTTCAAGCCCCCAAAATGGAGACATTTGAAAATGCTGCTGACCCCATTTTAGTTTTAAAAACTCCAGGGTTGCAGTTTATTCTGCACCGGCAAACAGAGAGACTTTTGGAAGTGATTGAGTCTTGTCAGTCTCTTTTATTTTTTATTTTTTATTTAACCTTTATTTAACCAGGAATAATCCCATTGAGATTCAGAATCTCTTTTGCAAGGGGGTCCTGGCCAAGAAAGCAGCACAGTACATCCACATTTAGACAACATCAACAAAACAAACATAAAAACAGCTAAAACAATAACAGCAAATCGCATCAATACATTATAATCACCAGCTGCGTTCGGTGAGAGAACATGTGCATTCATTAGTCAAATAGTCCTTGATCCTAGCTTTAAAATCTTCCATACTTGGGAGATAATCCAATTTAAGATGACTCTGTAATTTATACCAGGACGAGGGTGCGAATGCTCTGAAGGCACTTTCCCCAAAGACAGTCCGCGTACGAGGAATAGTATACATTATCAATCTATCGTGCCTGAGACGACAGCTTCTGGTGTTGACTTTAGGAACCAAGAGAGAACACAAATAAGGAGGCAAGTCACACAGGACGGCCTTATAAAGAAAACAATACCAGTGTTCCCATCTACGATTATACAGAGAAGGCCAGCCAACACTCTCATAAAGACTACAGTGATGAGTACGAAAACCTAAATCTGTTACAAATCTTAATGCTGCATGATACACCGAATCCAGCATTTTCAGAGAGGAGAGATTTGCATGCATGTATAAGATATCACCATAGTCAAGTATTGATACAAAAGTTGCCTGAATCAGTCTTTTTCTCGCATTAAAGGAGAAACAACTTTTGTTTCTATAATAGAAACCAAGTTTGACCCTGAGTTTCTTTGTAAGACACTCAATATGATATTTAAAAGACAGATTTTCATCCAAGTAAAATCCCAAGTACTTGTAGACTGAAACTCGTTCAATCACTTTTTCATTTTGTATAACAATCTGACAAGCATCATCTGTCTTCCCTGATTTTGAAAAGCACATCAATTTAGTTTTGTCAGAATTGAGCACAAGTCTTAATTGATTAAGATGACTCTGAACGACATTAAAAGCAGATTGTAGCTTTTGTATGGCACTTGTTAATGATGAAGCAGAACAGTACAAAATAGTGTCATCTGCATAAAAGTGGAATTTGGCATCATTTACATTTTGACACAAGACATTTATATAAATAGTAAATAAAATGGGACCCAATATGGACCCCTGGGGGACACCATTTTGAGTCAACAAAGGTTTGGAGGATACACCATCAACCTGAACACTTTGTGTTCTGCCGCTCAAGTAGTTTCCAAACCACATGACAGCTTTTGAAGACATTCCTATATCCCGCAGTCGCTGGCACAGGACCAAGTGGTCAACTGTGTCAAAAGCCTTTGACAGATCTAAAAACAATGCAGCACAGTATTCTTTAGAATCAATAGCACTTATGAGATCGTTTAAGACTTTCATAGTGGCAGTGACAGTACTGTGCTTTTTTCTGAAACCAGACTGCAGTTCATTTAAAATGCTATTTGTTGTCATAAAATCTTTCAACTGGTCACTTATAAGCCCTTCTAAAACTTTGGCTAAAGCAGACAGTTTTGATATCGGCCTATAATTATTAGGATTTGATCGGTCACCACCCTTCAATAAAGGAGTGACATATGCTGACTTCCAGACACTAGGAATTATTCCAGTTTCTATAGTCAAGTTGAAAATATATGTCAAAGGTTCTGCAATATGTTCAGCAGCAATTTTCAAGAAGTATGGGTCTAACCCATCAGGACCAGAGGATTTCTTGGTATTTAACTTAATGAGAGCATTGTATACCTCCTCTTTAGTAATGAGAGCAAGATCAAAATCACAAAGTACATTTTCACCAGACAGAGAGTAATCCACTTGACTCATATCTTGTTTCATTTCCTGCTCAAACAACAAACCAGAAGATATAAAATGCTGGTTTAAGGAATCTAACATACTTTTCTTTTCTGTAATGATCTCATCATTCAGCTTTAAAGTATTCGGAAGTACAGTGTCCCTTGTGCCTGAAGACAATGATTTAATCATCTTCCAGAATTTAGAAGGGTTGTTTGTGCTATCACATATTTCATTAACATAAAAATCTGCTTTAGCTTTACGTATTTGGGAGACACACTTGTTTCTCAGGTACCTAAAATGTTGCCAGTCTGACTTATTTTTGGATTTTCTTGCAGTTGCCCAAGCAAGGTCTCGTTCATGAATTAGTTCAGACAGTTGCTCTGAGAACCACGGGTTATCACGTCCTTTAATCTTGTGTTTTCTAAGAGGAGCATGTTTATTTATAATGTCTAACAATAATGATTTAAAGTACTGCAATGCTATCTCGGGCTCTGGGATCAAATTTATTTTGGTCCAGTCACAGAGATAAAGGTCATTTAAAAAAGCTTGTTCACAGAACAATTTAAAATTTCTCTTTAGTATAATGCGTGGTTTACACTTTGGCAACTTTGTGTCTCTCACACAAGCAATTATGCAGTGATCGCTAACATCATTTGCAAAGACAGCAATGGCTTTATATTTCTGCGGAACATTTGTTAAAATCAAATCAAGGAGCGTTGACTTCTCAGGATGTTTATTATTTGGCCTGGTTGGTGAGTCTATAATTTGGGTCAAAAGTGCTGAATCACAGAAGCATTTAAAAGAATCAGATGCAGGAGTTAACCAGTCCCAATTTAAGTCCCCCATTAAAACCAGTTCATTATACTTTATAGATGATAAACAGTCAGACAATGAGGATAAAGTATCCTTTGATGCAGAAGGGGGTCTGTAGCATCCTGCAACTGATATAACACAGCTCTTTGTGGATTCAACTTTCAAAATAAGCAGTTCAAATTGTTTAGGCACAGACCTGGATAATTGTACTGTTGCCTGAAAAGTATTTTTGATATAAATAGCCACCCCTCCACCTTTAGCACAGCGATCAGTACGAAAAATATTATACCCATCCATATATATATAACTATCAGGAGTGGAACTACCCAGCCATGTCTCAGATAAAACCATAATATCAGCATTGGTTGATTTGGCCCAGATTCTAACCATATCAATTTTGGGCAAGAGACTTCTCACATTCATGTGTACAAAACCAATACCGGACCTATTTAAAAAATCAGCAGGGGTTTGCAGAGATATCACATCAGGCACAGGACCTGGGTTAGGCTGCACATTTCCTGACATCAGCAACATCAACATAATAATACATTTCAACATGCGTGTATAATAAAAATGCTTCTTGATTTTCTTAGAGTCACTGCTCATAGTGATTGACCAAGAGCTGTTTGATGGGATAAAACAGTTACTTAGGAGAAGAAGGCTTAGGAGATGTTTAAAGTTTTTGTGTTCTGAAACCAGGCTCATGCCAAACATCCAGCACCCTTGGTTGCCGACATAGTTCTGTGCACAGTCAGTAACCTTTGAGCGTGATGACATGTAACGTGTATAAAACATGGTGTTACAGTCACTCAAAGGGGTCTCCTGGTTAACTTCATACTCTGAGAATGTTGACAGACAGAGCAAAACTAGGAGGGCATGAATAACACTTGCCATGATGGAGTTGGCCCAGGTGTAGAGCTGGGTGGATGGAGGTAGGCCTCAGGCTGCAGGGCTGGATGGGTGGAGGTAGGCCTCAGGCTGCAGGGCTGGGTGGATGGAGGTAGGCCTCAGGCTGCAGGGCTGGGTGGATGGAGGTAGGCCTCAGGCTGCAGGGCTGGATGGGTGGAGGTAGGCCTCAGGCTGCAGGGCTGGATGGATGGAGGTAGGCCTCAAGCTGCAGGGCTGGATGGATGGAGGTAGGCCTCAGGCTGCAGGGCTGGATGGATGGAGGTAGGCCTCAAGCTGCAGGGCTGGATGGATGGAGGTAGGCCTCAGGCTGCAGGGCTGGATGGATGGAGGTAGGCCTCAGGCTGCAGGGCTGGGTGGATGGAGGTAGGCCTCAGGCTGCAGGGCTGGGCGGATGGAGGTAGGCCTCAGGCTGAAGGGCTGGGCGGATGGAGGTAGGCCTCAGGCTGCAGGGCTGGGTGAATGGAGGTAGGCCTCAGGCTGCAGGCCTGGATGGATGGAGGTAGGCTTCAGGCTGCAGGGCTGGGTGGATGGAGATAGACCTCAGGCTGCTGTACTGCTGCAGTTCTAGGCTGAAAACTAGCCACACTGCAGCAGCTCCCAAAGTCTGGGAGCAGAGCTGGGTCGATGGAGGTAGATCTCAGGCTGCAGGGCTGGGTGGGTGGAGGTAGGCCTCTGGCTCCTATACTGCTGCAGTTCTAGGCTGAAAACTAACCACACTGCAGCAGCTCCCAAAGTCTGTGAACAGGCAGAGGAGGCTATCTATGGTAGCCCATAGTAGAGGCCAATCCTAGGTACTGACTAGCTTCAGTCCCATGGAGTAGTCAGACATGGGATAGCCTCCAAAGACAGGCACAAACTTATCCAATTCCACAGCTTGTTTGGAAATCAAGCAATTGCAGATCAGCAAAAGGCTTTTATGCTTATAAGCATGAGTGAAACAGTCAAAAAAGATACTAAAAACCAGTAAAAACTCTTAAAACAGACAAACACTGAACAGAGACACCATACGTGCTGCCATCTTGGATTGTGGGTGTATCTCTATCACTGGGGCAGAGTGCAAGTGTTGTGCAGTCTCCAACAACTACTTTGCAGCTCCTCATTGAAAATATTTTCTGCAGAGCACATGAGCAGTCCATTTACACATGCGCACACACATGACCAGTGTATGTGAATGGTCATGTAATGCATGATCAATTGTGTTAGTATGGATGGAGATGATGGTTTCTGGTGCAGTGCTAAAACACTTGTGATCGTTTGAACAAAAATATGAACATAGCATTAATAGCAGCCTAACAATAATCCAGATGAGAGGAGATAAAGGCCTGGTTGAGTTATTCTATGATGAACTCAAACAATGTTGAAGGGATTTCAGCAGTATTTCTGAGTTGCAAGAATCATGACTTATCTGATGGTCCAAAGTGGCTTAGACAGTTTGACAATGTATTCCCTGAGATGTGGCCTAATGTTCTTTGAAACTGGGTTGTCCAAAACTCAGCTGTAAAAGATTTTCCAACATCCAGACTTTGAGATCATTGAGACAACATAGACTCTAGAGCATCCAGACTTTAAAGGTCGTCAGTGCTGAACAATACATTATGCTAAAATGGTTTAACGAGGTTTTAATGAGGGTGATGACAACTTCCATTTTTCCCTCCTGTCAACCGACAACTTGGCAAAAGCATTCCCTTAAAAGCACCACTATGCATTCAATCTGCACTCACATCACTAAAAATGTCACACTTCAACAAGGAAAATGACAGAGTTAAAAATATTCTCATGATGAAAGTATAATCTTCACAGTGTGTTAAAATCATTTTCAGGCTGACTAAAGTACAATGGGTCTTTGAAGTAGAATAACAAACAACAACAAAAAGCGTGACTTTTTTTGAACGGTCCCTTACTTTGTTGATATTGTTGTACTGCTTGTCATCATCTCAATGGGACATTTGCAGATGGCAGTTTTGGAAGTTGAGTCTTGGTATGTTGAGTACGTATGTACGTATTGCAGGTCCCAGGATTTGCTCCAGGCATCACAGTCTTTCCTGAATCCTTGACTCAAGCCCACAGCCTTGACCCTAAAAAAAAGAGATATAATACAATTACATTACCGTATCTCTGCATTGTCATTTTGGTAACACTTTACTTGACGCCTATCTCTATAACACATTATAACCGTACTTATAATGAGTTATAATGCAGTTATAGCACTTTATAACTATAGTTATAAACACTCATAAATGATCATAATGCTTTATAACAATAATCATAACACATTATAAAGCATTTTATCATGACTTATAAGGTCAGGTATTATAATAACTCACTGACATTGCCCACATTGATAATGCATAGTTATAATGTGTTATAAATGGCTTCTAAACATGTATAACTATCATTATAAACATTCATAAATTACCATAGGGCTTTATAACACTAAGCATAACAAATTATAGAGCATTATAACTCTTTTATAATACTTGACCTTATAAGCCATTATAAAATGCTCTGTGGTGTGTTATGCTTATTGTTATAAATCCTTATGATTATTTATGAGTGTTTTTAATGATAGTTAGGCCTATACACGTTTAGAAGCCAATTATAACACATTATAACTATATTTATAATGCATTATCGATGTGGGCATTGTCAGCGAGTTACTAACAATTATAACCTATTATAATACCTGACCTTATAAGTCATGATAAAATGCTTTATAGTGTGTTATGATTATTATTATTATTATTATTATTATTATAAAGCATTATGATCATTTATGAGTGTTTATAACTATAGATAAACAGTGCTATAACTGCATTATAACTTATTATAAGTATGGTTATAATGCGTTATAGAGATAGGCGTCAAGTGTTACGTGATTGTTTTGTCAGTGTCTCTCTGTAAGATTTGATTCTGCATGATAATAATAATAATAATAATAATAATAATAATAATATAATGTAGCCCTGTACAAAAATCATATAAGTTACAGAGCATAAAAAGTAATTAACAGTATAATAATATGCTTTATTAAAAAAGTTCATAAATAAATAGAGTTCATAATAGTTAAAAACTGTTAAAATGTGTGCTGGTTAAAAGCATAAATATAATATGTACAGTTTAATAAATAAGACTATTTACAGTTAAAAGATAAATTCATATAAAGGTCTTTAAGTTCATTAAATCTGTAAAATAACTGTGATTCGAGATAAAAAGAGAGAGGAAGAAGCCGTGTTTATATGTGTAACCTAACCTGTTATTTGTCACCTGTCAATCATTTCATTCCTGTTTTACCTTTGGTGGTTAAAACTCACAAGCCAATCAGAGTAAAGTCACCGTGTAAGGGGCGGGACTAGTGCCGCAGGTTACGGGGTGTTCCCACCAAACGCGATGACGCTTCATCGCGCGTCGAGATTACATGTAAAGTCAATGCAAACACGCGATTAGTCGCGTCATCGCGCCGGGCGATGCGATGGACGCGATAGCGCGGCGCGATGGACGCGTTGGCCGCGAAAAATCGCCTCCATCGCGTCGCCCGGCGCGATGACGCTTCATCGCTCGAGTTGAAATAATTGAACTTTTGCGGCGAATTCGCGTGAAGACGCGCCGCGACAGCCAATCAGCTTTGAGATCGTCACCGACGTGCTGACGTACGGACGTACTGGTGTTCCCTTGGCAGCTTAGTCAGAGCGAGTCTATTGACAATATTAGAAGTTTTCTGGTTTAGTTTAGTTTATTACTCAGATCCCCATTAGCTGCTGCAAAGCCACAGCTCTTCACTGTTGCTTTTCCGGTGCTGTTAGAAACGTTTCTGATTTGGAGATTCGGACCTGAAAGCCCGTTATCACTGCTGTTTTCAACCAGCGGGCGCTGCGAGCCGGCCGCCCCGTCCCAAAGCACTCAACAGGCGGTCAGTCACACAGTAGTTCACGGAGCCGTCTCCTCCTCCTCCTGCAGCCAGAGACCCACACCGCTGTTCCTCTCCCATCTACAGGGACAGGAACAGTGCAGCAATAGTGGTTATCTCTGCCAGAGAATGAAATAGTGGGAGAAATGTTGTTGTTTGGGCGGGCTCGTCGCGCGACGCGATGCCGCGACGAGGCGTTTTTTGCATATTGGACCAGCGTCAAAACTGGAGCGTCTAGCGCGACGCGATTTCATTTGACGCGCGATTCAATCGCGTTCATCGCGTTTGGTGGGAACACCCTTAGGTGTTCCCACCAAACGCGATGAACGCGATTGAATCGAGCCCGCCCAAACAACAACATTTCTCCCACTATTTCATTCTCTGGCAGAGATAACCACTATTGCTGCACTGTTCCTGTCCCTGTAGATGGGAGAGGAACAGCGGTGTGGGTCTCTGGCTGCAGGAGGAGGAGGAGACGGCTCCGTGAACTACTGTGTGACTGACCGCCTGTTGAGTGCTTTGGGACGGGGCGGCCGGCTCGCAGCGCCCGCTGGTTGAAAACAGCAGTGATAACGGGCTTTCAGGTCCGAATCTCCAAATCAGAAACGTTTCTAACAGCACCGGAAAAGCAACAGTGAAGAGCTGTGGCTTTGCAGCAGCTAATGGGGATCTGAGTAATAAACTAAACTAAACCAGAAAACTTCTAATATTGTCAATAGACTCGCTCTGACTAAGCTGCCAAGGGAACACCAGTACGTCCGTACGTCAGCACGTCGGTGACGATCTCAAAGCTGATTGGCTGTCGCGGCGCGTCTTCACGCGAATTCGCCGCAAAAGTTCAATTATTTGAACTCGAGCGATGAAGCGTCATCGCGAGGCGATTTTTCGCGGCCAACGCGTCCATCGCATCGCCCGGCGCGATGACGCGACTAATCGCGTGTTTGCATTGACTTTACATGTAATCTCGACGCGCGATGAAGCGTCATCGCGTTTGGTGGGAACACCCCGTTAGTGTGGGAAGTAGTGAGCACGCATGAGGAAAGAACCAGAAGCTATCGACCAGAGAGCTAAAGAGAGGAGGCATCGTGTTGTGTGGGAAGCATTAAGTTATCGTGGAGGTCGACTACTCGTGGTCCTGATATAAACTTCTGTGTGACCTGCAAGAGGTGAATATAATGTGTATGCCTGTATTTTGTGCTATATCTAACTGTTATAGTGAACTGAGACTGAATGTGTAACGAGGTTAGCGACGTGCTAGCTAGCGGTAGCATTCGGTGCTAATGTGCCTGCATATCGTAGCTTTTGCATTGTGATATTTCTGAAGCTAAAGCAAAGCTAATGCTAATTCGCCATGAGATAGCTTTTGATGTTGTGGCTCAATTCGGATAATATGCTTTAAGGAGACGGACGTTTGGAGAGAGAGACGGGTTTTCCAGCCGATGGCCCTGCTGTGTGTGTTCTTCTGCCCTGTTCTGCGTTCGGCTGTGTCGTGCCGAGTCCTGCTGCTGTGTGTTTTCCTTCGCTACGCCATTGCCCGCGAGTGTGTGTTTGGATCATCATTGCCACCGCCATTGCCATTATCATCGTGAGACTTTCATCCCCCATTCCCCTTCTACCCCTACTAACTAAAACCCTGGATTCGTGAGTACTAACATACACATGCACGTGCTTTTTATTTTGTGCTCAGCTTTGAGTGAAGCGGCCATTACAGTTTTTAGGCCCCACCGCACACAAGCTTCAATAAACAGGCCTGCAACGGGTTAAATCTCATTTAAGTGTTTCATATGAATGTGTGTGGGCCCACAGGTACATTTTTGAGTTTTGTGTTGTGAATTAAAGAGTACTGTTTGAAGGTAACTTAAAGATTCTGCAAAAGGGATTAGGCTAATATTTATTCTCAAGTATAAAAACAAAAGGTTTTCTTTTGAAAAGTAAAGGTTTTTGATTGTAACAAAAGTATTTAAAAAGGTACTAAAGGTATTTTATTTTGTAACGTATCTAACAAAAAAGGGTTTTCTTTTAAGTTAAAGGAAAGTGTGAAATCAAAAGAAACTGAATTTTATTTGAAAAAATCTCTTTATTCATACTGTGAATAATTCTGTGTTTTTATTTTATATATTTTTCCTAAAATACATTTGAATCTTATTTTATCTATCCCAGTCAATAAATACCTGTGGAAGGAATATTTTTGCATTTAAAGTACAGTTGTGGTGGTCATTATTCAGGGATGCAAACAGCGCGCTGAAAAGCGAAACTCGCTTTTTTCATGACCAATTAGGTGACTTGTGTGAATTGTTCAGATCCGAAGAGTTTTTGTTTTCGAGAGGGGGGGGGGGTCTCAGCTGGGGTCAGTAAAATGTTTTTCTAACAGGCTGACAGTGACAATCACGTGAAACTGAGGCGAACTCATTCATGGTTGTCTCTGATTATACTGATAACAGCCGACCTCAAACGTAGACGCGCGACATGCGCGCTCATTAAGCGGCGCGTATCCGCGTGCAGTCGGTGCGACGGCGACGCTGTTTTTTCCCCCGTGCATGTCATGGATGTATTATATTAACGGTGCATGTCCGTGGAGCTGTGCACCGGACATGCCCCGTTTCAGAGGTGAAGGAAGCCCTAAAGACGTCGCCTCCGCGATGTAGAATGTGTTCAATTAAAGTGAAACTAACACATTATATAGGGCTATATGTCCATTACACACTGGATGAAACATCCCATGTCTTTATTTATTTAGTTTATTTTAATAGTAATAATTATGACTAACATTCAGTGAAGACCTAAAAATCAGTATCTCCAAAATGGAAATATTGCAAAGGATTTTTTTAAAAAGCATTTTAATATAGAAATGTTGGCCTTCTGAAAACTATGTCCATCTATATGCACTCAATACTTAGTTGGGGTTGAACTATTGGAAATTGACTTTTCCGTGAAATTGTAATGTACTTATTTGTTAATGGTGAGCGCCCGGAAATTCCTCTCTTTTTTGGTCCTGACCCGTTTGCATCCCTGAATATTATTAAAGTAGAAAACATTATTAAAGGTACACATTCTAGAAGTAACATAAAAAAAGTTGTATTTTCCTACAACGAGCCCAGGCCCAGTCTCATCGTATTAACCACTCTAGCTTTATTTTTAACTACATGGGACCTGGGTTACAATAATAATAAATTTTATTTGTAACGCGCTTTTCCAAGTGCTCAAAGATGCTTACATAAAAACACAATTTAAAATACAATGCAGTAAATTATCACAGTTAAAATACAAGAACAAGATACACAAATTTAATTTATAGATTAAAAGCCATTTTAAAAAGGTGGGTTTTTAAAAGTGATTTGAAGGTGTGGGGGTCTGTACAGTCTCTGATGGGTTGGGGGAGTGAATTCCAGAGGGTGGGGGCGGCAACGGAGAAGGCTCTGTCCCCCCAGGTTCGGTGCTTGGTCCGGGGGGGTAGGGTCAGGAGATTTCCTGCTGAGGATCGGAGGGCACGGGGGGGGTTGTAGTGGTGAAGAAGGTCTGTGAGGTAGGTGGGGGCCAGGTTGTTAAGTGATTTGTAGGTGAGCAGGAGGATTTTGAATTGTATACGGTGTGCGATGGGGAGCCAGTGCAGTTTCTGGAGGACAGGGGTGATGTGTTCTCGGGAGCGGGTGTGGGTGAGCAGACGGGCATGATGAGAGCATACATTTATTTTCTTCTTTTAACAAGCAAACGCTGAGAAGAAATTTTGACAAGTTTGAAGTCAAAGCTGAGCAAAGCTGCATGGAAGATCTAACAGACTCACCCATGTAGATTTTGAGTCCAGCATTGGAAGATGATTTGGCAGAGTTGAGGGGGCGGGGGTTTATTATCTCCTAATTACACGAGATAGAGCAGAGGCTTGAGCAGGAGCACAGAAACATCTGCAGTCTCCAGTGTGTCTCTCCAGGTTCAAGCGCCCAGCCTGTAAAATTTCAGCATGCTAACCAGTAGATTACAGCACACCCAGGGTATCCGCGGGGTCTTAAAAAGTCTAAAAAAGTCTCAAATTTGAAAATCTAAATTTTAGGCCTTAAAATGTCTTAAATTTGTTGAATTATTGTGTTCAAGTCTTAAATAATTTTAGACAGGTCTTAAATTTTCTTATGCCCAGCATGGGCGAGCATTTTTAAATAAAAAGATATAGCCTACCGTATTTTCCGGACTATAAGTCGCGTTTTTTTTCTAGTTTGGCTGGCCATGCGACCTATAGCCTATTCAGAAGCGACTTATATATTAAAAAAAAAACCCTACGCTATGACCACAAGAGGGAAGCACGGCTTTTATTTCTAAATCCCTCCTCATTCAGTGGCTCATCTTCATCTTCCTCATGTGCTGTTCTCCTCGCTGCGCTGTCTGACCTGTCTCCGTTGCGCCGTAGCGCTTCACTCCGTCAATTCAGAGTATTTTCACAGCGTGTTCTGCGGTCCGTCTTCGGTCTCTGCTCCGGTCCCGACTGGGCTCCGGACACGGAGCAGAGAGCCAGGTCCGACAGTGCAAGCCTGTCCCTCTCTGAAGGAGAGGAGAGGTCGGCTTCACTCCCGTCCGTCTTCACAGACAGTCCACAAAGAGTTACTGATCACAGGGTTTCCAGCGCTGCCGCCTAAACTAACGTGTTTAAAAAAAAAAAAAAAGGAGCGATATTCACCCCCGCCGCCGCCCCCCCCTTGGGACGATCGCCTTCATTCATCTCCGCATCCTCACACACACATAGGCTACACACCACAGAGAAACGCGCATGCATAACAGCAGCGCGCGCTATAGGTGCCGGCCTTTAAACAAAGCCTGGTCATTATATGACACCCGGCTATTAATTAAATGTTTGAAAAACAAATGCGACTTATAAACCGGTGCGACTTATATATGTTTTTTTCCTCTTCATGACGTATTTTTAGGCAGATGCGACTAATACTCAGGTGCGAAATATAGTCCGGAAAATACGGTAGTACACATTTATTCAAGCATTATTTAATACCATAATATATAGGGGTGACCAAAAGCCAATTTATTTACTTCATGTGTCAAATATTGTGCTGGTCATAATACAGAACAGGTTGTGGCTCGTGTCTGTTGATCAAAGAAGTTGAAATATTTCCATGTTTGTCTATTCTGGGTCACATTTAGAAGTCATCACATTTCAGGCCAAAGGGGAAGTGTTGGTGTTTTTACTGTTCTCCAATGTAAAAATGGGTCACGTGTGACCCTTAACATTATTCAAGGTTTAAAGCCATCAGCCTGTTGGTTGCCAGTGAATTAAATAAATAACATTTTTAATTTCACTCCCCAATTTCTTTTTGTGCCCCCAAATAGTTTACTTTAGATGCTCCTGCGACACTTCATTGTACTTTATTGAATGTATTTTCAACTACAAACAAGCCTAACACGCAACTTATATATTGCAATCAATTTCTAGTTTTGTGACTCCGCATTTCTTTTGTACATTTTTTATTTGTCATGATAGGTCTTAAATTTCATCCATAATGGTCTTAAAAAGGTCTTAAAAAGTCTTAAATTTGAGCTGGTGAAACCTGCAGAGACCCTGACACCACATTGCTAGTCAGCCTAAATAAGAAGGAAAAAAACAGACCAGAAATTGAAGGGTGGTGATGGATGTCATCTGTTGCAAGTGGGAGGTTCATTCAGTCAGTCCACTTTCTAACTAAATAAACATTTTTCTCTCTACCACATTCATACAACAGGAGCCAGACATTGTAAGTGGCTGACAGTGCGACACGGATGACATCTTTTTCTTTTTTTTCTTTTTTCTTTAGACCTTAAAGTCTAAGAAAAAAATCTAGACAGTGGCAGTTTGCTCTAAATGTCATTTGTGTAAATGCACCCAATTGCCAACAGAGAGAATCGCTGTCTCTTTGAGATGTCCGGCTTTACCTGCATGACTCCTGCTGCGTGCTCTCTGGCCTCACTAAGCAACAGCTGTGATGAGCTCTTTCCTCTCGCTGCCACACACACACACACACACACACACACACACACACTCCAAATCTTCACACACAATAAGGACCCATGGAAAGCATCTCAGTCCCTGACTGACTTGAAAAAACTGACTTGCCAGTTGTCCATTGCAATAAAGGTCACTATTAAGATGTATCTTTTCTTAAGTGAGATCTGGTTATGATAGAGTCCACATGCTGACAGAATGATTATTCATCCACGAATAAGACTGGAGCAACAAAGTTAGCTGTACACAAAAGGTTCAGAATTGAATTTCAGTGCCTCGTGTGTATATAGGCTCCTTTCACTGAATTGAGAGTGGCCCCTCCTCTGCTGCTGATGTATAATGAGAAGATACTGTGCCATCTAGTGTGCGGCGATGGAACAACACCAGTATGATGGTTTAAAATTCCAATAATGGGGTAAACAAGTAGCTGTGTGCATCCAAGCTTTGCATTTATTTACCGGGCACTTCTAAAAAACAAATCTGTCTCTCCAAACAAGACTAAATAAATTACACCAGCTGACTGGTGTAATGAGGCAGGGACAGAGGACAGGAATGCAGAGCTTAATCAGAGCGTGATATTGCCCCTGTCTACTCATCAGATTTTGAAAATTAGCAATCATTGAATTTCATTGAATTTTTTAAAAGTATTTACTTGGTCCTGTTTGTGCCAAGCTGAAGGGGAAAACAGGTGAATAGGTTTCCAGTCATCACAGAGAACTATACATATGGGGTTGCCAATCTTGATCAAACTCAGACTCCTTCACTCTTTTCTCTCTGTTTAGAACAAAAACTCATGAGATTGTATAATGCAGACATATATAGAGAGAATACTTGCACTTAGAGCTGGAGACAATTGATCTGATTTATAACCAGTCTAGTTCAGAGAGTGAAATTGCATATCATGCCAGTGTGATAGTCATGCATATTCTTCATTACTTCCAAGACTTTATGTTGAGTTGCAGGACTGCAGAAACATTAGATCCACTAGTAAGGGATTGTGCAATAAATATATAATGCAAAAGTACAGTAATGGCACACTATATACATCCACAGTGGATTTCATTCCATGAGGCACTAATGGGAAGCAGCAGACGGACCTGGGCTACAGGAATAGACAGTGGACCTAGCCTGGTTGGTGCATCCAATTAGCAATCATGGGAAAGCCGCAGCCCGAGGCTAATGGAAATGTAGATAAGATCCAGTGGACAAATTGGAGGTAGGATATAATAAGGGTCTGGCAGATGGAGACCAGGAGCTTTAAGATGCTATCTGACACACATGCTGGCTGGCCTTGTTTCTGCTGACCAAGCATTACCAGCAGCCTTCACCCAAAGAGCAAGAAGAAAGAGAGATAATTGTGTCATATAATAATGAATTACACTGGCACCAGTTCAGACAACTGCAGATAGCGTTTGTCAGCACACCACTTGCTTTGTATGGCTTCCAATTTGGTTGAGTCAAATAAAAACCCTGGGAGTGGGGAATCTATTAACATTTGCTCTCCCTCTTCCTTCACAAAAGAATAAAAAATTGGAGAGGAGGCCAACTCTTTTCCATTACAATGTCTGAATTCAAGCCGCTTCGGCACTCAAGTGCAGACCATACTTTCTGCCGTGTGTGTTGTGTCTCAGGGCAGCATGCATATTTCATGTTAATTCCTTTCTAATTGCATCAATGAGCACTGAATGGAGAATTGCATGTGGCTTGTAGTGGCTGGTGTGACTACAGGGCAGGACTTAAGACATGCAACGTCCTGCTCAGCAGAGTAGATCGCTGAGACCAATTCTCTGAGTGTAATAAAGCTCCAGGCAGCTCAGTGGGAGGAAGGGGGTCGTGGAGGAGAGGGTGTGGTGGGGGGTTCACTCTGCATGCAGCCGTAGGTGATTTGTCAGTGTGGAAGAGAATGTGGAAATATAAGTGTGGGGGCGGATCAGTCTCTGTGTGTCTCTGTGCGTGAAGATGGTTTTCTCTGTATTTCGTCACCTCGAATTATCCATTATGTTTCTTTTTCTCTCTTCCTTTCTTTTTGTTGTTGTTGCTTGTAAGCAAAAAATTGATTTTCTTTTTTTTATTATTGTTGGCTGATGAAGGTTTTTGGTGAGAGCACCTAGGTTCTTGGAGAGTAAGGTGTTTTCAGACTATTGATTCTGTCATCCCTCATAACCATTGTGTCAACCTCTGAATGACTGTGAGAATCTAAGTGCAGCATTTGTTCTGTAATGATCCACATGTTGGCACCGTGACCACAAATAAGCTAATGACTCCCTGCTTGAGTTCACAAATATAAACTTTTTTTTTCTTTCATTTGACTGAGATAAACTACACTACAAAATGAGCTTGGCAAATCTGTTAGTGAGTGGAGTGCTGGATGTAATAAAGCTAATTAAACAATACTAATTGAGCATCCTAAACAAACAGCTAATTACCTTAAGTCTACCTTAAGTCTAGCTTCTGTGAAAGGAAAAAAAAAAGTAAAGTTGCTTCATCACGAGGAGCTGAGCTGAGGTGGAAAGATTAGCCAATTTTTCTGGTGTGATGCAGCAGCATACATATTCCTCAGCATACTGGCTGCCTTATAATTAGAGAACATCACAGAGAAGACGCAGCTAAGGCAGATATTTACCTCAAGCAGCTTTTCATTTAACCATGTCTGAGTTGCATTCAAATCTTCTCAGAGACTCTTTGTTGCCAAGCAACATGAACCCGAGGTACTTTATGGCATTCTAGTTATAGAGTTTTCCCTTCAGGCTTTGACAAGTCATATCTGAAATATACGCTGACGTCCCTGTCTTTTGACCTCAATAAAGACGATCGTCAAAATTAGAGTTTTGCTGTGAGATGTTCTGCTGACACCAGAGGAGCATGAAGGATTTCCTGTGGTTCTCAAATAGAAAGTATCTTTGGCCCTTTTTCCTGATAACTGGATTTGAATAGGAGGAAAGAAAGATGTTATAAAATCATTTTCAGAAGAAAGGTATAGGTCAGTAAAACCAGGTAGCATAATCTTTTCAAAACATTTTCATCTCTTTTTGCCAATATAAAGACTGAAGAACAAACTCCTCAGAAAAAAAACACATTTTTATAATATAGATTTTTTTTTACTCTTCTCATTGACATCCCTGTCACTTTCCATTGGCATTAGGTTTGCCACTAAATGCCAGCTCAGAGAATTTGGCGATGAGCCATGCAGGCCAACATGGGTGAGGTTAAAGAGTGTGACTGTCTTCACACTCAACAGTGTTGAGTAGTGACAGTTTGGCCAAGACTCACTCCGCCTCTTGTGAGATGAAAGATGAACCAGAGTGGGCCTTGCACATTGTTGGAAGCTGTCCAGATTAATTAGAAGACATCTGAGAATACAGACAGCTGAGTGTGGCTGCTTTTCTCCCCACCCCACATCTGACAGGGAAGCCATCGTGAGTGGGGAATCTATCTGGAGATCTTGGGGAGCAGGAGGACTGCATGATTTATCAGGGATAATTTTGCAGCCTACCTGCTGAATTTGTAAACAACATAGATCAATCTGGCGTTGCATTTACAAATGGCTGCAGTTACTAAAAATGACAGATTGTTACAATAAAGGTTGAGGGGCAGGAGGGTTGTGAATATGGATCATGGCCTGGAGATAAACTCTGAACAGATTCTGAACACCACCATTGATTTCCCATGCATCAAGAGGACCAACAGCACTTAGATGAACAACAAAGAAGCGTACAATGGAGACCGAAAAAACAGTGCTGAAAAAGACATACTGGAACAAACCACAGCCGCTGGGACACAGACAGCACATAAACCTTTTGTGATTAAACAGAAAGTGCTCCAGTCTTTGTGTTACAGCACCGGCTCCATGACAAGGATCTAGCCCACTGCGATTTTGCTGAATTCTCTTCTCTGCATATCAACCCCTTAATCTCTGAATGTGGCACTTTAATACTGCGTGGTGTTGAAGCAGCAAACTCATAACACAGTTTGCAGAGATACAAAGGCTGATATTTTGGGCGTTTCTTCTCTGCTAAGGAGAGAGAGAGAGAGAGAGATCGTTTGCTGAAGAAATGCATTTTTCAGGGGGAATGTGACCAGTGGAGGCGGCAGACATATGGAACAGAACAGCGGAAAAGCGAAGGCCATTTTTAAGTAGTCGTACAGCATCTTCAACCTTCAACAGTCTTCAACCTTTAATAGAGCTGCAGAGCTTGAGAAGTAGGGCAGTGTCGTTTCCCTTGCAACCAAATGAACTGTAATTGCCTGAGGAGCTGGAAATCAGTCTGGAGGTTGAAACAGGAAGGATCAGTGATGAACAGTGATGACTGGCAGGTCATTGTTGATGCTCAGAAACAAACAACTCATGCATAAAGAGCCTCGCTGCTCATAAGGGCCAACAAACAATGAGCTGGAAATCACCAGGGATCAGTGATATAAACTGCACGGTTCAAGTGGCCCAATTCCGATTTTTTTCTCTCAAGTGGCTCAGATCGGATCTGTAACATGAATGTGTAAACGGGACAAATGCGCATGGAATCGGATATTGTCAGATCAGATTCAGGCCCCCGTTATATGTGGAAATAAATCAGATACAAATCGGATCTCTGCCAATGCGTCTGCAGTCTAAACAGACAGATCGAATCTTCCCTGGCAATGCGTGTCATACGTCATCAATGATAATATTAATTCACGTGCTCACGCGTCTCGCTGAACCTCTGTAGTCCGTGATTGACACGTGGGGCTGACCTGGACTACCGTGGCCAGCTGTGGCCAGCTGTAATCAGAATTTAAATGTGTACACAATGTATATGTGCAACTATGTGAGAATACCATGAATGAAATAAATCAAAATGAAATCACTGTCACAGGCGTTACAGTGTTTAATAAACTCGTTGTCCCTGTAAATGAAGGAAACCTCAGTGACCAACGAGTTAAAATAAAGGTTTAAATAAATAAAAAAATAATTTTTGTGGTGTCCACGCGTCTGTTTTTTCCCCCTCACTAGTTCTTGTTTTCATATAGCCACTACAGTAACATTCATTTCTATGCGGATCGATACGAGGGCAAGCGAGGGAGCGCGAGATAAACACCAGATTTCACGTTTCACGCAGCCACTTCACTAACGTTATTTTGTAACGTTCACTTTGTAAGTGACGTGTTGGATATAAACTCTGAACACCAGACTCACCTTTGTTTAAAAATATTCTTATATTATTACGTGACAATTTCCTGAAATCACTAGTTTATTTCCAGCGGGTCGTTTCATGCAAGCACAGCAGGTGTAAATGCAGATTATCAGATCTGGGTCACTTCTGATAGAACATGTAAATAGACCGTCAAAAAAATCGGATATAGGCAACAAATCGGAATTGGGCATCAAGACCTGCAGTGTAAAGACAGCCTAAAGTGAAGGGCAGCAAGTTAAGATTATTCTGATAATGGAAGTGCTTTTAAATGCTAATTAGAAGCAGAATGGATTGTATAAAATTTTGCGTGTATGGATCACAGATGGCTCCTTGATCTTTAGTTTAATACAGTGTATATATGATTTACATGCAGCCTGTGATCTAGTAAGTGGGTCAAAGACAATGTAGAAGAATACATCTGTAATGTATGAATTTCCCATTTGGTTTGTATAACTTGTATATATAACCTCGTATTTGATCTGCTTTGTAAAACAAAAACCTCTCTCCTATATCACCAGCCCCCCTCCCACACTAATGAACTCCCAGGCCCAACTGGCACTCTTCACTCTAAAGCTGCAATAATTCATTTTTGGCCTCTTGGAGGCAGCGCAGTAGGCCATAAACTCAAAAACACTCACCCTGTCTTCTAGGAAGTTAAGGTGATACATAACATAAGAGTTACCAGAGCCAGTCTATCCTATCTCAATATTAGGAATTCTCTGGAGTTACCAAGTGACATCAGTATTACGTAATTTGGAGCCAAGGGGAGCCTTAGGGCTGAAAAAAAAACTGCAGTTCCTCAAATAGCCACTTGAGGCTGCCTTCTAAAGTGAGTAAGTCCACATGGAGTCCCATATTACACATAACTACAACATGGTGGTGAAATGTGTTTGTGACTGAAAGTATTCACTCCCCTTTGCTTTGTTTTGGTTTCTTGAGGTGAAATGTCTGTATCAGCCAGCATGTTGACTGCTATCTGTCTGCAGCTAGTTGCTAACTTTTGCTTTGTGCTGTTCGGTGCTATGGGGGCAGTGTATAGGTTTTCATTACACCTGCTGCAAATGACATGGGTTACCAGACAGATGCACTGTAATAGGTGGTTTTCACTTTTGCCTAGTTGTGTGCCTTTTTGTACATCTCTATATGTCAGCCTTGTGATAGACTGCCGACCTGTCCAGGGTGCACCCTGCCTTCACCCTGTGTCAGCTGGGATTGGCTCTCACGACCCTGCATGCATCAGCAGTATACAGCCAGCGGATTGGTGGATGAACTGAGAACAAAGTCAGGTTGTAATTCTCAGTGGGTTTGTCACGCAGCGTGTTTAGCATTGCAAGAAGTCGATTTTCATGAATATTTGTGATTTTTTTTCCTGTGCAGTTTTAATCTTTAAGTCATTTACTGGGATTGAATAAAAATGTTGATAATTGAGAGAAATTATTGAGCCGCAGAATAATGATATTGTTTTTTCCTCATCTCCTGTACAGTCATATGCAAAACTGAACAAATATTCTCAGAAGAAACACTGCAAAATTGAACCAGTTTCTTTCTGTTATTACTTTAAGCTGTTATAGTGAGGTTAGAAAACAATTTACATTAAACTAAGAATAATATTCTTCTGAGAGAATGCTGATTTGTTTTTGATTTGTTGTTGTATTTTTTTTTCTCTCTGGTCCAGGAATGGTGATATTAGTCATTCACAAGCTCCATTTGTGGAACTATATCCATTTATTAGTTCATCACATAGTGTTGATAAAAAAGCAGTTAGAGTAACACTCCACAATGGATGTTTGGATGATCTCTTGACTTTTTCTGCACCTTCGTGTCAAATGTTCCAGTTTCAGAACTCTCAATATTTAATATGCATTAACAAAATTTAAAATTTTCAACCACTGAGTGTCAACAGGTATCCCAGTTAAGTAGATGACTGGTGGCACAGAGGTTGTGCATTGACCTCCAGAATGCTTTGTTTCTCTGATATTACAGGCATGTCAAATGCAAATAGAGAGGAAGCTGTGTTGATAGAGCTGCCTCTGTGCATTTGTTGACCTGCCGGGAGAAGCGCTTAAACAGGCTGCATTTGTTTCACTTAGTGAGGAGGTGTATATGTAATGCCATTTGTGAAGGGTGTTGAGGCAGATTGTGTTTGAGTTCATTTACCTTCATTAATGGGCTTAGCACTGGAGGGGGCAGTATTCTACGTGAATTTTAGTTGTGTTTGAAAAGGTAGGTGGACCTTAAGGAGTTTCCAGTTGCCAGATAGCTATTAGTGCGGGACAAAAAAACACACAAACAAAAGATTCATTTTTAAAAAGCCATTCATCAGCAAGGCCGTAGTTCTTCATTCTGCCTCCAGTAAGATGCAGCGACTATTTTGAGTTCAGCAGCAGCAGCAGCCCTCTCCAGCTAGTTACCTTCCTCCCACTCACAAAAGCAAGCTTAGCTCTGTGTAGCCTTAGTGCACAATGGCTCATATCATTGGCCTTAAAACACAAGAATGATTCACTGTTGTCTAAATCAATCTGAAGAATACAGTTCTGAACAGTAAAAGGAGTATACATTTGAACTGCATAATTTTCCCTTCAGTGCTTGTCTGTCATTGCTGGACATGACAGACAGTAACATAATGCTGGAGATCTGTTATCTTTGTTCAGTTGTAAGGCCTGTCAATATTCTCATTTGTCCAGGTCATAGTTATCTCAAGGAAATGCAACTGGACTTGGTTATTTGTCTAGGAAGACGTTTCACCTCTCATCTAAGAGGCTTCATCAGTTCAGTTGTGTTTTCCTGGGTTAAATAACCAGTATCCTATGTACAATTAAAGGACTGTTCGCCAAACTATCAACAAATGCTTTGTGCTGCTTGGATACCAAACTATCGAAATCATGTTTACGATGGCAGAATATTGTAATTAATTCGACAAAATTCAACAAAATTGAGCATTCATCCTTACCAGTATTCAGTCTCAAAAAAATACCTGAGAAAGTGGAAATTAGGTGAATTAGCTCATTGATTAATGGACAGATAGATACTAGTAAATTGTCTAACACCATTCAGTCCAACATGTTTGTTTTTTTTACTTTTGCTTTTTAAATAAGGGTTAAGGGTTTGATAGTAAGTAAATGCCATGGCATGAAATGACTCACAAAAAGCAAAAAAATGCATAGTCATCACACGTGAAATGACTTGGAAGATTGGTGTGTTAGTCCTAGGCCATTTGGTGATATCGGGCAGAAGAAAAAGTTTAGTTTTCCCCCCAGAAAGCCTCTTCACATTTTAGGATGTCCTCTGGACTCGTTTCAACAGGAACTTCCCTCACATTCTCATCTTGTCCAAGATAAATTGGCTGCCAGCCAGCTGGATCGGATCATTCTGGTCTAAATGAAGAGTGAGACAGACGAGTTGGAATTTGTTGCCAATATCCTGGCTCACTGTGCTCCCCGACCTGCCCACTTCAATCCTCCACACTATTAAGAGCATCTCAATCCATGCAGAAAGAAGTGATGCTATTAAAGCAAAGTCATGTCAAGACTTTCAGCTTTAATTATAAGCATATAAAAATTAAAAACCTTATACCCTATGCCATTGATGTCAGGTGTGAGCCGTTTATGAGATGCAAAGAGTTGACTTTATTATGCAGCAAACTCTGATGCATGGTTTATTACACAGTCACTTTGGCATATACCTGTCACCTCCCCATTTCATTCAGATAAATGCTCTGGTAGCTCCTCCAACACCCTGTCTTCATCACTTTGCTCTCCTTTTGGAGACTTTATGGAAGTTTAGAAAATGGAGGCAGCACCCAGACAGGGTTTAGAGCAGGAGAAATGACTGCCACTTCACCAGGAACAACTGATATAAATGCTGACAATGTAATTTAAAGGCTTGTGTAACCTTTGACAAAGCAGTTTGGTTAGCCAACTTGTCCCCAAATAGCTTTGCTGACATTAGGAAAAACAATCCACATTTACCTTGATTTGTGTAATCCCATTTCCATGGACAAACTGCCTGTACCAGGAGATTAATGAGTTAATCCAAGCTGTTCTCTTGTCCTCTCAGTGAATAAAGGAAGTAAATAATCATGGATGTCGGTGTCATTATGTACTTAAGGTCTTTAGTCCTTCTGAATGCTTAGTGAGATGAGAGAACTTTATCTCAATTGTGGCTGATAAACACAAAACCGTTTGTGGAAACGAGGAAAAATGCCTCAATGAATCAGGCCTGAGAAGACGTTTGGATTGCAGTGGATCAGAAGCCCACTTACAACAGACACTTGGGCTTTTACATGGTTTCAGGTGGAGTTGGGTATCACTCCATCATAATGTGCTGTAAACAGTTTTTTCTGACTTTTTGTCTTGAGATTAAATTCCTCACCACAGTGTCCCAACTGACCATTGCAGCAAGGTATACACAATAAAAGGGTGAGTAAAAAAACTCAAATAAAAAGTGATGTGTCAAAAAGAAAATGAAAAAAGCTAAATGGAAAAGAAAAGTTATGCATAATAGTGGTCAGTGCAGAAATTTCAATTTCACATTTAATTTCCCTGCCCTCTGCAAATACATTATGCATTTTTGGTATGATAATCATGTGATTCTGGGATGACAAAAAATTCTAAAAACCAACTGACATCATATTTTCATATTTTTTTACAAGAGTGTCAACTCTTAGATATTCAGCACGATGAATATTTTGGCATGGCCATTTATCAACCCTGTCGTAATTCAACTGCAAATGAAATTCTTTTTTTTTTTTTTTTTTTTCTTCTAAATAGGCTTGTCAATCATTCTGTGTAGGCGGAGATGGGAAGAAAAGACTGCTCAGTAATTGTTTGTTCCAGTTAAGTAAGGCTCGGGAACTCCAAACGTACTGGTGCAAAAAGCCAAACAAGCAGAAAGATCAGAGAGGGTAGGACAATGACAGAGAGCAACAAGCGCTCTTCATTTTGGCAACATTTTAACATAGCAGCTTGTTCCCTGTCACTTCAATGTAGTCATATACGATCACAGTATGTATATGCTCCTATGTATGCTATCATGGTAAACAAGATGCTTATATTCTCTAAAATCATCTTACTGAAATGTGAATACTGTGAATAAGAGCACACACCGAGTGAGTGACTGCAAAGACAGAACAGGAACAAAACCAAAATGTCACAAGTCACAACGTATACAATATGCTACTGCGTGTTAGCAAATGAATGCAGAGAGTAGTGGGATGTTGGCTAATATGTTGCAGTGTGGTGTAGAGTCGAGCAAATCATTCACCCACCAACATCATTTAGCCTGCAGGGTTTGTGTCCAGTGTCGTGTTCATAATTAGTGTGGATCTTTTTATATAATAGACGATATTTAAAGTTATTATAATGACAGATTTAAGGAAAACAACACATGGAAATCGGTGAAGCCTGAAGTATGTGCTGCAAAAATTCTAACCAACACAATGCAAACACAATGGGGGCTCCACAACATGTAGAAAACATTAAATTGAGATTACATGGGCAGATATTGCAGTTGTGATGTGATTGCTGTTTCATCTGGAATGGTCATTTTTGCTTTTCATTTCCATTTTTAATTTTAATTAATTTTTGGGCTATATAGAATTGATGATGTGATTTTTTGTTGTTGTTCCACACAAACATGTCCCTAAATGACTTGAGAATATGATTTGTTAACCAGGGCATTGCCATGGCAACGCAACACTTATTACAATGGAACAATGTTGTGACACATTTTACAATGTTGTGACATATTGTAGTTGCTGTAATTTGGATATTGCACTATATTGCAGTCTTGATGACATTGCAATTACTTTTGCAGCCCTATACTGTATTTAATGTTTTTACTTACTATTATACTTATTGCTTATTATCAGTCATAACTTTCAAATCTATGATAGTGATGGGTGACATGGATGTCTTTTCAGTTTTGTGACTTTCTGCACTGAAGAGGATTACAGTGTGCAGAACATTAAAGATTTCAGACTCAGACTGAAAGAGGAAGAAAAATAACTTCTTCATGTAGGGCAGCATCTATCCAGACATCATTAAAACCAATTTTTCCTCTGATGACCCTTTATTTTAAAGGGTCATTTCACCCAATTAGTTTTATGTTAATTAGCCATTCTTTTTGTTTCATGTTTTGAATCAATCCGTGTAACTAGAGCATGGAAGGGTAAATAAAATTTAGTTTGTGATGCACACTGCATCAAAAAAAAATTACATGTTAATGTTTCAGCACATGTTTCCAGTTCATGTCCTGGATAATTCATTGAGCATACCATCAACAGTTGGCTTTTGTATGAATAATCCAGAGTAAAACCTTATAAAGTGCTTTTATGTTTAACATCTTGGCTTTTTTTTATGTTGTTGTTTCTCTTGGTCATGTTGAATCAATGGGCCATTTCATTTCAACAGTATTCATGTCTAGAGACTATACCAATTTTTGAACTTGAACTTTAAAAAATGCTGAGAAAAATGTTGTTTACTGAACCAGCAAGGAGGAACAAAGACGGTGGGATAGTTAGCTACATGTACAGTTACTGTGCTGTTGCTGAATGACTCATCTTCTACAGTAGCTCCAAAAATAAATGTGTCTGCATCATTTATAAGGAATTCGTTGTATTTTAAAATTCATGCACAGACAATTTAATTCAAACAATGAACACCTTTGTATTATTTAGGTTCTCCATCAAGCGCGATGCACTGGACACAGTGGACTGCACAGTGCACGAAAAAACACCCTCCTTACTTAGCTTTAGACCTGTGCATCAGTCCAGGTCATTGTTTTGACATTTCTTAGAAAACACCTGACACAAAGAAATAAGCGGATAAGTCTGAGTGTAGGTCAGTACAGAGTACTTGATGGAACCCAGTGTGTGATTATTACACAATCACACATCCAGCTTTACACCAAAAACGAATACGATTTTGAATGTGTTTAAAAGACTCCACATTGAGCTATGGCACAGCCAGTCAGTTACCCTCATACACATCATGTCTTTTTTTTAAGGAATGGACTCGGGAGCAAGTGCAGATCCAATTCATTCACTCTACATTCATTTCAAAGCCATTTCCAACAATCACATAAAAACCATTTCCCCTTTAACTGCGAGTGGAAATTGTTGGACACAGTGGACAGCAATTACTGAGTGACAGCATAAACAGTGGACTATTTTCTCAGCATGGGATGTTTCATCTTTTGTTTTGGGTTGACTAATACTGACTTAGAGGGGGGTTAACCTAAAATAATGATCAGTTTACAGCCCACCCACATATCAGAGAGTGAAAACTGTGAATGCGTAATCTCTGGAACAATCCATGTGTGTAATGACGCACATGTTTCCACTAGATGGCCCTTGCACCCAGCTGTGTTGCCTCTTGAGGAGAGTCATGTTTGATTAGCAAGCGGTCTGACTGCTACAGTACTTTGTTCCTATCTATCATCCTGGATGTAGAAGAAAGAAGGGAAAAAAACTATATCATTTAACTTCAAATTTAGTGATCCTAGAGTTGGATCATTTTAACTCAGTTAAAAAAAAGTCTACTTCAAAAAGCCAGAAAATACAGACTTAAATCTTTAATGATATATTTAACAACTCAGATTTATTTGATCTGTAGTAATTTTAATTGCTTTTGTGATTTATCTTTAGAGTGTTAGTCGGCTGCAGACAGTTTTGAATTTGGGTGGGTGGGGCTACTCTTTGGGCTGTTTACAATGATACGATCGTTCCTTGTTTATATTTAATGTGACCATAAAATCTTCTGATCTATAATTATGTAAGACTGTTTCGCATTGACATGTGCAAACATCACAACCTACGTAGTAAGTCAGCAACAGACCTAAAAAAAAAAACTAAAAGAAAAACAGTGTTGTTGAGAGTGTGTAGAGTACAATATGTTCTACACTTTTGAGGAAGTGGTTTGCTCACCAGACTGTGTCACACGCGATCCTCATTCAAACGCCTAATATTGAAAAAAAAAATTCACTGAGCAGTTTGTAATCAGCCACTCCTGAGATAAAAAACCAACTGCAGTTGTCTGCCCAAATGAGCAATGGCCTGCTTGACAAATGCATTGCACTAAAACCACGAAAGTCTCTTTGTAGGATGGGAGATGTCAGTCACTATCTTGTGTTAGACATAAATTGCTCTCTCCACAATGATGGATTTCCCTCCCAAGGCCTCTCATAAACATCTCAGAGCTGAATGGCTTTTTCCCCTCTCACAAGTCAGCCTGTGGGCTCTCACTCACAATATTACAAGGTTTCTTTTGTTTCTTCTGGCAGCATGGTACCCTGGGATCCATCCGCACCGCCCCACATGGGGATACTGGGTGTCAGAGGACTGCTCAGCCTTGACGTGGCTCCAAGGCACAAGCTGAGCTGTACTGGTGGAGCTGGTACCATTTCTCTTGATGATTTATGGGCTTGAGACTATGATAAAATAATGTGGAGGCCTGGATATTCTTCTAAAGGAAACAGAAGACAGTCCAGTGAGGGATAGAGGGAGGATATTTGAGTGGGGGTGTTTTGTCCGAAGCCAAAAAGTTATCGACTGCAGGGCAGGGCGTGAATGGGAGTGTGTGCAGGTGGTGCGTGTGGGCTGTCCGGCCTTCATCCTGGCTGGGTCAGTTTACCTCTCTCTCCCCACACACACTGACCTTTTAATATGGGCTATACCTCCTCTCCTTTCACCCTGGCTTTTATGGCCCCATGTAAATCTCTCTCTGGTAACACAAGCTTGTCAGCCCTCCTCTAGCTCCTTTCTTTCAACACATTTATCCTCACAGAGAATTCAAAGAGGCACTGTGGCGGAGAGGTGGTCTGTGGGCCTACTCGACTTGAAATAGATTGAAAAAGGCTGAGGGATGATCAAAAAGGAGAAAGTGCGCAGTGAAACCTTAGACATGGGAACGGCTGCTGGACACTCCAGTGGGCAAGAAAGCCCCACTCAGATGAAAGGCAGTCGTCCATCAATAAGTCATTAAAGCAGACATGTAAACCCAGAAACAAGAACACTGACAATCACAGTCGCTCTGCTCCAAGCGTGAGCACACAAGAAGACGTTCAGGGGGGGTGCAAGGTGAGCCCTCAAATTAATAAAAGATTATATGGAAAAACTAAGAATAAGGGAAATGAGGAAGTGATGAGCACCATCTGGTGGATTTTGAGTTTTTTTGGTCTTTATTCGCTCTGTGTGTGATGAGGAAAAACTCATCAGGTTCTGATGCAACAGTGTGAGGAGGTCACTAACTGCTCAGACAGAACTCCCTTTTACAACATGATGTTTAGCAATAAAATACCACCCAGTGCAGTCTGTCACTTTTATGTCTTCAGGGCTGTTTGTGTTCTATTAATAGAAAAAAGGGAAATGCATGGATGGATAAACACAGAAAAACAATCAACATCTTACAGTTTTCTCCAGCTGGTGAGGGCATACTGTTTGTGGTTGGTGTGTGCGCCTTGGCATGTGACCATATAAAGGAAAAGTGTGGCAGCGAGCTTTATAAGGCTATAATTTTATCACAGATCTTCCAAACAAGCAGCCATGACCCTGATCTGTCTTAGTTAACCAATAAAAGATATAATAGTCTGACAGAGGTCACACCAGCACTTATTCATGTTGCTAATGTCACATGTTGAGAGCAGGAAGCTTCTGGAGGAAGGCCTATAACAAAATTTACTGGGCAGTAATTTCAGCTGCTTTGGCAGGTATAGTGACAGCACAATGTTGGGCTTTATGCCATAAAATCTGGGTACTGGGGGAGTAAAACTGAAGCAAAGGCACGGCAGTGGCTACCATACAAATATATTTCATGATGTTTTGCAATTGCCTTCTTTCAGCTATTTCAATAATAATGTGGCGTATTAACCTCAAGACGCCTTAATAGTTTAAATAGTGTTGCAGCTGCTAAGCGCCTATCATACTACCTTTACAAACTGCTTTGTGTTTTCTCAGTGTGACTGCTGTGAGGTGTTATGCATCACTACTAAATTGCAGCGACATAACTGCGCTCAATGGGCCTGTGCACCGAATCCCAATCATCTGGTAGACTTAATCTCTAAACCAAGTAACGATTTGGAAAAGCTTTGTTGCTCTGATTGTGAAAAAGACTCAGGTCCAAACAAAGTCATTGTACAAATGTCACCGCTTTTCAGCCATTAGTTGTGGGTCACTTTAGCTACTCACTATCAGGCCTTTCATGGCTCTGTGCTTTAATGACTTGAAATTCCCTGAACAAACACAGGCAGGGAAGAGGTCACAAAGCTCCCCTTTCACTCTTTCTCTGTGGGCTTGGTTTTGTTTGTTTGTTTCAAGGGTTCATCACCAATTTGACACAGAAACTCCCCCCATGAACCTCTCTGACGGACCTCAAAACAATGGGTCATTAAAACACAGGACAGTGTCACAGACCCCTAATGTTTGATTCTTATAACAGGTTGTTTCTTTCATCCAGGTGCCTTAAACAAAAGTTTACCAAACTGTAGTTGTTACCACGACAACAAAAAAAGGTCATTGTAAATGGCATACTTTTTTCAGCCAAAGTCATGTCTTTTTCAAACAAACCTGGTGTTTTTTGTTCCTGTACCTATAATCAGGCCATGGTTTTTATTGTAGCAACCACGACAACAATCAGTATGCTGCTCTCGGAGTGGTATGTTTGTTATGGTAACCATGAAGGTTACTGTGGGTGAAGTGTTTGGGGACTTCAGGGTCGTATCAGGTTGAAAAAGGACCTATGTGGTAGTTTAGGTTGGGGGACATGTTGGTCTCATCTTGTTCTTTACTCTGTTTGTGGTGGTGATCCATCCATCACATCAGCTGCTGTGTCTGCTTGGCTGATAGCTGTTTTATGTGTCACTCCCGCCTTGTTGTGAATTTGTAATTTGCTCTTCTCTTGCAAATGTTGTGATATTTACTCCAAAATCGTATATTGCTATAATGTTTGGGATATTGACATTTGCCTTAGACATATCATAAGCTTGTGACAATCAGATTAATAATGAAGCATGTAATCAACTTTTCTATAATTGGTGTAATTACTGTGTTTTGCTCTTACAGCCCAGAGAATGACATACACATGACAGGGGAAGTAGCAGATACACACAGGGACTGAGTGTACTGGTTGTTTGATAAACAATTGGGATATCTGGTCTTCCTACCTAACTGTGATAGTCAGCTGACGCAGGGGAAAGCTGACGAATGCGGGGGGGTTGTGTGTCTCTGTCCTTTTTTCTGTGTGTTTCCTTGTTTAATAGGAGCTATCAACAGCTGATCAGCACCAAGCATGAGATTGGAGTCAAACACGAGGTCATGGCGTACGGACTCCAGCCAATGAGGATGCACATTACATCAATTACATCATATCTTGCATTTGTGTAATCAGTAACTATAAAACCGGACAGGGACAGTAGACAGCATCAGACTTCGTGAACTGATGCTGCTGCGGCATGTTGGTCAGGGAAACTTAGTCTGGTCCGGAGCTCTGTACACGATCTCTTTTCCTAGTTGATTCTTTTATAAATAAATATCTAAAATTTTGTAACTGAACGTCTCCTGCATACTTCATCAAACGAACACGCGAGTTCAAGTTTTAGAACTCTTCAAATGGTGACCCCGACGTGATGAAGGCAGGACTTTAACAAAAACGGAGAAATTGGACTTATCTCAGCTTTGAGTTCTTTGACTCAGACAACCCAGGCACAAGGACAACTGCGAGGCCTCGACTAAACAAAGGGGAAGCAGATCCCTGTTTGACCAAACATCTGCACATTGGGCTTAAAACAAAATTGACAGTTGGCTTTTGTATCTGGATCATTGTCTGTAGAGCAAAGGAGAATCTGGGAGAAAAGATCGTGGTGAACCATGGTGGAGGCTAGAATCAGTCTCCGGGAAGGGTCTGGGACCTCCCTGGGTAAGTTTGACATCAATTTCTCACTGTGCAAACGCTCGGGACAGTCGAGGACCATCCGAGGTGATTTTGCTCTCCTATTTGTTTTCTTTGTTTTATCTCAGTGACGGTCGGGGACCTCCTGAGTCCTCTGGACTGAGCCCGGGACTCTAGGCCTGTCAAGGACGCTCACGCGACGTGACACTGTAACTGGTGATCGCAGACCCGTGCGTGAGGAAAGTCCGGGGTTCGGGGAGTCTGGCTGGGTCTTTCCAGAGGGGCTGGACTGAGCCCGGGACTATAGGCCTGTCAAGGACGCTCACGGGTCATTCTATGAAAATGGTAGCTTTTTGAACAGCAATTTCATGTTTCATTTGTATTATTTTTTTAACAACTTAAACATGGTCACATAACAGTTAACCACTTGCCATTATAAATCAACATAAATTACAGCTTAATGTATTTTAATATTTCTATTATATTATATTTAAAAAAAAATGCTAATGGTGGTTGGTGTTAATGATCATCACTGGTGTTACCCACTGGTCACTGGTGTTACTAACGAAAACTGGTGTCACTAACTAGAACAGTCACACCAGTGACAGTCACACCAGTGACAAATGGACAGACAAGATGGCCTATTCAAGATGGTGGACATTGCAGGCAAAACCACACTTATTAACTTGGAAATATATCAGCTTATAATAAAATTTCCTTTCCCCTAACTATAAACTCTATAACACCAGTGACGCATCTTAAGTCCTCACATGAAATAACTTGTTAAATCTTAACATTGTCAACATATGAAGAGAAGGTGCTGACTAACCATGTGCTCTTCAAAATGGACACACCTCCAATTAACTCTTGACCCCAGAAGATGTTTGCAGAGATGAAGTAGTTTTTCAAAATAAAGGGTTTTACAAATTGTAACACCAGTGACATGAAATCAAGGGACAGCTATTTTTTGTAAATTATTTAAATTATTTATTGATATTTTCATTTTCTAAAGTATTATACTAAATAGCTATAACACTTTCCTTTGTATTATAATCTTTAAAACAGGAGAAAAACATTTATTTAAATTCAAAATATGTCACTGAACCATGACTCCTTACCCGAGGGACAAGCCAAATTCATGTCACTAACCAGATTTTCAAGATATATTTTAAAATAAATGTGCATTATAACTGTCTTATGCATGGTTTAATAACAAGAAAACACTTTAATTACAAAAAAACATGTATATTTTGTGTCATTGTAGAACACTTTTGAGCGCTTTTCCTGGTGAATAATGTAGGGACAGGAAGGCGACCATTTCTATAGAATGACCCTCACGCGACGTGACACTGTAACTGGTGATCGCAGACCCGTGCGTGAGGAAAGTCCGGGGTTCGGGGAGTCTGGCTGGGTCTTTCCAGATGGGATCGAGGATCCCAACAAGGGTTGGATACCAAGGGTTTGTAACCCTAAATCTCCCGGGTGTTTGCTATTGACAGAGAGTAGTGGAGCACAGTAGGTCATTTAAAGGATCAGAGGAGCAAGCGGGAAGCGGTAGTCTAGGGCGACTGCTGCAGAGTGTGTTAATTTGTTTTCTCCGGAATGGAAGCTAAGCTTGTGATTCTCAACTCATTGTAAGAAATTCCATATTGGAGGTATCCAGTGAGGATCCGAGAGACTGAAATTGGGTTAGAGTCCCATTGGTTGGAAACCCTGGCCGGGGGCCTAAAATCCCCGAGGAAGGTACACCTCGGTAATGTAAATATGTGGTAATATAATTGTGTGTCAGTAAGAGTGTGTGAAGTGTAAAATAGTGCAAAGTTAATGTTTGTGTTAGAATTATTGGGTGTTAGTAAGAGTGTGTGAAGTGTAAAATAGTGCAAAGTTAATTGAATGTGTTAGAATTATTGGGTGTTAGTAAGAATGGATCAAGTGTTGGAGCGGGTAAAGTACGGCTGCTGAGCCGTCATTTCCCAGCTTGCACATATGAATGTGTGTCTGTAACAGTATTTTAGTAATTCCATAGTACGAGTGAAGGTAGTGAAAAAGAAACAAACGAACAAGCAAGGTGTTGGGGAGAATATTGTAATTTTGTACTTTGACAATAATTACAATACCACACCTATGAAATGAGAAGCCAGAGCAGTTACATACACACACACAGAAACACACACACAGACAGCGCAGAGACACACACACACACACACACACACACACACACAGATTCACTGAAGACAAAACAGTGACACACACACAGAGAGAGAGAGAGAGCAAGGATACACACACACACATAGATTCACTGAAGCCACAACAGTGAGAAACACACGCGCATACACAGAGAAACAAAACACAGTGACACACACACACACATAGTGACAGAACAGGGTGCCACACAGAAAAACCAAGATGGGAAGGACGACCCTGCCCTTAAAAGAACAGTGGAGGTTAGTTAAACAACAGGTAGTCAGTGGACATACAAAAAAAACAAAACAAAAAAACAAACAAACAAAAAGACAAAAATAAGCGAACAGTGCGACGTATTGTGGACCGAATTACTGGAAGGCAATTGTGAAGGGAAGACAGGTGGTTTACTTGGTCTGTTTGCTCAGTTCAAGGCAGCAGCAAAGCAGAAGTTAGATAAACACGAGAAGAGACGCCCGAACATACTTTAAAAGAATAATGAGAACTGCTAAGGGTCTAATACATCCTTACATATAATTATTGCATACACATAGAGGCGTGATACATAGTTTTCTTTTTTGGTAAAGGAAGGTTCTAAAAGAATGTTTTTTCTATTTTTAACCAATCATGATACTGTTTAAATATTTCCACATGCATGTGCAATGATGAAATGCTTGCTGCTGGTTATTGCAAAGAAGAACAGCTTACACATAGTCGCTCACATATAGGCTGCTATTTGCAATGAAGACCTGCTTACGCACAATATTTGATTTAGTTGATTGTTGATATGACTGATTTATATCAAAAGGGGGATACCTAAAATCTCCTGCCTGGTTGTGTTACATCTTAAGGAAGGTGGTCACCTGCAGTTTGGGGGCCTGCTGGGATGGCTACCACCAGCTGATGTGATACAATACAGGGATATCGTTCCTACCTTATTTTGATTGACAGGATGAAATCCTGTCAAAAGGGGGAATTGATAGAATTGGCTGTGTTCTGAGATATTATGTACTGTGTTTGTATAGTTTGCTGTATGGTTTAATATATCATGTGTTCTGTACTTGAACGTACATAACCTAATGTGTGTACACACAAAGTCAGATAAGATAGTGTGACTCTAGCCTGATAAACAAGAACAAGATGTAACTGCAGAGTCCTTTAATTTGTCACTTAGGTCTGTTGCATTAGATACACGCCTGACCAATACACACAAACACACATGGTGCTTATCACAGGTCAGAAAATGGTGATTGATTACACTGACATGGTAGAAAGAGGGAAAGGATATAGGTATCTATGGGTCGCTGTAGATGCATACACAGGCTGGCCTGAAGCCGTACCCATAAGAAAAAATGAGGATGCAAAGTTTGGGGTAAACTTTCTGATAAATTAATATATGTTGTACCATGAATTTCCAACAAAAATCAGATCAACGCCATGAGAGTACTGCGAACAAAATAATACAGAACAGGAATGGTTTACATTTAGATTGGCTATATTGGAATGATGTTAAATGTGCTGCCTCACTGACAGTGCCTGCTGAAGCACTTCAAAAAAAAAAAAAAAAAAAACGGGGAGCCCGTTGTCATAACACCAAAATCTGACTACAGGCTTTGCCGTAACCAAGATCCTCTCAGACCTGAAGCTATTGAAGCAATAGGCCTGTGTTTGATGCTTTGCTGAAAAGCCGGCATAATTGTACCATGTGCTGGTTCTCCATGGAGAACCCCTATTTTCCAGTGCAAAAGATTTGACCTGAGAGCGAGCCTGCGGAGTGGAGATTTGTACAAGACCTGCAAGCTGTAAATGCTGCTGTGCAGGCCAGGGCGCTGATGGTACCGAATCCACACACATTCAAACAATCAATTTTGGTTTGCATTTTGATTTTATGGTTGCATTTTGTTTTGATGATTGTTTTGACCCACCTGGCTGAACAGGGCCACAAAGCCAGCTTGTCCAAATTACAAGTTTGTTACCAAAGAGGTCACGTTTCTGGGCCATGTGATCTCAACAGAGGGCAAAATCCCTCTCATCCAGAAGAATTGAAGCGATACAGAAAATTCCTAAACCAGTGACAAAGAAACAGGTAATGTCATGTTTGGGCATGACAAGCTATTGCAGACAATGGGTTGCTCATTATGCTGAAATAGAGGCACCATCAGCAGCAATTGCTCATGGAGAAGGCCTAGATTCAAAAATCTGTCACTTGGACCGCTACAAGATCACGGGGAAAACAACAACCTGTGGCTTATTCTTCATCTGGACTTGATGCTGTGGATGCAGGTCTGCCTCATTGTCTCAGGGTAGTAGCTGCTGCAGAGAAAGCAGTTATGGCATCATGTGATATTGTGGGATACACCGATTTGACCTTGCTAGTCCCACATGCAGTATCCCTGATCCACTTGAGCAGAAAGCTTACACATCTGTCTGCTGCGAGGTGGCTTCATTATAATGCTGTTCTGTTGGAATTGCTCATCATGAAGGTAAAGTGATGTACTGTTTTAAACCATGCTACTCTTTTGCCAACAGCTGAGGACGGAGAGACTCGCGATTGGCGGTTATAACTTCTGTTTGTTCACCCAGGCCGAATTTAAGAGATGTGCCTGTTGAAAATACTGATTTTAATCTTTCATTAATGGTTCAGCTTCTAGGGATCCAGAGATGGGTAAAATATTGCAGGTTTTGCCACCACAACACTGCACGAGACAGTCACTGCACGACCTCTCTCATCTTTACACTCATCTCAGGCACCTGAGTGGGTGCTTTGTACAGAGGTGTGTAAACTGGCTGAGGGCAAATCTGTCAACATTTGTACAGACAGCAGATACGCTTGGGGTGTGGTTTCTGATGTCCACCATCATGTGCTGGTTGCTGCTTTCTTGGATGCCATGTTGTTACCTAAAAAAATTGCTGGGGGTAAATGTGAAACTTACACTAACAACACTGATCCCATCTCTCTAGGGAATGCACGAGCGGACACGGCTGCCATTGTCTCATGAGATGTTTGGTGCCTCACTAACCCATGATTCTACTCTCCCAGTTTTGACTACAGCAGAGATAGCAGACCTGCAGAGTAGGCCTCTCAGGCGGAGAAGGTCACTCGGAGAAAAGCAGGCTGCACTGTAGTTGACAGATTGTGGACAGGCCCTGATGGCCTGCCATGTCTCCTCAGGTATTTTTTCACCCCACTTTGCAGAATTGACACATGGGTTGGACCATGTGTCAAAAGGGGTAATGGTGAATGAGATGCGGAGACACTGGTTCACAAGAGGTTTCACAAATTAGGCCACTGAGTTTTGCAAAAGATGTGTGATTTGTTCCACAGCAGCAGCCACTCACAATGTTTTTGAACCATAAGTTTGCATATCACGCCTGCCCTGATGGCAAGAAGTCAAAGTTTAGATCCAGCATTAGTGGACTAAATCTGAAAAAAAAAATTTAAGCTTGTAGAATGCCTCACATAATTTGTTGTGTTTACTAAATTGCCAAGAACATTATTATTAGTGTGGAGGATTTTCCCTAGATTTTATATAGAGCTTGTGTTTTATAATTGTTGCAATATTACAGAATGTTCCTAACACTTCATTTTCACCCTCAAAGGCCTCCTACAACATCTGAGTGGTTGAAAAAGTTTTGTTTTGTTTTCTTCCTTTTTTCTCTAGGTTTTACTATATTTGGGTTTCATAGGGTTAAATATATCATTACAAGATGGGGACAGAGAAGTGGGATATGTTTTGGGTTTTACATGCATTGCTATCTAATTGTTTTACCTTTTTTATGAGAGACGGCGGGACGAAAAGGGGGTGGTCACGAAGACCAGGTACAGGTTCGACCAAAACGAGAATACGCCAATCAGAAGGGTAAGAATCTACAGGACACCGGCTTACACTAGTATGGGGGGCATCGAACTAAACTACTGACTCACTGTGGGCACGCGGACAAAATTGGGTGTATTTAGCACTGGGGGTGGATCAATCCGGCACCGACACAATGGGACTGATCAAAGTTAATATGCTGACACCAGAACCAATTGAAATCACGACCACACCTGCACCTCAGTCACCCGAGGCAGAAATAGAAACACACAAGGTTATTGAAATTGACTTGGCCAAATTAACAGGTAAGGATATTGGTTACTGGTTATACTGAAAAAAACATGTGGTTGGATTGGCTAACAGCCACAGCCAGGCATTAATAATCCATTCACTGACATATTTGTTAACTGGTTTGGTAAATGGCGAAACTTGGTGATCTCCGTTATCCCCTCCCTGATTGCCGTCACAGGTATGTTGATTTTGGGTGGGTATTGTTGTGTCCCCGGTATTCGTTTTCTCTGTGTCCACCTCATCACTGCCACCATTGAGGGGAAACACGTCCCTCCTCCTCCCTACCAGATGCCACTTCTGGGGGAGGGGGAATGAGAGGAGGAGGATGAGATGGTGACGGTGTTTACAGAGTGACAGGGGATGTTTTCTTGATCTCAGAAAAGTCTGAGATCAAAAGGGGGATTGTTGTGATATTTACTCCAAAATCGTATATTGCTATAATGTTTGGGATATTGACATTTGCCTTAGACATATCATAAGCTTGTGACAATCAGATTAATAATGAAGCATGTAATCAACTTTTCTATAATTGGTGTAATTACTGTGTTTTGCTCTTACAGCCCAGAGAATGACATACACATGACAGGGGAAGTAGCAGATACACACAGGGACTGAGTGTACTGGTTGTTTGATAAACAATTGGGATATCTGGTCTTCCTACCTAACTGTGATAGTCAGCTGACGCAGGGGAAAGCTGACGAATGCGGGGGGGTTGTGTGTCTCTGTCCTTTTTTCTGTGTGTTTCCTTGTTTAATAGGAGCTATCAACAGCTGATCAGCACCAAGCATGAGATTGGAGTCAAACACGAGGTCATGGCGTACGGACTCCAGCCAATGAGGATGCACATTACATCAATTACATCATATCTTGCATTTGTGTAATCAGTAACTATAAAACCGGACAGGGACAGTAGACAGCATCAGACTTCGTGAACTGATGCTGCTGCGGCATGTTGGTCAGGGAAACTTAGTCTGGTCCGGAGCTCTGTACACGATCTCTTTTCCTAGTTGATTCTTTTATAAATAAATATCTAAAATTTTGTAACTGAACGTCTCCTGCATACTTCATCAAACGAACACGCGAGTTCAAGTTTTAGAACTCTTCACAAAAGACCTTGTCTAAATGAATCTTTCTGAATAAATAAAGATGAGGTAAATATGCTACACACTACAAAGTATCCTGCATGGTGGAAATGACTGCTGCTTCACCTGGAGGAATTATATTCTACAGTTTTATCATTTTAATGATAACGTAAGCTGAACTTTCCAAGAATGAAATGCCTTACTCTGGATGTGGAAACATGGATGCAGCTTTTTTCATCTGGCGAGGACATGGGCTGAATGTGTTAAGTGATGCATCATGAGTGACTGGCAGTAGGAGCTCTGTAGCTGGTCTTTTCCTGCCTAGTGAGCAGCTAATGGTGCAGATAGCATATCCTGGTGGGGGGATACAAACACTGTGGCCCTGCTATGATGCCAGATGTGCTGTCAGCTCTGTATTGTCGACAGCAACAAAGCACACACACTCACAAATGAGAAACACTGCCATTAATGATTCTGCTGCTTGTGCCCGCCGCCTACACTGAACTCTGCAACACTGCCATTTATTCTCATACATGCATTTAGGGCTTATTTTTCTCAAAATAAGAAAAGAAATTGTTGGTGGAGTGACAGTTTTCCTCATTTGAGACATTTACAAGAAGTGTGTTCAACACAGCAGTGACAGAATGTGACAGATCTGCATCAAAAATATCAAGAAAATGATACTTAATTTGAGGAATTTTTCACAGAAATTGGTTCGTGATGAAAAACAGATGAAATTGTCAGGGTCTCCTCACCTGTTCTAACAAGAAAAAAGATCTTAGACTGCAATAATTGAACAAATGACTTGTTATGAAGGAGATTTATATTTGTAGTTAACCGAACTGGCAGCAAGCATGCACATCTGAGAGTGAATTGAGACATACACACAAACATAACCACAGACAAAAGTGAACACACCATATCCACACACAGACATGACACACCCAAGGAATCACACAGAGGGATGCAGACACACAAAAGACACATAAATACTGACACTCACACATGTACCCTCCCCCCATCACTGGTGGAGGGGCAACCATCTGCCCTCAGAAACAGAAACACAATGACCAGATCAGACAAGTCGACTAATGAGCAAGACTTTTGCTGCTGTTAAAAATTCATTCACTGCCTCTCGCTGTCAAACGACCTGCAGTCTCTTCAGACGCATTAAAGCTCCGACAGCAAACCACGGCTCATCTACAACAAGAGGGCTGAACTGTTTGTTTCCAAAGCCCCAGCTCAACTGCTTTAGTGTGAATGACTTAATCACCTGTGGTTTTTTTAAGCAACACATCACAAAGGTCAGCTCCGTGCCGGCTAAAACTTGAAATCGTTTGTTGCGTAATAATTTATGACAAAACACATTGTAGTCATGTCAACAACACACGCAAAAAGGGAGCTGGTGTTTTGACACAGTCTGACGCCAACATGATGAGACAAAAACAAGTCTCTCTCTGGAGCCGTCGATAGTTCATCTTTTCAAACCTCTCACGCAGTCTGAGATTAGGGAAGTGCAACTTGGGCAATGGATGACTTTTAGTGTCGCGTGGTCGTATCAGAGCGGGGGTGGAGGGATCGGGAGGCTATTGATCTCACTGTGGACATCTGTGGCATCTATTAGGTGCGTTCAACAGTCACAAGGGAGAGGAGAAGTGAGGGCAGAGCCAAGTGGTTTTTTTTGTGCTGACGTGCGATGGAGCAGGGAGCAAGACAAGCAGGTTCACTAAGAGTTCACAATGTTACTCGACAAGAAACTTGTTTTTGTGTCTCGCCTCGCCGTCGTATTCCTGTTGTTATTTCTCTTTTCACCCTGCCTGCAGCTCTCTCTCACCACCACCGAGCACGTGGAGGAGGGGGTGTAAGTGTTTACTTGCACTTGAGGAGTTAACTGGATTCATTGGAGTATTAAAAAAAAGCAGGAGTAAAAGAGATAAGCAGTGCGTCTGGAGCTATCATTTAATTATCAAGGCGGTGGAAAATGTGCTTGCCAAAAGTCCTATGGTGCCAACAAAATGTGATACTGGGTTGATGCTTGACATCCTTTTGAGATACAGCCAAGTCGCTGGGTTCACTTGGGTATATTTGTGAGAGATTTGGTCCAGACATTGTCCTGTCTGAGGTAAAATTATCTGATTATCTGACAGCAAAATGTGGTAACATCACAAAATATAGATTGAATGATTCTTCTCCTTGCTGTGCACAAGTTTGGGTTGGATTTGGAGATATTTTCCATTATACAAAACCATAGCACAGTATTAAAGGACAGACAGCTCGGAGATAGATCGGATCACTTGTCAGAGATATGCATTTATATAACCAAATCTAAAATGGATTCTTTTAAGAGCTTGATTTATGATATCATGCTGCCTTCTGTGTCACAGAGCTGCTGTGCTATCATTATCTATGTAGGAGAAATAGAAAAGCCCTGCAGATGATTTAGAAGCTTGATGATGGAAGAAGCAATCCTTCTCAGCCTATTATGATGGCAGCCAGCCGTTGGGCATTCAAACACCGTAAATGTAATGAATCATGGAGGATGAGGAAAGGGGAGCCGATAACAAAAAAAAGTAGCCGTGCAGGGGAAAAGGGAAAAAGCAGTGGGTGTTGCATGAGTCACCATTACTGGAGCCTTGTCACAGAGTACAGACGATGTCAGGTGAGTAATACAAATAAGTCTGAACAACAGAGAGGTGAGTGGGGTCAGATTACAGGTGCACAAGGAAGTCTGCTTTATGTTTACCAGAGCAATTACGACATCAGTGCCTGTGATTACATGTGTGTGATGATCCAGTTTGTGATACAGTGTGACTATCTCCATGTTAATGTGAATCAAACATATTAATTATCCTTTCTGCCAGCTCATATTTAACAAAGAAACCAGTCAATAAGAACTATTCAGCAAATGAACAGAGGGCATGTTCTTAAAGGAACTGTGCACATTTTGGGAAATAAGCTTATTCATCATCTATTCATCGTCCCTCTCATGTCTGTACATAACACAAGATAACATCTAGCAGCGATTTATCTTGGCTTTATACAAACACTGAAAACAGGCTTCACCTGCCAGCCCTGCTTTGTCCAAACATAACAAAATGCTTCCACCATCAACAACCCGAAATCTCTATGTTTAATTTGTTTGACAAGTGAAGTGTAAATATGACATTTGACCTATATAACCAGGAGTTAGATGCCAATTTCACATTGAATCAGGGGAAACAGGTTGCTAATTTGGTTTCAATACAGATTTTTCTCCACACACGCCTCATATCTTTCATCTTTGCCCATTTTTAGATGGCAACAGTGGAGCAGCCCACTCTGAGTTTCAGGACCACTCCTTCAGTGCCATCGCAGAGACTACATAACATGTTATTGTGCATAATCTGGTCTCCTACTTAGTTGTGTCCCACAGCTTCCAGTCTTTATTCTGAGATAAGCCAACTGCCTGCCAGCTGTGTCATCATATTTAGCATGCAAACATGATGGTGGTAATATTCTCATTAAAGTCTTGGGAAGAAAGTGAATAAATTAATCATCTAAAATGTCACACTTTAGAAAGGAGACGTAAATAGAGATATTTAATCACACAAAAAGTGTTAAAACCTTTTCTTAAAGAATATTTCTTCACAGAGTTGTCGAATCAGAGGGAATACGAGGGAGCTGGCATAAACTCCTGTGATTATCATTTAGGTGCACATATTTTATGTCACTTAGGGCCGGATTTACTAAAGGTTTGCGTGTATTAAAACGTGTGCAAACGTGATTGAACGCGCAAACACACGTGGAACCTGATCTACTAACCGGATGCACCGAGGATTGCGTCTCTCGAACGGGCAAAATAGCATGTGCGATCCATTTAGCGTGTTTGCCTTGATGAATATGTAAATATGGGCGTTTCTGCCAGAACGCGCAAAATACTGGGAGGAGTAGATGCAAATCGATTTATTTAGCACACGCAATGTGATTTATCAAACCAGGAAGAGATTGCGGTGGCTGTTTTTGCGTCTTTATTTACCACGTCTGAAAACCATGTACTAACTGATACAACTTTGCCAAAACGTATGCGTTTATTGATTTGATACCTGTCAGAGCCCCATGATCTTACATCTCTGCATTTCCTCACGTCTGGGTAATTCTGTAACAGTTTTTCAGCCGTGTTAAAAGTCTTTTACGCGCCGTTACGCACGTCTGTCCTGCAGTGCGCTCCTCTCCTCTCCTCTCTTTACCTGGCTGCTCAGCTCCGTCTCTCAGTCCCGGTCCCGGACTGAGACACGTCACCGCTGCCTTCACCCGTCTTTGATCCCTCTGGTCAGTGGTCAGAGCGTTTAGATCCGTGTGTCCCACCTGAGCTCTCTATTAATCCACTCGATCATGGGCGGCACACACACAGATATTATAGGTGTGTGATTGTCGCTGCAGCTGCTGCCTGTTCGTCACTATATGACGAGTTGGGCCATGTAGCGATTTGTGCTTATTTACCTAAACAGAGCGCGAGAGAGATGAACACACATGCTCTCTTTGTATGCATCGGATCAAATGTCATTCTGTCCCTTCGTCCATCCAGCTCTCTGTCCACTCTCTCCATGGCGGAAACGATTACCACGCGCAAAACCCTCATTTGAATACTGCGGTTTGTACGTGTTTTCATTCAGCGGGTTACTCTTAGTAGATCACCTGTTTTGCGTGCACTAACCAAACAGGCAATATTTTAGCGGGTGGAAACAATTTAGCGCCCGTTATCTGGGACCTTAATACATCCGGCCCTTAAAGTTTAATATATTTCACATCTATTTTTAAAAAAAATAGTCTATGTTCATAAACCCTGAACTTTAGATTGGGTGTGACCCTTATTTTGTTGTGTTATATAAAAGAGAAAAGCTGATGTCACATGCCATCCCATCTCATGACATGCACCATTTGAAGGCACTGGAAAGTGGTTAAGAAAGGGAACAGGAAGTAATGGTTTTGTTTATTCATATCAAATGTTGGGTGTCACTGAACTGCCATGTCTACAGTTTTTTTTTCAGTCAATAACATCAGAAGACACGTAGGCCTAGTCACTTCTCTATTTTTTCTTTAATATGTGTGAGTGTGTGTGTCGATACGAAACCAGATGGAACTCCCAAGAGGCACAGGGTCCCCTGTAATTCAATTATTCTGTGCACACACTCACACACCCACACGCACACACATAAAAAACACATCCCTCCCAGACTTAAGCAGCTAGAGGATACGGCAGCGGGTAGTTCCAACGGATCCAAAGCTGCCCTGAAGGCGGGAGACCCATGATGGATCAGACACTGATTTGATTTGAAGTGAGTGTGAAAGGCGGCGTTCATGCCCTCTGCCACAGAGGTGAACCATGATTGAGCAATGGCTGTCTGGAGGGTTCACTTAGGAAACTGTAAGTGGACAGGCTGGACCTGCTGTTAACAATCACCTTTTGTACAAATGGTCTGGAAATGAATTGTTGATTCACAGAGTAGAAAACAAAAAGTCAGTCCCAGCTGCCATCTATTCCACCGCTCCATCTCCAAGCTGTTGCTGTTGCTGCTCCACACAGATAGACACACACGTTATATGTACAAAAAAATGTTTTATTATTTTTTCACAGCAGTCATCAAATATAACATTATCTTAAAGCTCTAGTGGCAGCTGGGTTACTTGTCTGAAATCCTCTGCACCTACACAAAGTGATGACAAAATTTCACAACATCAAAATCTGTCTCCTAAACAGCAGCGAGCAGTTTACCAGACTTTACCCACAAGAGTCAGAACTGTTGCCTGTCTTTGCCGTCGATTCAGATAAAAGGATCACGGACAGACTCAGTCAGTAAAATGCTGTATAAAGTGGTGCAAGACTGAGATCAAAACACAGGGAAAATGTCTAAAAATGCAGAATGTCTCTGCAGTGTTTTATTACAGTAGGCTACATTATTATTACTTATGCATTGTCTTTGAGCCGAACTTAATGTTGCAGTCGTGCTGGGGGAGGCCAAGTTCTATTTTCTAAAAGAGGAATCGTATTCAAAGAGAACTTCAGTTGTGTTTTTTGTGTGTAAAATCTGTAATTTAAGATGATAGATAAGTAAGTCAGAACTACAATATTTGTCTCAGACATGTTGCTTAATAGATGTGGTCTACTATACAGTAGCAATAAAATGGAAATCTCTCAAAATTATACCGAAGTACAGTGCTGAGTGTACATACAAGGTCACATTGCACCAGTGGCAGTATGCAATTTACAGATGATGTGTAACCAGATCCCATTTTATAGAAAGACCATAGTCCATGGGCTGTTTTAAATTGGGTTAAGTGTATTGTTTCTAAAAGTGAGTATTGTTTTTCTCAGTTGCAACAACAGTGATTCAGGCTGAAACCCATGCAGGGCACACAATCCTTCAGATTTGTTGTTTGAAATGTGTCAGGAAAACCCCTGTGATTTGCAGGAAGTCATTGTTTTGCATCTGAATCTCGTCGGAAATCAACAGAAAAGAACAGAAACGAAAACTATAAAGTTGGTGCTGTCCACACGCTGTGATTGACAGGTGATTTCTGGAGAGCAGAGAAACCACGCAGTGCTTGGTAACAAAGGATGGTGACAAAACAAGTGAAAACAAGTCAAGATTTCCAAGGACTAGCACGTGGAAGAGGCAAGGTGCGGGAGGTCACCAGTTGATGTGCAATAAACACTCCCAAAATACACAAGCTTTATCTGGGTACAAGACTAGAGTAAACAGTGAATCACAGCAGGGCAGGGAGCTAACTGAAGCTCACACACTCACACCCTGCTCCCCCTAGCATACAGATGTTATGGATGATAACCCAGAAGCTTTGTTGACACTCCTGATAATGACACATTGTGCCAGCTGCCTCATGGCCGTCCTCTCTGACCACTGCTGCTCAAAGCAAACACCCAAGTGTCTCGCAGCTTGACAGATAAGAATCAGTCCAAACAACACGAGTTCATAGAAGCTCGCTCTCCCACCTGAGCTCTGAAAAACTTCCTCAGTCCCCGCCGGAAAGGAAATCCTTTCAAGCTTGCGGTTTTTGAAGTGTTTTTAAGTCATGTGCTGCTAATAATTAATTAATTAGTTATTTCCTGCAGCACTATTGTTCAGACGAGGGTGTGTATAGTCCAAACAGACCTGCTGAGTCAGCCTGGAGACCCCGTCATCATTTCCAGAAGGATAATGAGGAACAAGACTCAAAACAAACTCTAAAAGAAAACAAAAAAAACTGCACCTGTCACAGACTGATCAGTAGTTTTCCTGTGGGAATACTGTGCTGTTGGTAAACTGACAAAGTGACCAGCACTCATCCTATTTCCTGTCATAAACAATAATAAGCCTTAGATAATGAAAAAGTCCAAAGCCCAGGCGCTGGTCTAAGCAGAGAGGATCCGGATGTATTGTTTACTCCACATCTTTGTTTACACAAAAACACAAAAATCCTCACAGATTTGGGGCAATGGGAGGGGAGGCAATTCTGTATCAGTGGAGGGATCTACAGTCTTTAGAGAAGAAAAGATTTCAATTGTGGTAAGAAAATAAACCCAAAGGCAACCGAGTACAAAGGGCCTCAAGCCAGTGCCTTTAGGATTCGACTGTAGAGTTGGCTCGATGAGAAAACTCCATCACAGGGCTGAGGGAGCGCAGGCGGTCGATTTGTTTAGCTACACATACTGGTATTTTTAATTCACAAGAGGCTCTCCTCTGTCTACCTCAATACAAACATGAAGAGACTCCTCAGAGTGGCATTGTGCTGCTCTTCTTTTTGAAAGAATATGTACCTACACATTTCAGACCAAGAGCTTCCTTTGTTTTTTACATTCCCTGTATTAGCTGCAAAGCGTCGCCATCACTGGCACAGGAGAAAACACTTAGCGAAACAATGCCTGTACCTGCATTTACTCCAGGTAAACTAGAAAGTTGGCACATCATTTGAATTGCTTCACAATAGGCTCCGGTGCGATCAGTAGACTATGATTAATTCATGTGACTCATCAACTGAGAATGAGTCTGTGTGCAGAAAAACAAAATGCAAACTATGAAAAGGAGTGGAGACAAACAATTTTTTTTTTCCTTGCTGAAAGACAGTGATGGTTTTTACAACCCGCTGTCCTTTCCTGAAGACTTTTGGAAGAAGAAAATAAAACAACTATTGGTTTTCTCTTAGCTTCAGGCAGCCAATGTAGACGGTGTCATCTTTCAGACACGGAGGCACCACAGGGGCGTTAAAGCATCCCTCTGGCCAGGGCTGATAGATGTTTCTCCACTGGTGCTTTGTTCTGGTCCAGTGCTGGACACTTGTCCCCCCCCCCTCAGTCCAGACCACAGCCTAATGTCACTCATCACAGGAAGCTCTGTCCATCGATAAGGATGCCCATATACTCAAATACAGCTTGTCAGTTTTCCATCACGGTGTTTAAATAATAAATGAAGCCTGTCTGCTTGTAGTGAGTGGTGCTATAAATCAGCACAAAAAGCAGAGTGCCAGAGGCTGTAGCCTTTCTACGCACAGAGCCTCTCTGGAAAGGTTTAAAGTGTTATGTTTACTTCAATAATCCGACCATGCAAGGTGATTCTTGCTAGTGACAATAAATGAGCTCCTTCACCATTTTCTGCCAAAGTCACATCTGACAGCACCAGGTGACTTCTGCTTACCACTTTTGCTAAATCCTAGATAAAAGTATTTTACATTACAAACTGTCGTTAGGTTAGGTATGTTTGTTGAAGTAGAGGATCAGACACATGTCACGACCAAATAGATCCTTGGGAGATTGACGCTATAATGTTCAATTTTACGTTTACATGGCAATCAATAAAAGTTTAACGGACTAAAGAAAATAAAACTTGGGTTTGGTCAGTGTTTGCACCAGCATATAAAACTGTTGTTGACATTTGAAAACATTCTCCTTCAAGACTCTTGATGTTAGACGACGTAATGAGGCGGTCTGGCTTGACAGCAGGTTTATTCCCTCTTTCCCTCCTCTGGTCATTTGACTCTGGAAAGCTTATCTGCTGTCATCTGGTCCATTGTCCTCATTATCTGAAGTGATCAGGGCTTAGCTGAGCCTCTGTTCGCATTCGAGTCTCCTCCACTGTCCACACAGGCCAGATGGAGAACCTCCACCTGCAGAGAGCCTGAAAGAACACTCACTGTGATCTTCTGTCGCATGGAAATGCGGCATGGGGATCTCCTGGTGTCTGGAGAAAACTGGAGACACTCATTCAGAACGTGGCAGGCCTCTGATGCGCTCAGACTGTGACAGTTATATGACCTTGTTTCTTTGTGGAAACCTAAAAGGAACAGGTTGTTAATTGCAAATCCGAACTGTCATGCAAATTAATACACTCAAATTATCTGAACTAGAGAGTTTGCATTGCATTTGTGTGACGTGTTATCACGTGAGAGAACTGGAGGCCATTTTTTCTTATTTTAATACTGACGCAAGGCAAAACCACAGTGGAGACGTTGGTGAAAAAGGAAAGGGAACCCTGCTTGCATTTAACATGGACTACTAGAAAACACCCTTCCTATGCAACAACTAGCTGTGTTTCTCAACCAGTCTTGTGGCTTGTTTTGGATGAGTGCCACATATGGATATGTATTTCTCCACTAACTGCTTGAGGGTAGTGTCACCCATATCAGTTTTTATTGGTTCGTGCCCTGTTGTCTAATTCTGCAGGGAGTCCATGTCAGAACAGGCAGCAGCAGGATTCTGGGTAATCAGTGTGAAAATGTACTGGAATTTTAAAAGGAGAGTCGCCTCCTTCCAGTTTTTGCCCACCAACGTTGTCAGACTGGTGGCCGTGCAGCAGGCTATGCTTGTTAGTACGTAGTAGGGGAAAAAATGTAAATAAATCGCTTTGGCCTCATTTTGACTCTTGTGTATTTCCATCCTGCTGAGACTCCAAAATAACTTCAGCACTACAGTTTGTCAGAATGATGAATACAGCTTAATCTGACCGTGGATATCCACTAAACTCATTTTAATTGGGTGATGAGACTCCAATCAGGGTGTGATTATCATTCCTTAGTGTACAAAAACTCTGGTTAAAGACATTCTGTGCACAAGCCTGCATCTCTCCTCCTCTGATGACAGAGGTTTTTCATGCAGGATATCATATGGATAGCTGAATGATTATCACGTAACGCTTGATCGTAAAACACTAAAACACAGGATGCTGAGAGCAAGAATGTCATTTCTATAGAGCTGCAGGCTGAGTTTCTGCACTGCTCTTGCAATTCATACTGAAATCACTGGGGTATTGTGACCTTGAATGAGGTCTAGGAAAGAGTTTTTAAAAGACACATGCTGCCCTGCAGCTAAGTAGGAAGTTTAAGTGGGTGCCATTCAAAGATAAGGAGCATGCTTTGTCTTTAAAGAGGGTCTATTGTTCAAATTCAAGCTCTTTCTTCAAACACAAACATTTAAGCTAGCGAGCAAAGCGGATGCCTTTACAAATACTTTTTTTTTCTGTGTGTAAATACAATCATCAATATTTATCTGTGCCAACAATGCCTCTGACAGCTTCTGCATGTCACTCAAATCAAGCAAAGTCTTGTGAGATTACAGTCACTGCTGCACGGTGTCTCCACTAATGGTTAAACCCCAGTGATAAGTTGTGTATAAGAGTATCATTTTGAGGGGTTGTGTTGTACTCACTGGGGCTTGATTCTTCTTGTCTCGACACAAAACAAAACCAAAACAAAGGCTCAGAGAGAGAATGAAGGATAAGTCTCTCATCTTGGCCGAGGACAGTCAGCCCCCCCACCTCCCTTCCCCCCACCACCACTCTCACCCACGACCAACCTTCTCCCCAAAAACAAAACAGAGGCTGTACACATCAACCGTGTAGACATAGAAAAACAAAGGCACCATGAGTGAGCCTTGACTGATAGATAGATAAAAAAGTTATGCATTCCAGAGTGAATAATGGGCATAACTGCACAAACATGCAGGAACATTCACATCATCTGAGGTCATTTTCAAAAACAGCGGATTCCAGTCTTCACCCCCGGTAGGAATATTGTGTGAGTCATTAAATTTAATGAAGAAGCAGGAACTACAACATACGTGCCGCAAAACAGATTTAATATTACTACCGATGACTCTCTACATGATACGTGAGGATAATGACATGAGGGGAGTCACGCCTGATGGAACAAAGCAGAGTAGCATACTTTTTTGTGCACTTAAGTGCTGGTGAAATGGAGCCCTATCAGAACTCACATAAAATCCTCTCCTCTCGCTGTTACACAATGGAGTCCACGATGCACTTGACAAGCACACCCAGTTAGTCTGTGCACACATTGAGTTGAAATACGTCTAAACCACTTTTCAGTGCTCAGACAAGAGATTAAAGGTATTTGAGTTGCCCAAAACCTTTTGTGCATTTATGGTCAACACCCAGAGTCAGCTTCAACAACAAAGGCTGGATGTTATTTTTCTATGTGCTGATTTCAAAAAAAAAAAAAAAAGTGAAGGTGATATTTGAGCAGAGGTATCATTATGAAAAATTATCCCGTACCAACTTGCTGAGGGGGGCCGGGATGAGTTGGGACTGGAGGGCTGGTGTTGACTGAACAGCAGTGCTCATTCTTTTCTTTATCTTGCTGGCATTCTTCTGCTTCATTTCAATAGCCATTCTTCACTGAAGAGCCCGCTTCGCTGTCGTTCACACTTCTTGTGATTTGTATTCTAAGAGGCTCACAGATCTTTTGTATGCCGGCCCGATAGCAATCTGAATCCTCATGCTGACAGGGGAGGCTGCAGATATCTTGCAGATGCATTTTTAAAAAAAAAGAAGGTTTTATTTATTATCAGGAGTGAAATCCTACAAAATGATAAGCTCCACGTGCAAATTCACTCGACGAAGATAAAAGGTCAGGTCTAAAAGTGGATTGATTTTGGTACTTTTTTCTGGAAATTGTTGTGTGCCAAGACAAAGATCAAATATGAAGTTATGAAGTTATGGCACCAATTGAACATTTTCCTAAACTCCCCGTGCATAGGATCTACTTTAAATACCACAGTATTTAAGAATAAATGATTGTGAGTGGGAATTTATGTAAAATATTTTAAGAAAGAACAAATAAATCAAAATGTGACCCTCATATTGTTGGTGGTTATGGCTTTCTTGGTTGAGTTAAGTTAAATTGTGTTGTGAAATTATCAAAGATTGCACACAGATGTCAGCACAATCAATCCAATGCCTCAACATTGAATAAATTCAAAGCTCCTAACTGTGACCCTACAAACAGTCGTGGGAAATAAGAGAAACCGGGGAGTTTTTGAAAACACACCAAGGCTTTAGAGGTTATATACTTCTGGAAGCGTCAGAGAAAAAACCTGCATCAGAGGTATTCCCCTGTGCTCTGAAAACGATTTGCAGAATGTAAAGTATAAAATATATGTAATTCAGATGAAATCCAGGAGTTCTGCTCTCAGACAGATAACAGAGCAACTGTCTGTGGCTGAATGGCGTTGATAAGAGCATCATATCAATACAGTGGCCTTTCTCTGAGCTACAGATTCCCCCTGTTCCTCTCCTCAGGAGTCTGACTGCAGGCGGATCTGAGGACGCCAAACACATGGGATTAGTCTACCACCACTTTGATAAAACCAACTGCAGGATTAATTCATTCATTTAAATGCAGTGACGTGTTACTAGCATATCTGTGAAAGCTGAATTATCACTTATTATTAGATTATTCATTCATGACTGTGGTGTTATTGCATTAAATAATCATCTTCAGATTACCTGTAAATGAACCTGTGTGTGTGTTTTTGTGGGTGCCTCATGTGCTGCCTGTCCTCTTTCTAAAGAAATTGAAAATGAAAACTGCATTGTTTCTCCTCACACCAGGGGATTTCTGTTGAACCAGACCTGGTGCATGCAGAAATATGAAGTGGCTATAAACTGAACTCCACACATACTGCAATCAGATGCAACTCCTCTGCATTGGACGTTATATATTGGGGAAAGGAAGACAAGCAGCCACACCACAAACAGCAGTGGTTTTGATAAATGCCCCGTTGTGTTTATAGACAGTGGCAAGTTTTGGGGGGTTTTCGGGGGAAATGTGAAGTGCTAAATTTAGTTGTAACTGCGTTTGTAGTTGTTAAACCTCATTAACTGTCATCTGAAAATAGTGGGAATATCCGGAGGAGACCGATTTTCAGTGCTTGAGAAGGTTTTTATCTTGTAAAATAGAGGCTTTTCACTCTGACAACAGGGTAACATTATGTGTCTCATATTGCGGTTGCTAATGCTAAGTGGATACATAACAATTTTATGTTCAACGAAAATGTGGTCATGTCCCGCTGCTTTTAAAATTTGATGCTGTCACGTAGCTTTAGGACATGGGGATGACATCAACTGAATCAGTGATGTTGATCAACTCCTTGAATCCATCACCTCTCTCATATATCAAAGACATGAAGTGGTATTTGTATGCCACATGTAGGATATTCAGTTTCAGGCAACCCTCAGTGCCTTCTGAAGGCAGGGCAGGGGGTTTCGTGGCCCTGTCATCACAACCTTAACTGAAATCAGAGAGGGCTGGGGAAGCTGTGAGGGGATGAATGTTCAACACACGGAGGCTCGAAGAGCCGTTTTACGGAAATCCCACATTACAGGGTGTGTGGTTCTTTTCAAATCCACTGGGGGTCATTTTGCACTTGAGCGCGCAGACATAACAGCACTTGAGAAGTGACAGTGCGTGTGTACAGGTGAGGACAGATTCAGACATCAGCTGATGAAAACTGTCATCAGACACAGTAATAAAGTGATTTGTGGAGAGAAAAATGAGAGACAGAAGGAGAGAGAGAGAAACGACCAAGCTAAATGTCAGTCCTTGCTGCACGCTGAATGAGGAGGGAAGTGCAAAATGTGAGGCAGCCTAGATGATGATGTATTACCAGAAAGACTTGTGTAAACCCACAATTTCTGTCATTTTTCAATAACTTTGTGCAGACACTTTATATAGTATGTCATAACATAGTGGCTCTATGTACACCACATCATAATTAGCAATATGATCAAATATAACATCTGCTCTTATTGTACAACAATAAAAATCCACATCTGTCCACACATATGCTGTGTTTTAATCATGTGATCTGGTGTTATCAAGAGGTTCCTGTTGCAGCAGCATAATTGTGTGTATGTTTGTGCGTCCTATCAGACTGTTCCTCCAAAAATCTATTAGTAGGCTACAGTTCTTGTTTTAAAATATCTTAACTTCCTAATGGATGAAAAACAAAATAAAAAGGAAGTTTGAATTGTTGAGGGAACCAAAGTCCCCAAAATCTTTTTTTTCTTTTCTTCTTGTCATTGAAATATTCGTTACAGGGACCAAGTCATAATGAAATTGTCCCCAGGCTCTTGGTTCAGCTTCGCACGTTGTTGAAGGCGAGGAGCCAACAGACAGACAGTTTTTTTTTTTCGGATGTTCAGAAAGTTTCAGAGAGTGACGCCCTCACCACAGGCGCAGTTGGTTTTATAGTCGATCCGTTTTGGGAGAGTGCGCGACCTGTCGCTCCTCCTCAAGGGGGAGGGGTCAGAGCGGGGCCGGGGTATTTAATGTTTGAATGTGTAGGCTCCGGCAGAAAACTCACTGATCCCCCTGCGTTGCTCACAGAGACACCTCCATACATTCACTCATAGAGCTGGTTTACCAAAGAGTGGTCAACATGCAGGTGAGTTAACTGTCTTGTTGTTTTTCTAAGCTTATTTTTTGGCAGTTGTGCGTGTTTTGTTTTTTTTACTTGGGGCTGTTTAATTATAGTTTAAGTAATATCTGTCAAACGTGTTTTAATTCACCATATTCTCACTCTGTATCTACTTTTTTTGTTTTTCAAATTAGTTAAAAAATAAAAAACTCTAACTTTTGATAACTTTTTTTTCTTGGTTTGACAAGTGAAGTGATGAACAATGTGATGTTGAAAAGTTTTCTAATTTTGCAATTCCTTTTCCTTGCAGTTCGACTTTGACCTGTCCTTTGACATAGGCAACAGCACAGACAACAGCTCAGAGGAGTCTGGAGACTTTGATCTGGATTATGAGGAGCCATGTGGCAGAGCTTTGAGCAGTGAATTCAACAAGATCTTCCTACCCACAGTTTACGGAATAATATTTGTTCTGGGAGTCATTGGCAATGGATTAGTCGTTGTTGTCATGGGCTACCAGAAAAAGGTCAAAACTATGACAGACAAGTACCGGCTCCATCTGTCTGTGGCTGACCTCCTGTTTGTCTTCACTCTGCCCTTCTGGGCCGTGGATGCAGTCAAGACCTGGTACTTCGGACAGTTCCTCTGTGTTTCTGTGCACATGATCCACACAGTCAACCTGTACAGCAGCGTGCTGATCCTGGCCTTCATCAGTCTAGACAGGTACTTGGCAGTTGTACGGGCCACGGTCACCAGCAGCCAAGCCACGAGAAAGCTGCTTGCAAGCAGAGTGATCTATGTGGGTGTGTGGCTGCCCGCGGCCATACTGACTGTACCTGACATGGTGTTCGCCAGGGTGGAGACCTTGGAGTCTTCCAACGTGCCCTTCATGGATGAAAGCTTCGAGACCGACTCCAGGATCATCTGCCAGCGCATCTACCCCGAGAAAACAAGTCTCATATGGACGGTGGTTTTCCGCTTCCAGCACATCCTAGTGGGTTTCATACTGCCCGGCCTGGTCATCCTCATCTGCTACTGCATCATCATTGCCAAGCTGTCGCGAGGCACCAAGGGCCAGGCACTGAAGAAGAAAGCGCTGAAGACAACGGTCATCCTCATCCTGTGCTTTTTCTCCTGCTGGCTGCCCTACTGCATTGGCATCTTTTTGGACACTCTCATTATGCTCAACGTGGTCCCCTCCTCTTGTGATCTGCAGCAGGCGGTGGAGAAGTGGATTTCTATCACTGAGGCACTGGCCTATTTCCACTGCTGTCTAAACCCCATCCTCTACGCTTTCCTGGGAGTTAAGTTTAAGAAAACAGCCAGGAGTGCACTGACAATCAACAGCAGATCAAGTCAGAAAGTGACTCTTATGACTAAAAAACGCGGGCCAATCTCATCTGTGTCGACTGAATCTGAGTCTTCAAGTGTTTTGTCCAGTTAACAATCACCACAAAGAGTCTGTGACTTGTTACACTTTGGAGATAAAACAATTAAGCTTCAATTTCAAAGAACTTAACTACATTTTGTACAGATGTAAAAACAGATTTTTTTATACATTTTGATTTGTTTGCCTTGTTTACGGCAGTTGTGTGTGTTGTGAGGTTTGTTTAATTGCAACTTTTGTAAATTTTGTATTCCACAAAGCAGATTGTATCCTCAGGCAGTGCCTCATTTCAATTCACCCAGCTTTACAATCAAGCTCCATTTTCCCTGTTTTCCTCTTTACAACCAGTGTTGCAGTATCAAAGCTCAGGCATACAGAGGCATACGGTGCTCCTGTCTGTTTTCAGGGACGGTCATTGCTTTTGGAAACCTGTATATAGTTGTGTAGCATTTGTGTGTTCGCACTTGTTGTTGTGTGATTTTCTTGAAGCTATTATTTATTGTCTTTACACTGGAAGTTTTGTAAAAGAAACAAACTGCATGCTGCTTTTTTTGTACCAGTCGAGTTTTTATTGTTTTGTTTTTGTATGTAAAAAATAAAAAACCCATGCTTCTCATAACAACCGTGTGGTGTGCATTTTCACCTAAAACAGATCCTCCTGCCCTCAAGGGTTGGTGGTGGGGGATGGGGTGTGTCTCTGTTAAAAGGGGTGTGTGTGTGTGTGTGTGTGTGTGTGTGTGTGTGTGTGTGTGTGTGTGTGTGTGTGTGTGTGTGTGTGTGTGTGTGGATGCATCGGGGGTGGGGGGTCTCCTCACACAAATGTCTCCACCTGATCTGGCTGTAAAGCAAAGCAGAGGGTGGACTGAACAGACAGACCCTGTAATTGCAACAACATCTGTGCACTTTTACATCTTAAGCACCCATTACACAAAGGCTAAAGTCTTCAGTTATAATTAGCAGCCATATGGCTGCTTGACAAAGAAAATACCACGTTAAGTTCCCCTTTGGCTTCTTTTCTTTTCAAGAAAGATCCCAAGATCTACTGCTTCCATTATTTTTGGCAAACAAGTTTTACCTCGTTCGTTCTCTTCACTGAATGGGTCAATGGGTCAACCGTGCTATCGCCTGACCCACAAAACAGAAACAATACCATTCAGAACGCAGGTCGCATATTCTGAAAATGAAATAGTCAAAGTCTTTTACTGAGGTTTAAGCAGTATATCACTGGTGATTAATCTGTTAGAATTATATGGTGACAATGTAAGACATAAAAATGACAAGTGTTAACACACAGTCATGTCAGTCTCTCTGTGGGCTCTGTGCTTTACATGATAAAAATCTAAGTTCAAGTTGGAGACCAAAGGAAGCTGACAACAATAGATGTCAGAGAGAATGAAGTCGTCAAATGGCCTCTGTGCAGTGCAGTGCTGGCATCCATTCAAGTCTCCAATGGAGGTGGATTTCCATTTCTTTACATGTAAAACGGGTGTGAAGTGCCCCCATCAAGCCCCAAGGTTAATGGGTATTTTGGAGCTCTGGTCTCTTGCAGTGAAACAGGATAAAACAAGAGATGCTTTTTCAGTTGGAAATGATCCCAAATGATTCAGCATTAGCATAAGAGCCGTGCTGCCTCAACCAACGCAGAGAGAGATTTGTGATTAACACCTCACTGTACTCAAATGAATCCTCTTCATCCTCTTCTTTCTCGGTTCTCATCGGGGAATCCTCGTTGCTGGATTGGGATCTGTATTTGATGTGTAGATTGTGAGATACACAGTAAACTGATAATTGGGAATATAATATTTAGTTGTAGTTCATTGTTAGTGGTCAACACTTGGCCGTGACTGGGCTTTGAGTATAATTCAACAGTACCTTCACATGTCATTTGCTTTATGGATTTGGTTGAATGTGTATTAAAAGTGTTTTTCTAAATAATAATAATAACCATTCCTTTCACAGACACTCAAAACACATAAATTCCCACTTGAGAGCACACATTTTAAGTAGAAACTCCCTTAGTAATTCAAGAAGATTGTATTTCATTATTGAAGCTCATGTTCTTTGTGTGGTGAGAAAATATATAGCTCACGAGTATGCATCTGTATTCCCTTACACGGATGTTTATTGTAGATGTAGCCTTCTAATCCAGAGGCTGATAGTCTCATGATCCTGCATCATTTTTGCAAAACACAAACATCATCTTCCTGTGCAATGCTGCAAAAATCATAAACTTCTGACTTCCAATGTTAGTTTAGACAAATTCATGAGTGTGTGCTGTGCTAGTCAGGGGTTTCATGTTTCCTTTATTGGGTAAAGGGCCAAAGCTGTTGGCCTTTGCTGGCCGTTGTTGAAATGCACAGGAAATAGTTTATTCTGGTGATTCATTACCAGTGAGCCAGGGACCATTGTCCAGTCTGGATAGGAACTCTTTTGGGTTTTGCTGTTGAAATTATTTAAATTGTGAGTGACAGCATATGTACCAGATTACGGAGATAAAATCACAGGGCTTTTGCAAATCAAGTTTGAGAGCAACACCAACACAGTGACCTGCTCCATTAATGGTTACATTGTTTTGTCTGGAAAAGTGAGCTGCAGGAAGGCAGTTTCCTGCACTGGGAGCTCCTGTGGTCAACAGCCTGAGAAAGGCTTTGATGACACCCCCACTGTATTCAAGCCACCATCACTCACTGTGCCTGGCCATTCCTGCAAAGGTCACTGGATACCTGGATGTACTTTGTGCACTCAACCAAAGGCGTGAAAGTAATTTCACGGTGATTGTAAGAAAAAAGAAAAAAAAAAGCCCACACATGATGGCCACTTGTTAACAGAGTTATGTTTATTTAGTTCAGGTATTTTGAACTTTTCATGATTTCTAACTTTGTGGGTTAGGGTTTAGGTTTTTTTTGTTTTGTTTTTTTTTTTACATTAAATGGTAAATGGTAAATGGTCTGTATTTATATAGCGCTTTACTATACCTGAAACGATACCCAAAGCGCTCTACAGTACATCACATTCACCCATTCACACACACTATTAAGAACTATTAAATCAGGACTCTTTAGACCACAGACTATTTATCCAACATATTGTGGTATTTATTGCTTTGGGTCTCCATATTATCTCATTAAAAATGTACAAATGCCCCAAAAATGTTTTAATGTCATTGGTTGAATGCCATTCAACACGTATTAATTCTGTAAACCTTCTGAAAATGACTGTATCATTCTAACCGTCAACCATATGGGGAGAAGGGAGATAGAGAGGCCACCTCTCTATCTCCCTTCTCTGTCTCTGCCTCCTTCCTGCCACCCTTCTACCCCACCCCCTTCCTCAGTCTTTCTTTCTCTCCTTCTGTTACTCTTTCCACCCACCTACAGAGCTGTAGAATCTGGATCTGCAACTGTCATCCAAATGCTGCCCCATCCAGTCTCCTGTTTAACACCTGCTACTAAATTAATTATATTTAATAACAATCGTTATTACTTTTACTAACTTTAATTATTACTCATAATTTCAGTTGTAGCATTGCAGTCACCATTACCATTGTTATTGCTGCCTCCCATCACTGTTAATGTTCCTATACATGCTGGGATTTTGCTCTTTTTTTTTAGTAGTAGCCTACCTTGAAATAACTTCTGTGAATTTGCGGCTTACAGATATAAATTGATGTGACTTATTATTCATTATAATCACTCAGCTTCAGTGTAGTCTGAACATAGCCTATTGTTTAACCAAATCCATTCTCACTTCACCAATCAATGTAGCGTAATTTTCCAGAAATGTTTATAGAGCTGAATGTCGCTGATTCATTTGCACTGTATTATAATTCAATTTCTGTTATTTATTTCTCAACATGTGTTGCCATTATTCTGTCCAGCTCCTGTCTGCGCCTGACTTTTTTGGGGGGGTCGGAACTAACGTCAGTCATTTGTTTCTAGCCGGTCACCTTAGCAACCGATATGCGGTGCTCCGTCAAAACAGCTCCTTCCTTCCTGTGTCCGTCCATGCTCTGAACAGCTGATGTGTTGCCTTTCTGTCAGACAGCCGTGAACTATTTTCTCCTCATTCTTCAAGAAAACAGCTCGACATGACTAAAGAGGAAGTTCAGGGGTAAGGCTGGCGTGGGAGCGGTGCTGTCCTCCACTCACGCCCCTCAGCACACAAACCATTTTAATCGCCGTGTGGTGAAGTTAGCATGGTTAGCAGTTAGCTGGCGTTGCCTGAACGTGCAGCAGATTGCATCAGCTGGCAGTTTAAGTATAGTAGTTACAACGTTTACCGAAATTAACAAAATGTTTAAAGTGTCAGACATATAGAAACAAGCACCAGCAGAACTCAAACCATGCAGTAAAGCAGCGTGACTGAATGTGTTGTTGTTGAAAAAGTTTGTCAGTTCGTGTTGGTTGCACTGCACTGCTTGAAATGCATTACAAGATTGCTCACAAACCTAGCAAGTGCTCTGGTGACTTCAGGCATATTTACAACTTGGTGAATATAAAGTAGAGGTATTATATGTAAGGATATTTACTTAAATCTTAATTATAAACTCAAAAAACTGGGTGTTGCATAGTGGATTTGCATTGATACCTGTTTGAAATCTGGTTGAGTCACATTACATCATATAGAGTATCCTATAGCCTAGAGAGTGGAAATTTTCCACACATGTACCTGACATAAACATAGGCTACTGTAAATCACATATTTGTGTAGCCACAGCGGTCTCATTATGGAGATGTGGAATCAACAACTCAAACAAAGTCAGTTTATGACACAACAGTTATTGTTATGGTTCCAGCAGCTTGAGGCTGCCAGAGATGAGTGTGATGAACAGGTGGTGACCAGGGTGACCGGGGTCTCTCTAATACCGTCTGCCCGTCAGAAGAGGTATGAGTGGATGGCTCTCAGCCTGGGCTGAAGAGGAGCCCACAATCTGCTGTATGGTTGTTCACCACTCGCTGTAGATCTGTCAGTACCACTACCACACTGTGCAGCAGTGCATTATTATTATGTTCTTTTGCCACATACAAATCAATAGCTCACATTTAGTTCTCCAGCAGCAGTTTGTAGGCTCCAACCTGTCAGGTCATGCTCATCCACATTCCACTGCTGTGCTTTGCCAGTTTCCCCTCTAGGCCACTTTGCTTTCAGTAAGAGTTCATGATACAGGAAGAATATGATGTTTAGGGAGTCAAGCAAATTAATCTTCTTGATAATAATATATGTCTGCTATTTCAATATTACAGAATCGAGTACATTAAATCGTGTCTGTAACATTTTGTCTATCACTTTTACGGCTTTCGATTGTTCTAGTGACTTTGTGTACTTTGGATTGCCAAGCCTCTTATACTGACTGATAACATTTTGTTTCATGTTCAACTGTTCCAATGATTTATCAACCTTTTTTAATGATGTAAAAACGAGGTGTGACACTGGAGCTGTAGAAGGTCTGGGTTGTAATACACCTTCTCCTGGACATATTATATTCCATCACGATATGTGCTACTAATGAACTGAGTGACTACATTTGCTGAAAAGACATCTGCCCATTACTGTACAACATGGAGTCATTTGTCTGTGTTGTGTGTTAATTAGCTGTGGAGAGAACAGGGAGCCACAGATGCTGTGTACTGGTTTGACAGGAGACAGTAGGTGGTTTTTGTAGACAGCAGCTCCAGACAGTACGACTGAACTCACTTACTTGCCTCAGGGAAACAAAGATTGTTGATCCAGTTTAACACATTCAACAGGCTAGCATAACATATAAATAAACCAGCTGGAGTGCATTTTTATTGATCTCCTCCACACGCTTCTCTTAAAATGTGGTCCAGGTTAATAACACATCTGTGAGACAAGATGCCACCAGGGTGTTCATATTTATGTTTGTTCATATTTGTTTCACAATTTGTTTAATAGATGAGAGATTTAAATAAGAATGAATTTCCACAAACTTAGAATGATTTATTTCTTGTTCATAAAAAGAAATCGACCCAGTGGTGTTCGTTTTAAAGTTTGTCATAAGGTGTAAAAGTCCTCCCATCATCTGTTGTGATTTTTGTTTCTTGTTGAAGTTGCAGTGCTATTCATAGTTGCCCTTTGGTCCTTGTTATTTCCTGTAACTAAGCAGCTCCCTTATAGCTCATTGACTTCCTTCAGGCCTACACACCTGATGCCTGAGAAACCAAACAACCCTCATTCAGCCATTCTCCCTCAATATAAGCACACTTTTATTATAGCAGTGTCTGATGTGAAGATGTGCAAAGTTCAGAGACCGCCCGAAAATGAAGACTGCGATCCTCTGGTTTATTGCAGCTGTATCTTTTACGGCTTTTTAGTCATTGACCTAAAATATAGGCTCACCTCTTCCCAGCAGGTGACTGATAATAGTGATTATGTTGCTGATGTCAGCCTGCATACAACACCTGCATTTGTATTTTACTTTCACTTTCAAATGCAGTATTTTATATCTTAAATACTGTTGTTAAAGTCAATAACCATGAACCAATATGCCCAAGTGTCTAACTGTTACTGAACTGTTTACCAAGGTTTACAACTCGTAACTGACACCGACGTCCTGTATGTTGTTTTGTGACTTAATTGCTACATGTAGATAGTTGGTTGATGGTGTTTACTCAGCATGCTGCTGCAAAACAAACTTTACTTTATAGGCAAATGTCAAACACTTATCAGGGCTGTTATTGTGGTGTGCTGTATGGCAGAAGTATTCAGCAAATAAAGACACCTTTACTTTCAGATAAGAGTAAATGTTATCATAATCGGATAATCTGTATTCTCCACAGCTATGATAATGGATTAGGAAAGTGTTAGTGAGACTGTTTCCTTAAAGCCGGTGTTTATCCCGCAGGTCTTACTTTCTGACATCTCTGCTTTTAGCTGCTGTCCTTCCAGCCCTCAGTTCACTGTGTTGTGTGAAAAAACAATGGGATTAAAGGTTGTGTAGACTTAAAAGCCCAAGGTGGCCATGGTTCAGAATTAATTTTCCCAGGCGGTCAACGACTTCCTCATGGGATGAAGGAGAAATAGGAGGCGGAAGTTGAGTTAAATGTTTATGTTGTGTGTTTCTTCCTGTTTCAGGGCGGCGGAGGAGGAGCAGCAGGCTCAGTCAAAGAAAGGCCTGAAGAAACAGCAGAAGGAAGCAGAGAAAGCTGCAAAGAAGGCTGAGAAACAAGCCAAGCTGGTCAGTGCGTGGCGTGCACTTGTTTCTTTTCCTTTTTTTTTTCCTTTTAGGTTTGTTGTCTGACATCCGTCACCTCCTCCTTGACTTACAGCTGGTGAGGCTGTGACGTGCTGACCTGCTGGGCATTGTGGGTCCAGGAGGGTAGATTAGCCGGCAGGGGGGCACGAGCAGCCATTGTTTAAGTATTCCTGTCATTTTGACTTTGTTTATGTCCACCCAAACAAAGTGCTATTTTCTTCTACACTGAGTGCACAACACGAGCTCCCTCGTAACATGCATTTGCAACCCTTCTACACAATGGAGATCAGACTAACCACAAAGCTACTGACCTCCAGAAGTCCTCATGTGGATAACTATGTCAGATAATAAATGTGAGAGGGAATGAACCAGAAAACAAACAATGTTTCAGTCTTTAAAGCTTTTAAAGCTGAAATTGTTACCTTTCTAAGTGTTTTCACTTAAAGGGGTAGTCCGGGCACAAGTTTACCCATGGTCTAACACACTGTGACATCGTGTAAGACCCCCCCCCCTCGGGGGATCAAGTTTGCCGACCGCTAGCTTCTTTAGTTGTAGCAACTTCAGCAAAGACCGCACAATAGCAATACACTGCTGTCGATTCCTCCACCAACCAACCGGCATCAAAAAGTAATGCTCAGAACAGCACCAAACTTCAGCAACAGTACAAACAGAGTCCCAGCCCATAATACCAGGCATCAAACACCTGCTAGGTTTGCCTGGTTTATATTGGAAAGAGACAAAACCAAAACTCACCCACTCTCCCCCAGCCGCTTGCTCGTTGTGGGGAAGCCCTGATGAGTCGATTACCGAGTGCAGTAGAAAAGTAAGGAGTCCAGAAAGTTAACGCTCAGTTCCAAAAATGCAGCACGCTTTGCTGACTGTGATAGTTTGAGCAACTCAACTCCATTCATTTCCCTGTCAACACTTGCTAATTTATTGTTAGAAACAGAGAGGGAAGACGGATAGGAAAAACTCTCGGCCACTCTGTGGCACGGTGTGTTAGACCATGGGTTAAACTTCTGCTGGAATATAAAGATCCAGAAGAATTCTTCATGGCTCCACCTTTAACAGCTTTTGACAGAGTTGTCACCAACAGCTAGGCAAACTGGCTACTATATTCCTTCATGTGCAACAAAGCCAGAGCTAAAGTACTTCTGTATCTTCACAGAACAATGAGTGTCACATTATTTTGAAGTGAACTGAAGTGACTGCACTGCAGACATGTGCACTTCACTGTCACACATGCAAGTCGTTTTGGATACTTAAACTACACTACATGAATCCTTTCTTGTGATAAAACTAATGTCAACACCCAAACTCAGGCAGCCTTGTGCTCCTGAGCACCAACCTAATACAACACACATCAATAAGAAACTCACAATGCTCATTAATCTACATTAGGGCTGTAACTTTGCATTAGAGTAATTATCTTTCCGTTTAAAGAGAAATTCACAACCGGTGCCTTAAAATTTTGTACAAACTATTACAATCTTGCTCAAGAATACATGTGGACAGTCCTTCGCTGTGACAACGAAGCATCTTTCTGGCCGCTCTCGCATAAAGCCAGGAAGCCGCATAGTAAACGCTGCAGGGTGGCAGGTGGTGTTGTGTACAGATACCTACCTGACAAACAAGGTGAGTTGCAGTAAACCAAGCTGCAGTTCCTGTCCTGTCTGTTCTCAGACCAGCTGAGAGAAAAGGCACCAGTTTATTTTACCACTTCACATGTGCGCTCATTACTTTTTTTCTGGCCTGTTAAACTAGCAAAAGTGCTATAACTATTCTGTTCATCTGATAATAACTCAGTCTATGAGCCACTCTCCTGAGCTACTCTCTTTTAAAAATGACTTCTTCAATGTTATTTAGGGTTATTACTGACACTACATCCAGAAAAAGTTTCAGAATATGATCATACCCTCGGTGGCATTACCTAACCACATACCTTTAACAGTAAAATGCACGATTTGTGAAGCACATGCAGGAAGTGATTGGTGACCAGAAGTAGCTCAACGCACCACAGTTGGAGCAGAACAGAAAATATTACCTGACTTTTAGGCTGACACCAGATGAACTTAACGAGGTCAACGTCCAGATTGATATTGGTGAATTTCTAATTTCTTTAGACTGTCTTTGAAATGTAAATGGATGTTAATGAGGGAATCTGTATTCCTTGTTAGAACTATGTCATCCAGCTTGACTCCAACTTATCCAAGACTGATTAGACAGCCTGTGCGTGTGGCTTTTCATGGTGAAAGCGGCGATGTTTCCTGTCCTCCAGTTGGATAAACCCAGTCAGCAAGCTTTATGGAAGAAGCACGTGTTGTCACAGTGTAATGCACAAGCAATTGCTACCCACAGTGGCATGGTTCAGTAAGCATTACCAAGGAGAAGCTGGGTTGTTTATTTGGCGTTTGCTGTGTTATCTCCAGTTGTCGACGTTCTCTCACTGACACTTGTCACACGCGTCTCTCCGGTGTGTGGCGGTTGCTTCATAGCCACAGCAGGTCTATATTCAGCTGATCGTAAGCTGCAACATCATCCATCATGTGACTGTATTATCGTATCAAGGATGGGTGATTCCAATTCAGTCCACTGCCACCAGCCATTTCCAACTCCAATATCAATTTGCATAGAAAATGGAATTGTAACTTTGCCAAGGCTGGATCTCATCTCACTCTGGGAGTCATTTGCATATACGTCAGTGCAGAGATAAAGAATATCTGTCCACTTATTCTGTTTCTATTACAAAGCAATATCTCCTGCTGCCATTGCTCATTGTCTATGATATGTTAGAGTAATGTGTGAAAGAGCTGTGCATTCCAGGGATCTAAGGCTTGACTCCAGGACGGAGCTATGATTTATTAATTTCATTCAAATCCCTGATAGCGCAAGATGAAAACACAATTTACATGGCTGTTGTAGCAAAATGTTTTAAGTTGCTCCATTTGAAGCTGAATGTTTTTGAACATTTTTCATGCTAGAATTTAATAGATAGTCCTCTTGTTGTTATTTCCTGGCTATTGGCGATGCCCTTTAAACCCCTGTCGTCTCTTTGTGTTTCAGGCTGCTGAGCAACAAAGCACAGAGGAAGATGTAAGTGTTCCCATACAGATCACAGTTCACCCTTTCCCACAGACGGGTTTCCTGCCTCTCTGCCTGACTTTGATTCAACCTCTGCTTTCACACCTTTGCTACAGTTTGTATGCAAATACCAGCACGCCGAACTCCAATGCGTCTGTTTTTCTGTTGTACAATTTTCTCACACAATCACGATAAGCGTCATTATCTGTTCTGCCCGTTATCTCGCATGTAGTAGACAGACAGACTGACGCTTCTGGAATCCAAGTGGTAGAGTGGCTGTTAAGAACAACACATAGCTGATGTGCACACCAGAAAATGTACGAGGTGATGGGTTATTTAGCTGTTTTATGATGTTGCTGATCTCTGCTAAGATGCTCTGCTTCTGTTTTCTCAGGACTTTGCCAAGGACCGCTATGGTGTGTCAGCGATGGTCCAGTCCCAACAGAAGCTGGGTTAGTATCATGGACCAAACGCAGCTTTTGGTTGAAAACACAGAAGAAAAATCTAAACATAACAAAGATGATTTTTCCTTTTTGAAGATTTCATACTGTAGTTCCCATTTCTCTGTCATGTAAGGTGATAGTTGATGTTTTCATGTTAGACGAAAACACATCATTATAGAATCATTTACATTTTTCCCTGCTCCTGCTGTTCTCAGTGCATAACATTAGACTGATCGCTCCCTGTAGCATTTTTCATTGTGTGCCTACTGTTTATGTCGACACTTTCCTTTTCAAACGTGTCTGCATAATGTCAACACGGTGAGAGAAAGAAATGCATCTCGGAAGAACACATTTATTCACACCCACACAGTGTGAAACGAGATTCACAGAATTCAGTTCACACTGTAAATACAATGACTTCCTTTGGTTGGAACAAATATTATTTTAATGTCTCAAAGTTTAGTGAGAGTTTTTATCTCGTGCGTTGTAGTTTCCTGTCAGTCATCTGGCATCTGTCAGCTTCTTGTATCAACTGTGTCTTCTTATTGTTATGTAATTGGTACTGCCATAGAGCTTAGATGGTGGTTAATGTCAAAGTGAGTAATTTTGAAATGGAGTTAATCTTAGAAATAATTGTATAAATGTGAAAGAAAGTTCTTGAAAGTCATTATTTTATGAAAGTCACAAACAGGTCAACCCCATGTTGAGAAACCCAGGTATTTCACCTGAACAACCTTTCTAAAGGTGAAGAAATCCAAATGACACGACGAGATGGAGAACGTGCAGATCCTCGAAACTTCATGTTTTGATACATGATGACATCCTTGATCCAGAATGTCTGGGGTCACGAGCGCCTTGCCGTCAAACGTTACTGATGTGGCACGATCTTCACCCGATAAGCATCGTGAAAAACGCGTTTGATCCCTTCTCTTATCACAAATCGAAGCGACATCAGCGATAATTGCAGTAACTAATAGCGCATGATAACTCCCAGATGAACGAGGCGGCAGGCGAAACCTGTCGAGGTCGTCCATCTGTCTGGATGCTCTTTCAGCTCCAGTGGCAGCAAACAAAGTGGGGCCTCCCTCACCTGCATGCCAAGCTCAGCCATAGGGACAGGAGGAGGAGGAGGGGGGGTGAGGGCTTTCATGTGGGTTGACGCAGAGTTCCCAGCCAAAAGGGCGGCTCTGTTTTCTCTGGTGTAGCCTCGTTGTCTGCCTCTCCTGCTCGCCGATAATGAGGAGAAAGCATGCCCCAGAGTGACACAGGTGAAACTAGAGTCAATTTGTCATAGAGCCGAGAGAATAGGCGAGTTGACAGCTTTCAGCAGGCCTCCTAGTGTGTCTTATTTATTAGACACGTCTGTAATCCGAGCATTTTATTGTGCTGTACGTCCACACACGCACATGCATGCTTATTCACATTTCTTTCCGCCTTTGGGAGTTTGCAGGGAGGAGAGGAGGGGGGGTGGGGGAGGTGTGAGATTCCTAATGCAGAGATGGGAAGGCGTAGAAGTTCTTTGAAGTAATTTCTAAAAAAAAAAAAATGTCTGTGTTTTTTTTTTGTATGTGCATGAGCCAGACAGGGCATTGGTCCGAGTCCAAGACCTCACTCCTGAGAAAGCTGACCAGCTAATCTGGCTGCGTGCCCGAGTCCACACCAGCAGAGCCAAAGGTGAGACCGTCCTCCCCCAACCCCCACCCCCCCAACCTCGTCTTTGTTCACTATTTTCTAGCTTGGAGCGCATTTTCTTTGTGTGAGGAGAAAAAACAGCCAAGATTGGATGACCTCTGTGCTAATCCTACAGTACTGAAATGTTTCAAACGTCTCCCAAGAGTCACTTCTCAACATCACTCCTTTATCTTCCACACCAAATGCCAATACCAGTTGGCTTTGACTTGACTGTTGTTAGTGTTCCCATGACCTGATGACTGATACCCCCCCCCCCAGGTTCATCAGTGCAAAAGGTCAGAAGCTAAACAACAAAAATAACTTTTCAAACAGCTTCAGTTAGTCAGTTTTGTGAAGGAACATCCCAAACCTCACCACAGTGTGAAATGTGGAATTTTTCTTCAAATGTATTCCTCTGCAGGATCATGTTTGCACTGTCTTAGTTTTTTTTTCCTCTTCCTTCCATGTTAAGCAGTGTTTGACAACCTGAGGGTGTTTTTGATATCATTGTCAGATTAGCATCACTGCCAACTGGAAGATCAGATAACCTCTGTTTGCTGCATTGCAGCTACTGGCATCCATATAGCTGCTCTATTTGAATACAATGAACCCACTGAGCTCCACCACATTATTACATCTCTGTAGGAAAGATGGAGCCTTTTCACTGCGTGCTAAATCTGTGATAACAAATAAACCAAGGGCTCAGTGATGATCTTTTTGCCGTTTCCTTTCACGATAACTTCCACAGTCAAGAGTCACTTCCCCTCCGCTCCTGTCTTCATTCTCCCTGCTCGCTGTAAGGATGTCCGTGTGAGCAGAATAACATCCTGATTTTGTCTGGAATGAGGTGCATCTGTTGGTGGGATTTTGGCACCACTGTTATCCCCAGCAGCCCTGCCTTCTCTCAGGCAACAAACATCAAAGTACCTGGGTGGTCCGATTGTCTACTGGTTGACTAACTTATTCACACTGTGTCTGTGTGTGTGTGTGTCTGTGTGTGTGTGTGTGTGTGTGTGTAGAGCAATCTTCTCTACACACAGTGATCTTCAAAGAGAAGACTCTGTTCACAAATGTTTGACACTTTACCTGTAGCTGACAGGAATCCTTACAGCTGAGGGATACCCTCCTCATCCCAAGCAACACTTATCCTCTTCTGACTGCACAAACTTGCATTGCTTCAGAGTAAACACCCAAACCTTTTTATCGTGACAAGCCTGCTAAGCTTGTTTGAGTGAGGTCTTGACACCCCGACACTATCTACCATTGTTGTTATTTTTTGTTTTCAGGGAAGCAATGCTTCTTGGTCCTGCGTCAACAGCAGTTCAACGTGCAGGCACTAGTGGCAGTGGGAGATCGTGCCAGCAAGCAGATGGTCAAGTTTGCTGCAAAGTGAGTACCGAGACTGCTCTTCCTGTCAGAGAGGGGGAAAAAAACAATGGTGGGAAAATCCTGGGCCCTAATCGTCGGTCGATCCATTTTCACACATTCCGAGTGAGGTGGATGGTGGGGGAATCAATCATTTTTTCTACTTGACAACAAAAGCTGGCTGTTAACAGGGCGGGATACAGCAGCGTTTTAATGGCTCGGTTCCTGTTGAGATGGTAGATAGAGCAGCTTAGATAAGATGAGGAAGAAATGCTTAAGAGCCAAGCACCATTAGTCATCTCAGCAGCTAAATTGTAGCCCATTACTGGTCGTCTATGAATGAACACAATTATCAGCGGATATGCATTTTATTAAAGAGACCACCACCTAAAGGCTGTAAGGCTTGTATTAAGGCCACTTTAGGCTGATGTGGTTTGCAAGGGGGCTCATTTGTGCATTAAGAAAAAAAAAAAGTTTGACTTTAAATCCACATAATTGGGTGTGATTCAGGTAATTTATTTAAGTATACAATAAATTACCGCTTTCGAGCATTGTTTGATTAGTTTAGTTTGAGTATTTGTAAATGGGGAAGCTTATCATGAATTACTTAACTGGCTCAGTTATTGCTAAATTAAGCAAAGAGCAACGCCCGGAACTGCAATCTGACCAAACCAAAATGGCAGTTATTACACCGGATTAAACAGAAGTAAAGCAATGCAATGCAGAGACTGTGATGTTTCCTAATACTTGGCGTGTTTCAAGCAGCTTTAAGTAGCAGCTATTACGGCCTAACAGCTTCACGAAAAACGCTGCCAGCCAGACTGAAGACAGAACTGGTGTCTGCTCTTTCAGCAACACAGAGGGACCTAAACACTTGGAAGAAATCGGTTAAATTAAAACTCTTAACTTAAGAGCACATAATTAAAAAACAATTTTGAGTTTCAGTAAAGATGTATGAGGCTCCATGATCCTTCCAAACCATCTCCTGCACTGAGACCACTCCAGTCTCTCTTTCTGGCTTTTCACCCACTTGGGTCAATTAGTACAGACACATAGACACATAGTATCTGCAGAAGACTCTGCTTAATAGAATTAAAAGCAGTTATTATATTAGATAGCATTTACAATAAGCAGCAGAGCAAATAATTGTTTAATTCATGTTATACTTTGAGTAAACACAAGCGACAATACTGGCAGAACAGCCTTAATGAGAGAAGTAAATAATGAATGATGGAGTTTATATACACAGTACACCTGCCCGAGTTATATGTAAACAGTCAGAGCTACTAAATGTTTGATGAATATCCAAATGTGCATAAATTACCATTTCACTTCCATTCATTATACGTGTGTTTTCACAAATGAGAAACTAGGAGCCTCTTGGCAGGTTGTTGTGGTATATTGAGGTTTACAAGAAGCTTAACTGAGACACAAGTTTATTTTTCTAATGAGGGCAAGGTCAGTGCTGCTCTGACTTGAGTCCTGACCTGTGCTGCCTGGCCACTGACCCCACTTTGTCAGTTGTGTCAAAATCCCCCTGACCGTGCCAAAGTTCCTCTCCACCACTCAGCCGCCGGGCCGTCATTGACATTTGTAGCCCCAGAAATGGTGCCGAACACAAGACGGAACAGGTCGGTTCTTTCAAACTACATGTTGTTAGATGTTGTAGAAAAGTTGGCTGTGTCACTGAGGACAGCAGCTATGTTTCAATATGTTTCTTTTTTGTAACGGTCAAACAGTTTCTTTCATGTGCAGCAGTTCCTCAATCTGGTTCTGCAATATCGTGGTTGGACCGTTGGATGGTTGTGTCATACATTGTCATCTGACCGCGGAGCAAGTGAAAGTGGTGACATGGTTTCCATGACAACACGCTCTTGTGAACAAAAGTCAAAAATAGAACCAGGCTTTCTAAAAGTTACTACGTGGATGAAAATGTAATTTTCTTCACGTTTCAGCGTCTAAAAACAGCTGCCAGTATTACTTCCTGTTGACTCTTCTTGCCCTGGACTAGTTTCACACGTTCTGGTGTGATGATTGACAAGCTGAGTAAGACCCTGGATTACTAGTAAATCCTCTCATAATCATGTGGAGGGCTGTGATGACATTGCTGAGGAGGTCCCCTTTCATATATTGTATGTCCGAGACATCCTCCTCTCACTCACACAATTTAATCAAGTGATCTTCAGACTGGAGTACTTGAGGCCCACTGTGTGTGGAGCAGAAGAGAACTGTGGCTGCTTTGACCTTTTTAACAGGTCTAACCAGTGGCGAACCGTGGACCCAGACCCTGGGCCTTCAATAGGACCATGTAGCAATAAAAAATTAAACATAGCAATAGAAATAATAGCCAGAGCCTTGTCACATGGATGGTCGGCATATTACATGTTTGAAAGTAATGAATGAATGAAAGTAAAATGTCAATCATGAGCTGTTCATGATAATGTTTTTTGTGTTTGTTTGAGCTTAGACACAGTTGAATTTCACTGTGGATTTAATATTTCTGCCAAAAGTGGCTATAAAACAAACACCTCCTGAGGTGAAATGGGAAAAAGGCACAAGCTCTTTGTAAATGCTCAGCCATTTTTCACTGGCCTTAATGGCTATCAAACTACCAGTATAAAATTGTAGGTTTACAGTACAAATTCAGTTCTGTGCTGCTGCTGCTGCTGCTGCTGCTGCTGCTGCTGCTGCTGCTGCTGCTGTGGCGCTGGGTCTGTGGGTCTGTGGGTCTGTGGGGCTTCAACAGCAGAACTGACCCAGCTTAAAGTCAGGCGTTTAATCAGCACCATTTAAACTTCTAATAAATAAATGTGCGCTCCGGCCACAGACTGTAGGCTCCGCTCTTTCCTTCGGTGGCCGGAGTTCTCAACGGGCTGGACCGAGCAACATGACCGGGTGCTGCGTTCAGGCCGAGTGCCGGTGCTCATACTGCGGCGAGTCGGAGCTTCACCGCCCGCTCAGTCAGTCTCAGTCAGGGCAGGAGTCCGTTTCACAAAGCAGGTTTAGTGAAAACTGAGTCTGTTAACCCTGAAATGAGGCAAACTCTAGGAGTTCATGATTAGACTCAGTGTTTGTTGAACCTGCTTTGTGAAACGGATGAAGCAGTTAAACTGGAAACTGCTCAAACGGGCGATCGTGGGCTATGAGGTAGGAATAAAAAATAGGAATAAAAATAGACCCACCTTGAGAATTCACGGTAACTATTCTCTTGATCAGCGTGGTGAAAGCAATATAATACATCCATGGGTGAAAGCCAATCTCGTTGTTGTTGTCACCGTGGCAAAGTGTCGTGTGTGTACGGGAAAAGGGAGGGGCGGGGGGAACAGGGGTGACACATCCAGCAGGAGGATAAACTATCCTGCGTTTAAATAACATGTCGAAAATATCTGCTTGACAACTCATGGAGCTGATAGCAGCCCTAAATAAGTAACTACACTTTAACAACAAGCCCAAAAACCCGCAACCCACGACTACCAATATAAGCGACTTCACAGAAAAACAAGCCCAAAGTCACGTATAATAAGCGGACTTGGCAACTCGCTCCCTCAGTATTTTGGCGGCTATGTTGTTCTGCTGGGTATTCGCGAATACCCGGAAGATGTCGTAGTATGGTCCCGCCCACAACTCAGTGGAATATGATTGGCTAAGACACCTGTCAATCTCAAATTCATGCCCACATTGACTTGCATTACACGGGCCTTCGGTCACAGCCACCGAAGGTCCTGCAGAGGGAGTCGATGATTTACTGCAGATACCGTTGGAAGAAAAATTGTGATTGGTCCATTTCCCGTTCCATTATATTAACCCATTGTTTCCCAAGAAATATTAGTCCAACTTTATAACAATGATCTAGAAAATATTACTTGTGTGTTACTCACTGTATAAAATAAATAAATAAAATAAAATAAATAAATAAATATATAGTAGTACAATATTTCAATATTTTTTCTTAGGCCTTCACTGAATACCTTGAAGGCTAACAATAACGATGTGCACTCCAGACTTCAATAGGCATAAGGGTGTGGTATGAGAGACCCTTACTAGACAGTAAAAACGACAGGTCTACCACTCCAAACGCACCAGTCAGCTTTACTCTCCTCTTATGTCACATTGTGATGCATAACCAAAGTTACAGTGCTATCTGCAGTAGTATCCTGTTATTGCTAGATTAACATCTGTGCACCAAACCGCCGCAGCGTTGGACTCAGAAGAGAAAACACAGATCCTCTCCCCATTTTTCTCTCAGACTTGAATTTTTCATCCGCATGTGATATTGTCAAATCTCGGTCTTGAGTTAATCAACCCGTTTCCCTTGGTGTGTGTGCTGAATGGGTTGTCAGCAGCCCCTGGGCCCTGCAGTGGAGGTTATTAATGTGGGGATTTATTTATCTAACTGATCCACCTACTAGAGGGGAAGGACTACGGCAGCAGCTGTCGTGGGGCTGAAGGGATAGCGGTACCCCAGTGTTCAGTCCCTCATTACTGCCTTTTAATGAGGAGAAATGAAGGATTTCAGCGGGTTTCCCATCTGGCCTTTGCGCTGCATGATGATCAGTATTGTTCTAAGCATCTCTTAAGATGCTGTGAGGTTTGAGTGAGGAACCTGTGTAGGGAGACGGTGTCTTGTTTTGAAATCCCACCGTAACAAAATTAAACCAGGCTTCCCCTTGCATGCTGTATTTTACTTTCAGTTGATGGGGGAATTTGTCACCCTGCTTTCAATAATAACTGTTATGGTGGCAGAGCTTGGTACTTCCCACAGGCTCACTGTGATGTAAGCAACCCCTTTTGCAACACGCTGCTACTCAGTTGTGTCAAAGCTTGTCTCTCACTCTCTTACTCGCTTCTGTTTATTTACTACTTCTCCTAGGTGACCAATGCTCAATTACTTCAGAAATCAGTATCAGTAGTTGTAGTAGAAATATTTGACTATGCTGTGTAGTACTTTTCATACAGTAAACCCTGCAGGTGTAATGCTGTGATAGACAGTTGGGTCAGGTAAGGCCTTCAGTCCCTTCAGAAACAGTGTGACGCCAACACCAGCTGAATCTCTGCACCGATGCAGTGATTTCTGTGAAAGCAAATAGTGAAATTGGCTCCTTTGAAAAATAACGTGGTGACAAGAATCACTGTAGGACCCTGGGATTTATTCTGAAATGTGGTGTAATGGGGTATTTTATCCCCCCAGCCGTTCCATAATTTTCATGTTTGTCCGCAGTGTGATGTGTGTGGAAACAGTGAAACATTTTCTAGTCCGTTGAACAGAGAAAGAGAGTGGGCCAGTGGTTTCACTATGAAAGATAAAACCACTCTTGTGGGATCTCAGCTGGCCCCCAACTTCCCGAGTTTGCAAATGTCAGTTGTATTTTAGAATGTGTAGTAAATTTGAGACAAAAAGTGAAGAAAAAAAAAAAATCACTCACCCATGTCTTACACCACCCCCCACACTTCACACCATGCAGAGTGGAGACGTACGTCTACCGTTTCGGTTTTAGGGAAATACTGTTCTCATGCAGTTAACCTCCCACACAGAGGAGTTTGTTTTCTAAGTGCTATCTGTTGTTTACCCTCCACCCTCCCCAACTGTCTGCAAAAAGCATCACCAAGGAAAGCATCGTGGACGTGGAGGCGTCGGTGAGGAAAGTGGAGCAGAGGATCGAGAGCTGTTCCCAGCAGGACGTGGAGCTCCACATCGAGAGGGTGTGTATAGTATCACCGCGGTCTCATCAATGCATGTGAACGCGGAGCAGATAAATACCTGTGCTGCTGCTGCTGCTTCTTGTGCGCACCACAGCACATCCATCAAAATAATAACACATCTGCAAATTTTTGCCTGCGAGCGATCACATCCTTCAAGCAGCAGGTGTCTGTTCACACATCTTCACAGAGGAACCACACAGGTGTTGTGTTAACACCAACACACCTCAATAATCTCAGCATATACTGACTTTGATGATAACAGTGATGTTAAAACCATAAAATACTGAATAAATATTATAATAATATCCTGATACAGGTGTTTAGCCTTGTGTATATTTGTCCATCAGTTGTTCTGGTTGCCTTCTCACTATATACAGCTCTGGAAAAAATTAAGAGACCACTTTCACAAATGTTTCTTCAAAGCATCTCTACATGTATGACAGTCATTCTTTTCTTTTCTTTTTTAAACACAAACACAACTCATTCTACTTAATGAGACACTGATGAGGTCATCACCTGAACCACATCTGGTTTTATAGGCAGATTATAAAAACCACTGCTGGGATTAAACATTGACATTATCATTATTATCATTATTATGACAAAAACTGATTTATAAACTCTTCCTGAGTTAAAATATTCTTGCTGTGTTCTTTAGGAATAAATATGAACATGTTTTCTTTGCATTATTATTATTATTCAAGGTCTGAAAAGACTTGATATTTCTGCTATTTAGACTAGTTTAGTCATTAGCCAATAAAAGCTCTAAATGACAATATTTTTTTTTTCAATTTTGGGAGAAATGTTGTCGGTAGTTGATAGAATAAAACAAAAAAAATAATAATTTAATTTTACTCAAACACATACCTATAAATAGTAAAACTAGAGACACTGATCATTTTGGGAGTGGTCTCTTAATTTTTTCCAGAGCTGTATGAGGTGTAATTGTTCTCTTTGTCTGTTTTTGCACACTTACGGTATGAGTACAGACTCTCTGCAGCTGCTGCACTTGTCTGATTCATTTACCAGAAATGACCAAATGCAAAACAAGCATTAGATACTGCTAGCTTTTAGGCTGCTTTCTACCACCTGTGCTGTATTTGTTCGTTAACAACACAAAAACCCAATAGTTATAATAACACATGGTGACTCACACACAGATGAGGTTTCAACAGATGAGGCTCTCACTTTCTTTTTGACACTCCCCCAGACTGTAAGTGGGGCCTGTGCAGTTTCCATTGTGTGAATCACCTTCTGTGTTTTAAGGCTGTTTGTGTTTTTCTTCCTCACAGATTTTCGTCATCAGCCAGGCAGAGCCTCGTCTCCCCCTGCAGCTGGACGATGCTGTCAGGCCTGATGGAGAGGGTGAAGAGGTGAGGATGAATGTAGGGATGTGTGGGGGAGGGGGGACGACGACTGGACTTGAGATCCTCACAGGTGGAGATACCCCACTGCCATCTTTTCTCCGCCACAGCTTCTAATGTGTTCGCAAAACCCAAGACTGATCTCATACATTCTTTTCAATGAAGCGATGCCCTGCAGTTCACAGTGGGGAACTTTAGTGGTATTACGTAGGTGATGAAGACCCTCTTAAAAGATCCACCATGCAACATTCTCATGAAAACATATTGCCTCATGTTCTCTGTAATTTAGCTGTTTTGGCTGAAAAAGGAGAACATCCACCCACCAACAATTTAAGGGACTGGAATACCGTGAGCCTCCATGTGCAGCACATTCATTATGTGAAACTTTTTTCCTGTCAGGTGGAAAGAATCAGCTTGAAATGCCAATAAGACGGCACCGACTCAGCCATGGAAAAAACCCAGCTGTAGACTCACTCTGCTCCAGACACTGCTTTAATTAAAAAAAAATCTGACATCAGCTTCTCAGTGTGAAAAAGAGGAACTGACTGGCAGCTTGCGTGGAAGTTCACTGTCTCATGACGCACATGGAAAGGTTTGGTCCGACTATACAATGGCACAACAACATAATTAACAATTAAAGCTCAATCTATTTGAATACTTCACATTAAAAGCGTCATTGTAGAATTTCCAAGCGGTGGATTAACTTCCCTTTTTGCAGTTTGAAGATGCCAGTAACGAGAACAGGTACCCGTGTTTTTGGCAGAGTCAAGAATTTGGTAATTAAACCTGGATAAATTAAACGAGATCAAGAGCAGAATGGCTCGTACTCATTAACATCACATTCAGCGAGTAAAATCGTTCGACTCGACCCTCTGCATGCAAAATGTAATTTCATCACAGTGTTTATAAGAGCTGGCAGCCAGGGTTCAGGGAGCCTCTAATTCCAATTAAGGAGATTTGTACATCAAACATCTGAGTTATTTGAGAGAATGGTGATATATTTAAGATGCCATGATTTCCTACAACTTAGGAGGCTATTGATTATCCTGGAGTGTCACTGGGGTAGCAGAAGGTCGGCTTGATACATGATTGGATTGGTTACTAAATAAATAAAGATTATAGTTTGTTTGTTTTAAATTTCCCTGTCATACTGTTGCACATAAAAGATGCACTGGATATTTTCTCTCCATAACCATCAAATAATCATCAAGCAGCTCAAATAGCCACTGCATGAGAATTTGTGTCTTGTCAAACAAGCCAAAAAGGCTCCCTCTAAATGGGTTCATTTACTTACTGATTTATTTAGTTCTCTTCCTGCAAAAAAAACCAAGTGCAGATGTTTCAGAACATTTTTGGGCGGGGGTTCTGAAATGCTGCCATGCCTTTTAATTATGATCAGGGAAACATTCAAAATGTTGCTGCCAGTGTCTCTCCTGCTCATTTGTCAAATGCAGCATCTGTAATGGTGGATGTGGGTATTATGGAGTCATTCGAGTCATTGAGTTGCAATTATCATTTGTTCACTGGTAATTGAATAGTTTTGAAAAGTTTGAAAGTGATTTCCAGTTTTGTGAGGCCGCAGCTATTTGATGCAAACATTTGTATCGCAGACAAAAGTCGATGCAGTTTTGGAATATGTGTCCCATTAATCGATGTACGCCTCAATTCAACAGCTGTTGTTTTTCTGTAGCTGTAAAACTATCCAATGCTTTATCAAATCTTATACACAGTATCATCAGGAAATCAATACATGGCCGTTGCCATACAAGAGACAGCTTAGGAGCCTGTCTGTTTATCTAGTAAGTCGATCCATGCAGCTGTATCAGCATCCCAGGTGTTTTCTGCAGGGACTCAACATGCCAGTCACACACTTGTTACAGCACCTGTCTTCCCAAGAGACACAGGCCTTAACAGCTCTGTCTGTCCGTCCGACCGTCCGCCTGTCTAACCTTTCGTCCCTCTGCGTGGGGGCTGCATGGAGCAGGATGTGGCTACACAGGCTATTAGCTCAAACCCCAGTGGGTCCTATGAGGAAGCCTGACATCCATGACCCTGGAAGCAGTGGTTCCTCCTGTGATGAAACATTTACTTTTTCATTTGTTTTTCTCTTTTTGTCCTTTTTCTCTGTTATTGCCTTGTTGTCCAACATTGCAGATGTCTTTTGTTGGAGTTGACCCTGTAGTATTTGCTCCAAGTAACAAAGTACCTGACTTTTTTTGTTCCTTGCAGATGTTTAGGCTGGTGGAGCCTGATAGCTGTGCAGAGCTCTGTGTTTTAGTTAAATTCAGAAAATAATTCATGTGGTGCAGTTCATGGTTTTTGCAAGCTGATTTAGCCACGTGTAGCTGATGTTTGAGCTGTGATTCCACTGCTAAAAATGACATACTTGTATTACGTTTACCCAAATATTATTCAGTGTGAGGTCTGAAAAGCCTTTGTAAGTGTTAACACGTCGCTGATTACAACAGAACAGAGCAGTTGCACTACTGAATATTTCATATCTGGAGCGCTTTGGGTGATATGATATGTTTTCTATTTGCCTGCAGGAAGGCAGAGCCACGGTCAACCAGGACACCAAGCTGGACAACCGGGTGATTGATCTCAGGGTGAGTTTCTATCAGAACTGGGGAAATACAAGTAAAAAAAACCATGAATCCATGACAAAGCCTGCAGAGTATTTTCCGTGATAAATTTTTATCTCAGAGGTCGCATGTTGACATCAGAGCTCTGTGAAGTTCTCTGGTGAGATGACAAAAGCTGGTAGTTTAGCCATTTGAAGCCTCACCTGTCTTTACAATGCGTACTGTTATTAATCTTTGTTGTGTTTAAGAAGAGGCATTGAGTAACTTGAATTAGAATTTATATTAAAAACAAAGGACAGATTCAGAATAATAATTCTTCACATTAAAGCGAAAGCAGGAAACTCTGTGAGACACTATAAGCTTTTCAAATGTAAAGCAGCCGCTAGACCTCTAAAGTGAGGATAGGTAGTCTGTGATTTAATGGGCTGATACTATCTGTCGTGCACCGTGTGGGAGACATGTTAAGACTACATGAGCAGCAGAAGACACCAAGCCACAAAGTGTCTCATTGTTTTGATCTGTGCCTCCTGCGTGGCTGATGCGCCAGGCAGGAAGGCACCACCACCACACTACAGAGCTCTGCAGCTCACAAACTTGCAACAACACCTGTTTCTGTAGCACTGTGCACTTTGAGCTCATGGACTCCAGTCTGTCATCAGTTTTACACTTGAGACTCAGTGGAGCTATAAAGTGGTTCCCACACTGGCAGAGAGACACTCCAAAAGGGAACCATAAAACTAGTACAATAACAATGTAGTTCCTATGGAACTCCCCTTCTAACTTGACCATCTTTAAACATAAGGTGATTCACACTAAAGCACAGTGGAAAGCTTTACTTTGTTCAGTTTAATTTAGTCAGCAGGAGACAGCTGGACTCAGTCAGATGATCAGTGGACAGTAGTCCTGTCTGGTTAGGTGGTGTTGGGAAGAGTCAAAACAAATCCTGAGCAGTGAGGCTGCCATTACCTATTATTATAGGCATATGCTATATGCACATAAAACTGTATGTGTCAGTACCAGCTGTAGTTTATTATCCATATGCTCATTTTAGGGCTGCAACATTGGTATTGATCAGTCTTCTCTTGATTTAGTTGATTCTTGTTATAGTTATTTAATTGTTTGATCTCTGAAACGTAAGAGAATTATGAGAAATGCTCATCACATTTCCCAGCATCCCAAGCTGACATCCTCATGTGAGTAGTGTTCTCAGAGTAGCAGTAACATGCTTTAGTTTACTTCCACACACACACAAAAAAAACAACAGAAAAACAAATCTTCACACTCAAGAAGCTTCAATAAGTAAATATTTGGATTTTTGCCAGAAAGTAATTAGTTCAACTTAAACAGCTACAAACGGTAGCTAATTGATTTTCAACTCATTAAATAATTTCAGCTCCAGTTAATTTTGTTGTGCTTCATTTAGTCTCGTGAGAAGTTGACACATAAATTAGACACCTGTGTATCATTGTGCTATAAAGTCACCATGTACCCACATATTAGTGGTGTATTAGTACATAACAATCTCCTGGTAGCATAGCATTACTAAAAATGAAGCTGTGAAACCTTCCTGTGGTGGATCATCACCACAGGCGGTTTTCATACTAGGACTGTTTGCCACTGAGAGGTACAAGGTTCAGGGGTTCAGGCCAGGTTTTCTTTTTTTTCTCTTTTTTGAGGTTTCACAGTTTGAGGGCACCATCATCAAAAAACTGACAGTTTCAGCAGGTACCAGTACCCACCCTTTTACTTTTGCGCCTAATACCCAGCACACTTGCTGTAAACAGGAAATGCCATCTAATTTCTGAATATGATTGTTTATCATCTGGTTTTCTCAGGGGCCACTTGGGACACCAGCCTAAAGTGAGATACGTGACACACATGAGTCATGGGTTTTGTGGGGGCAGAGCGGTTTATTTGGTTCATTGCCCCTCTAAGTCTTTTGATATGTGTTTTAAATCAGGAAAGTTTTGTGTTTTTCTTCACTTCTTCATTTTGCAGTAGGATGTACTGATGCATTCAGCTTGGAAATGAGGGAAAGGTTGTACCAGACAGCCCTGAGGCATTGTCTGCAGATTAATGAGCTTGCCAGTATTTAGACATTATCACCTTTCCATTCTGCCAACTGTCAGTCACACAAAGCCCATTCAGGACCGGACAGGCATAAGAGATGGGGAAAGAAGTAGAAATCAAACCTTTTAATTAACACACAACTGAGCATCCTGAAAGGACAAGAGCCTGTCTTTATAAAGATGAGTGGAGAGCCAGGAGAGATCGTTTATAGAAAGCTTGTGGTCATTGGAGATGAGTCAGAAAGTTCTAGGGAGTGTTCACTTGTGTTTTCTCATGCTCTGTCGCCTGACTGTTGCAACTTTGGGGGGTTTTGGGGTTTAGGTGTTACGGTAATCTTCTGGTTCACTTAGTTCTCATTTCACCAACCTGGATTTCAGTATTTACATTCATAATGTTTTCCAGGGCTCCTGCTGGCTTTAAGCGTATGTCTTGACCTTGCCATCACTCGAATGTTCCCGCCTTCATATCGAGAGAATTTGCAGAAATTGGCAGATGTGTTTTCACACCTCTTTACGATTGTGTAATAAATCATGTCAATTGTGGTAAATGCCCAATTTGTTTGTGGCTGTGTGTTTGTGTATGGTTCCTCCTCCAGACCACCACCAGCCAGGCAGTTTTCCGGCTGCAGTCAGGAGTGTGCCAGCTCTTCAGAGACACCCTCACCAATAAGGGCTTCGTGGAGATTCAGACTCCTAAAATCATATCAGGTACTAAACACACTGTCTCTTGTACTGCTGCTGTCTCATGGGGAAAAAAGGGACAAACAAAACTGAGTCATTTTCTATTAGATGTTTCAGTTGATTCACACTTTAATATCACCACCCACAGGTGTCTCATGAGTCATCGTGTGACACTTGTAAGCTTAACTTCCTCTTTGGGCTGTTTTTATTTTATTTTAGAGTACAATTCAAATTAGGAACCAAACTTAGAGCTGATAAAAAAAGTTTCCGAACAACACGGTCTAAGACAAATACCAGAGAAAAAAGGTATCAGACAGAGTTTTATTGTTTCAGACCAATCAGGATTGTAATCCAGCCCACAGGGAATTTTGATACATCGATCAGCCCTCACATTTCCAACAATGCCCTTCTAATTTGACAGGGGAGACCTTCCTTAAGCTCGGTCCCAAAAGGCTTTATCCCACATCACCAAAAGAAGGGAAGACTAGAAAAAACAATTAAAATTTAAACAAAAATCTTCTCACCAACATTTGAAAGATTTCCCCCCATGACTGCTCTCTCATTCTTGGATCTTTTTCTCGACATCAGGTGTGAGAGGAGTCTTTGAATTCTGCATGAACCAGTTCTACGTTTCTGGTTTTTATGATGACATACATTTCTTGCACACAATCTAGAGAGAAAGCATATAGCAGTTGATATATTGTTGATACTGTCAGCTGTCAGCAAATAAATTGGAACAGAAAGTTAATTTCAATTTTATCTCGAGCCATAATTGATGAAGAAGGGTTAGACAAACTCCTCCAGTTTCACACACTAATCCCCAGTTCTCAGCCGCTCACGTGCTTCTCAGATTTGAATTAAAGAAAAGAGGAAATGAGAGTTTCGCCACATTTTTAAGAGCCAATCACATAAGCCAGATCTGCTCCTTTTAAATTCAAAACTGCCGCTCTTATTTTGGCGGCAGCTGCCAGTCAACTATGTGTACTTTTACAAAAACCACATCCTCATGCCTGGTTACCACCCATAGCACATTCAGTGAACAGTTTGTACTGTGTGAACCCCCACCCTATCTTTGACGACAAGTGAATATGAGATAGTGCCCTCTGACGTCTGTGAAAAAGGGAACCGCAAATGAGTTACATAAGTTTGAGTTATATAATACTCAAATACTGTTTGTTTGTTTGTTTATCTGTTTTGGAAAACATTGCCAACCCACTGTATGTGGTGTTCTTACCAGCTGAATCGAAAGTGTAATATTTTTGATGGACTTCATCAGCATCAAACAGTTTGTCACAGTTTCTGTTGCAGTTGGCCTCAAATATCTGCATTTTTCAAAAGAGAGAATTTAAACTTGAAAAAGTGAACAAGTGATAAACATCTTCATCAGTGGGCTGGTCAAAGTGTGAAACCTCAGCTTCACCATGAGTGGTCACAGAGTGTCACAGAGTGAGGTGTGTTTCTCATAGACTCATGAGAACAGTCATTTTTAAACTTAAACAGCTACAAACGGTAGCTAATTGATTTTCAACTCATTAAATAATTTCAGCTCCAGTTCATTTTGTTGTGCTTCATTTAGTCTCGTGAGAAGTTGACACATAAATTAGACACCTGTGTATCATTGTGCCATAAAGTCACCATGTACTAGTTATATATTATATTAGTATCATTTTGTGCTGTGGGACAGTAAAAATCACATTTCATGTCTAAAAGTTGTCTTTTCCACTTGTAGCTGCCAGTGAAGGTGGGGCCAATGTCTTCACGGTGTCTTACTTTAAAACCAGCGCCTACCTGGCCCAGTCTCCTCAACTCTACAAGCAGATGTGCATCTGTGCTGATTTTGACAAAGTCTTCTGTGTGGGACCAGGTAAGAATGTCTCCAATCACACGTGTCGCGTCCCTTCACATCATGTTCTTTCATTTGCGGCAAAGGGCTTAATGCATTTTAGATGATTAAACTTTTAACAGACCTGCCTGCGTTGCCTTCGCTGTGGGCAGAGCTGCTTAGTGTGTTAGTGTCACAGTGGGACTTGTAAAAGTCTTTATGATGCTGGTCTGGCTTTAATAGTATCTGCAGCTCTCTTGGTGACAAAACACTGCCACCCTTGGATTGAATGAACACAACATTGTGACAAAACAATATGCATAAATACATGAGCTCCGACACATGCCCATCCTTTTTGTTGGCCAAATAACACATCAGGGAGAAGGCTGCACTCTCTCACTATTCCAAAGACAAGAGTGAGGTCTTTGTTTGCTTCTCTGTAGCTACTGTACACCGGAGAAATCAAAGAGCTTAAGGTCATCACTGCTTCTAAGGCAGCAATGCTCTCACAGCTGTTGCCGTAGTTACAGTTGCACCGATTCACCAAGAAAGGAGAATTGGGATCAACTCCCCTGTTTCCTCTTTGTTTTAATGTATAGTGCCACCATCTAAGAGCGCTTAGAGGTTCACCAGGGACCAAACACATGTTGTGGTCTTCAGCACTGAGGAGCAGGGCGGTCATGTTAATCATGTTTGGTACCGCTTTATTTTTTTTATTGGTCTATTAAGTGAATATACGCAGGACTCGGATGCATATAACTCTGTAGGTTCTTGATTAAAACTCAGAGGCTGAGTTATGCATATTCACATTTCTAAAGCCATACATATTTATAGCTCTTTTCCATAAATCTTAGTCATTGTGAAATTGTGTGCATGTGCATGTGCCTGATTTCCTCTCCATTCAGCTGTATGTGGACACTGGACACACATTTAATCAACCAATTGCATGCATGTGAACCAGCTCCACACTCTGTGCACCTGTAAATGAAAAGAACAGGAAGCATGAAGCAGCTCAGTTTGACATCAGTAAGGTTCTCCAGGAGTCATCACGAGAGCTACATATAATTAACCAGAGACAGGTGTAACAGTGGTGCATGAGGATGACATTAATTCACCACACAAGTACCTGCAAACCTCCATCAGTTGTGGCATCTTAACCGTCCTCTTGATTAAAGTTTATAGGACTAATCACAGAGCTTTACAATCAAGGATCCAAAGCAGTGAAAGATGAAGATGAAAGTGTGTAAATTACAAATTTTAACGTGCAATAAGACTACGGATATATCACAGTGTTTTCCAACCTTGGGGTTGGGACCCTATGTGGGGTCGCCTGGAATTCAAATGGGGCCGCCTCAAATGTCTAGTAAGTGATACAAAAAAAAGACTGATAAAAATATTCTTTTAACCAATTATTATTTTCAAAATTATGATTAAAAACACCACACATAATCGAATATAAATCGAGTTCAAATAAAATGCAGCATATAAAAATATCTGAGCTGAAGCATGATTGACGGCTGCGACACATAACTGCACGTGATCGGGGGTCGCCAGAAATTTGTGATGTGAAAATGGTTGGGAACAACTGCAGTATCACACGGAGAGTGTGTCTTGTTTTTTCTATGAAGCACAAATCTGCATGCTGACACTGTCCTCGCTTCATGTCGGAGCTTTGGAGCAGACTGTCTGACCCTTTAACGGTGCTCCAGCCCTGCGAGTCGGATCTAGGGATTCAACGTGCTCAGCCTCAGCCCAGCACTGAATTAAAGACAGTTGCATTCAGTGTTGAAAGTTGCCACTTTTTCCTCTGCTTCCCTTGTCTAAATCTGCATCATCGTTTCAGTGTTCAGGGCTGAGGACTCCAACACTCACCGTCACTTGACTGAGTTTGTGGGCCTGGATATTGAAATGGCTTTCAACTACCATTACCACGAAGTGATCGACTCCATCACTGACACCATGGTTCAGATCTTCAAGGGCCTGAGAGACAAGTAAGAATAAGATTTGTATGCAATCTTTATGCTAAAGCTAAAAAGTAATAGACTGACCTTTTTGTTTAAACTTAAATGGTTTTTGTTATACTCACACTCTTGCTCAAGTGATTGCTTTAAAAGTTGATCCAAATTACATGCCACAGAGGCTCAGCTTTGCCCTCCTACTCAACCAAAAGAACAGAGTTTTGGTTTCCGATTTCATAACATTAAAATGTTGTACCTTTTTAGAAAAAAAACTATTTCAGGTCCTGAATCCAATTCAAGTGTTGTCCCCTGCTGCAGTGTGCTCTCAATGATTCCCTGCCAAGAGAAGAGTAGTGATGTGGCTGTATTGCCTCCTAGTGGTGTGAACTGGGGCAGCAAGTGTAATGAGCTGTTGCAGCAGATGACTGGATAAAAAACACGAGTAGGTGAAACTCATCTTATGTATGGAGCCTGCAGGATTCAGCCTTCAAACGCCTATGAAAGGCAGTCATTTTTAGACTTGGGTGTTGTATAGATTTTTTTTTGTTCTCATCCTCAAAGTATCACTGACTTGAAAATGGTGACATCCAGAAGAATAGTCCCCTCGGTTCTCTGACACAGGCTGCTTAAATCTTATTGTGTGGTTAAATGCAATCTTTTATACCTGCTATGTAACTGCTGACTCCACCAAAAAAATTCTCATCAATTAAATGACTGTACCACTTAAATGTTTTGTTCTCTTTTAATGATGTGTTGCTCACATGCTGCGCGCTCAGTAGCTGTTCTCGTAGGTTTTTGCCTGACAAGCAGTTGGTGTGACAGAAAATGAAAATTCCCAGAGAGCTTTGGCTGATGGCCTGATGTGACTTCTAAATGCCACGGCATTCATGAAGAAAACAAGAAGAGGTCTGACAAAGAACAAACACGTGCTCATCAGTATCGATACCAGCTCAGGGAAAAAAAAAACCCTGGGACTGTCAGATCAACTGAATGTGTCTGACAAACACTGAACCACAGATCGGTTCAAATTAGTTCACGCACGTCAAAGTAGCCACAATAGTCTCAGTCTGCCTTTTTTTTTACACTGTACTCATTATGTCCAGTCATCATGATCAAGTCATGACTATTGTTCCTCTTTCTATTTGGCTTTTGTCCTCATTACTTTCCAGACTGTACCATCATTGACGCATTTACTGGTTTTGCATATCATGCATGTGGTTGATGTTCCAGCAACAGATGAATTGGTGTCTTTCAGGCTCTGTTGGTTTTCTCACGTTGGTTTCAAAACAAATCAAACACATGCATTGTAATGTTGCAGCTCAGGTCCATGTAGGTTACCACCTCACCTTTTACCAGATCACTTGCTTCAGTCTGTTTCAGGCAAGAGTTTATAAAGGTGCTTTGATCCTTGTTAGGTTAACCACCAAAGGGCAGTTTGTCTTCAGTGTGGGTAGGAATTCTGAACCATGGTTAGTTGATTTTTGTGTGTGTGTGTGTGTGTGTGTGTGTGTGTGTGTGTGTGTGTGTGTGTGTGTGTGTGTGTGTGTGTGTGTGTGTGTGTGTGTGTGTGTGTGTGTGTGTGTGTGTGTGTGTGTGTGTGTGTGTGTGTGTGTGTGTGTGTGTGTGTGTGTGTGTGTGTGTGTGTGTGTGTGTGTGTGTGTGTGTGTGTGTGTGTGTGTGTGTGTGTGTATTAGCTTCCAGACCGAGATCCAGATGGTGAACAAGCAGTTCCCCAGTGAGCCTTTCAAATTCCTGGAGCCCACTCTGAGGCTGGAGTACACCGAAGGCGTGGCCATGCTGCGAGAGGCCGGGGTGGAGATGGGTGACGAGGAGGACCTCAGGTCAGGCCCCCCACTTAGACCTCCTTTTGTCAGATTGTTTAAGTTGATGAAAGCAGAAATAAGATTTAGCATCCAGAATTAAAGAAAGAGGGAGCGAAGGATCACACCAGTAATTCAAAAATATTTTAAGATTCAAATAAATTGTCCTCTGTTCATGGTGCGGTTGAGTCAGACAGATTGAGTCTGGTGGTGTAAACAGACCAGTAGAACATTTTATAATTATGAAACGTTCTTATAGTCTGTAGAAACTCGCTTGAAACTGAATATTGTTATGTTACAATATTTAGTTTCAAGCAAGTTAGAGGTATTGGTATGAGAATTAATGTTTCTCTCTGATGTTCTGCAGTACCCCCAATGAAAAGCTGCTGGGCCGTCTTGTCAAGGAAAAGGTATGTCCAGTTGTGTTTCATAATTTTAATAAGGCATAACTGGAGATCAATTGTGGAAGTCGTTTAAAAAATTGTCTTGGTCTATAGCGAAACATCATTATTCGAAGGGTTACACTCACTCAGTTGTGTATTTCAGCTCAAAAGAATGGAACAATGTATCTGTTAACACTCAGTTGTGTGACTAATGACTGTTTGTGTCTACGCTCACTTTTCTCAGTATGACACCGACTTCTACGTGCTGGATAAATACCCACTGGCTGTTAGACCCTTCTACACAATGCCTGATCCAAACAACCTTGTAAGTCTCTCAGCTACTCCTTCACACAGCTGTTAGCTACACAGTGAGAAATGTGCAACAACAAATGTTCATGTAAAGCTTTGTAAATTTGTTTTATGCAAGACTCCCCAGCCCTCAGCGGTTGCTGCATGTGCTTATATACCATACTTTGTTTCAGTTGTAGAATCTCTGTACAAAAAAAAAAGTTACCTGTTGCGGTTGACTGACCTCAACTGTTGCCATTTCATTGAGCTTTGTAGTAATCTGCTCTTATCTGTTAGTAAGGTTTGTAACCTGTCCTCTTATTGTTATGGGGGGAAAGGTATATCATTAGATGTGTGCTCTTATCTAACCTGACTTCCACAACAGTCCACTCTCCATCCATATTGTGATAACATCAAGTTGAAATCCCTCTTTTAATTGTACTTAATGTCATATTTATGTCTCTATGATTTTGTTGTCTGGGTCCCCCCCTCCTTTTATTAACAGAGGTGTAGAAAGCATGATTCTTGATATCACAGGTGGTGTCTCTTCTTGTTTTTATCAGAAATACTCCAACTCCTACGACATGTTCATGAGGGGTGAGGAAATCCTGTCTGGAGCTCAGAGAATCCACGATGCTGAGCTGCTCACCGACAGGGCCAAGCATCACCAGATTGGTAATCATATTTACATATGGTTTCTGTCTCCCTCTGTTGGTGATAAGTGGCTATTACATCACAATTTAGTAATCAGTAAATATTTATTTGCACATAAAATTAAAAAAACTGTTTACATTTGATGCAAATCACTCTATGAAGAGTGAATTATATAAAAAGAAACCAATGTGCAGGTGAGGTCGGAAACCCATGGAGGACTTATATAGTTTTGTCCCCACCATGACCTGCAGTTTCTTAAGAAACAATCTGATAAATATACAACTTTTGGGGTGAAGGTTAAATAAATAGTGAAATAACAATGACATCAACCAGATTGTTACAGGAAGTGTTTTCCCCTTTTTTATAACTGAACTTTTTTCCCCATTCATGATACTACAGATCTGGAGAAGATCAAGGCCTACATTGACTCCTTCCGGTATGGAGCTCCCCCTCATGGTGGTGGAGGCATTGGTGCGTACAGAACACAGATCCCTTGTCTTACAGGACATGCTCATATTGAATTATCATCAGAATATTCTGTATTTGTCCTATTAATGGCAAGAATGAAAGATTAGTTAAGTAACAGAGCTTTCATCCTTCCCAGGCCTGGAGAGAGTGTGCATGCTGTACCTTGGTCTCCACAACGTACGTCAGACCTCCATGTTCCCACGTGACCCCAAGCGCCTGACACCTTGAACCTGCCACCATGTGGATGAACCCAATCATCACTGGACTAACACACAGATGCTGGCGACAGATAAGGAGAGGGTATAGGAGCTAGTGCCACCCCGTGACTCTAACGTGCCACTATTAATAACAATTATGATGAAAGAATTAAACGGTTGCAACAGTAGGTTGTACTTTATTGATTGGTGTGTATTGTTGTCTGACAACAACAAACTGATAGATTAAAGAGTAAGAGGGGTTGGCCAGTTACTTTAGGAAGTTGCTGGAAATCTGCACACTCTTAATCCATATTTAAATCAATGAGTCAGTATTTGTCTAAGTTCTTTTTTATGGGAATGTTAAAAACAACTTTAATACAGAGTCCCTCCTACTACCAGCACAGACTTAGGACTAATGATTGTGGTCTCCAGCAGCATGCCTGTTAACTACAGGTGTTTTGTATGTAATTAACTGAACCAACCTCTAATAATAAAAAAACAAACCTCTCGGACCATCAATTGTTTTCTCTCCATAGTTGATTTTTTGTGTTGTACCCTGCATTTAGGATCACACTGTGCGCTGCTCAACAATTCAGTAATCATCAGGTTTGACAGCAGTGATAGTTCAGACTACTACCCCATTCAATTATGTTTTGTATGGATTTACTAAATTACTAACTAGCACAAAAAACTTAGCATTAAAGAACAAATATACAGAAATGCAAAGCTCTACCATGTGTTCAGTTCTCCCCCAGCTTTATACATGGAAGAATTAATCAAAGTGCTCAAGTGTTATTGACAATATATACAGTATAGTTAAATTTTAAGTTTAACAATGATCGTCGATAATGATGCATCCTAATTTAAACACTTGTGTTTCTGTAGCATTGTGTTTAAAGGCAAAGTCTTAATACAACAACCGTGAGCCTTTGACCATGAGCTTAGTCAGTTGCAGCTCCACTGATCTGAAGGATGAAGAGAAAGATGTGAACAATGTCAACGTAGAGAGAGAGAGCTCCGTAGATGTATTCCTCCGGGCTGATGGCCAACTCTCGGTTTCCAATAAGAAGCTGGGTGTTGTAAACTAAAAACTAACAGAGGGAGAGAGAGAAAAACAAAAGAAAGTTTGGTTGTCAAGCAAGAAGGAAAATGGGTTTGAGGTTGTTTAGTTCAGTGGGGAGCCACAAACTATCAAATATTCAGCTGGCAAAAGTCCTTTTGATGTTAATTCCTGTCCAGCATTTTGGTCTAACAGGAATGTAATCACTTTGCCAGATTATCACAACATTGATCGAGATTTCCCTGCATCTGAATGAACCCTGATAATTTTGTACCCCTTGACCCATTTCCTCAAGTTCTACCATTAGGCAGACGTTTCTAGAGTGAAGAGCCACACTAACAGATCTGTAACACTGTACTCACCACAGTGTTATGAGCTAACTTTAGCTTGTTGACATACTCAACAATAATGCGTATATGCTGGTGTTAAGCAGCCATAATGGTTACAATCTTGGTTTACAACAAAGCAAATACACCAAATGGTAAACCAGCACTTGGCCTTCCATGAGCTAACACACCTACAAATCGAAAGGATGAGGAAAATGAACTCTTTCCATTGGTACACTTGGAAAAAAAAACAATAATCGAACAGAAATATAATTTGATAAGTAAGATTTCTGTGTTGTTTTGCCAGTAAATTGTCATATGTAGCTGAGAAGTTAAGTCTAGTGAATAATAGTGTATTTCAGGGTAAAGGGTGTTATGCCTCTTGTTATTCCACAATGACCTTGCACTACCGGGCTGACAAGTTGTCCTTAACTTCATGTGAGTGCAGACTCACCAGAGTGTAAATGATGGCTCCAATTGCAGCGTACAGCATATGCAGCCAAGGGACCTGTGGGTGACATAACAAAGGCCTTTGAATGTGAAATCAGCCCAACAGATACACCCTGCTGAGCTGCTACTCCTCACACCGAGAAACATGAGAAGAGGGAATAAATTAAAGGATTTGACCAAGGAGTCCTCACATATTGGAAGGAAAGGACGATGGCTGTAACAATCCCAACGATCATGAGCAAAACGGCAGCAATACAGAGAAGTCCCCCACAGGAGGTAAAGTCCACCTGTGATGAGAAACAAGTCATTGGCAGGATGAAAGTGAAGTTAATCATCTTCAAACTACATGAAAGAGCAGTCAAGATAATTTGAAACAGGATCAGAACAAGGGGAAAAAAAACAATAATAAATGGGGTGGATATGTCATGCACCAGCCGAAAATGTAACTTATTCATCTTGAGTTGCATCAGACAGAGAAGTTGGATTCACATCTCATCCAAAAATGTTATAAATATTTAAAGGAACTCAGTGCCCCATTGTAATGCGAGACAAAGGCGTTCTTTTACACTGACAACAAAGACATCCTCTGACAAGCCACAGGCTACTGAGCTACAGAGACACAGTTTACATCTCCATCTACCTTGGTTTGGAAGCAGAAGATTGTGACAGCTACGCAAACTACTGCTGTTATTCCCATGGCAAGAAACACTGCTTTTGTTTCGTAATAGCTGTAAAATACAGATTGATTTCAGGATTAAACCAAAAAACCATCGAAGCATGCAATTATAATGATCATTTTGAAAATGAACTCTGTGTGTATTGCCTGAGTTGGAGCCAAAAACAAACCTTGATATTGTTCCAGTCATGTACGACAAGGCGAGAGTCTGAAACACAAAACATAAAAACAGTACGTCATGGAGGACAGAGAGGGTTCTAACCTTTTTCAGGCTGTTTTCTTTTCTATTGGCTGCCTTTGTTTGATTTTTACTTTACTTTTTCAGTCTCCTACTCAAATACTATCGAACTCTTCACGTCATGTTTCTTTGTTTTGTCAAATGGATTTGCAAGGTCACAGCACAACATTGGCTTCTGCCTCGTGATATAATACTTACAAATACTCCCAGCAGAATAATATTCCATGGGAAACGTCTCCTACACAAAGAATGTGATGAATATTTTAAAGTATACAAACAGAATTATCTCTGGTTGTGAATACTTGAAAATATAACACTATTTTCTCATACAGTCATGTCAGGGCCATGCTTACCTTATTTCTTTGCAGCAGATGAGAATGCAGTAAACCACAAAATAAACCACACTATGGGTAGACAAATCACATGATTGTTACTGTATTTGACATCATGCCATGAGAATAATACCACTGTGAATACTGAGTCATTCTTTTAGTTGCACAGAATGGATATTTTTGTTTATTTTCTTGGAAAGTAACTCACAGAGATGCCCAGTAGATGCCAGGGTATGTGATGACAAACAGCCTCACTGGGTCACTATGACGACACACATACAGCATCACTCATTAGGAGACTGACGGTCGTTCTCCAGTAGATAAGATGGGATATTGTAGCTACTTTGGTAAAAAAAAAAAAAAAAAAGCGACACTTACACAAATGTAAAGACGGCAACAACTGAAAAGGTGACGACAAGCTGTGCTGCTAGAATTAAGTAAACCTGCCATAAAAACAAAACCAAGATGTTCTGTTGAGCACTTAATAAACATATCAGCTGTTGATGTTAATAGGATTGTCTGTGTCTGGCCTGGGGGAATGATGAAAATCCTTACCTTTCTGATGAAGGCATGCCGAACAGACGTGCTTTCCCACTGGTTGCTCTGAAGATCCTCCATGTCCCCTGCAGAATTGGGAACAGTGAAGTGGTAATTTGTATTTATTACTCTCGGAAGTTCATATAAATAAAAAGAAGGATGTGATTTGCTGAAGTCCCGTGTCATCTCCTCAGAACCTGAGTTGGCTGGTGGCACTCCAGCAGACAGAGTTGGTATTGTCGTGGGCATCCCAGATGGAGAGAAGCCAGGGCCTGACCACATGCCGGCCGGCGGGTAGACGCCCTCATGGCCCCAGTAGCCAGGCGGGCCGTGGCACATGCCAGGACTGGGGCTGTAAGATGGAGGTGGTGGAAGAGCGGAGCCATGTTGTTGATCTTGGGGGTTTCCATACTTAGGATGTTGCACTGCGTCCTCATAAGGCGGTGGGCTGTCTCTTTTAGATGTCATGGTTTTTGCCAGAACACCTAGAGAAAAGGGTGAGTAGCCTACTAAATCAGACCCATACTATCTGTAGTACTGTATTACTGACATGATTCTTTGACAAGCTATAATGTAAAAGGAAAGCAAATACAAAATACTATAACCTTCCTATTCATGTCTGTCAGTAACCAGTTAGGCTAATTATTTTTATTTTATTGAGACTATAACTCAATTAAATGTCATTATGAATGTGGAAGAACTAAAGTATTATAGACAAACAAACCAAGAGTTCTATCATTATTTTGTATTATGCATTATTATGAAGAAAGAAAGAAAGAAAGAAAGAAAGAAAGAAAGAAAGAAAGAAAGAAAGAAAGAAAGAATTGTATTTACCTGGTGGTTTAAGCCTAAAATGTGTCCGCTGTGCTCTTCAGTCCTTTCTCTCCTTGGTGGTTTGCAGCCTTGTGCCACAGGGGGATGTCATCTTTGTAATAGGATATGCTCACTGAAACTCACACTGTTACTGCTGTGTCTCTGAGGACTCTGGTAGCTCAGGTTCCTTCTCAGAATATTAAAAAATACTATAGGTTAGATGTTGTTTGATCTGATATTTGTATCGGGATGTGCAATTAATTAGGCCTACATCTGGAATTAAAACACATCACAGATGAAAAATACTAAATGTGCTAAATACTTAGAATGTTGATGTGTTTTCTTCATTTCTGAATTTCAGCTGACACTCACTGTCACTGATGTGGTTATAATAAGTTAAGTATAGGCTATAACACACATTTTGTAGTAGTGGTAACAGGATTTTAAATGAATGTTATATTTTTGGAAAAGGAAAACACAATTTGAATTTTATGATGAGATTATTTTCACACAGTGGACGTCACATGAGCCACAGAGATAGTTAAATGCATGGCGTCATGATTTTATTATGGACGTTGTTTATGTCCTCGCTTCCGGGGTGGTGGCGGGGCTTTACACGTCATTACGTTCTGCTGCGATACTATGGCGCCTCCCGACTGGATGGCAACGCTGATTGCCTTTGCATCCTTCTTCTGTGTCTTGTGTTTGTGTGTACGGTACAGGCGCGCAGGACTGCTGTTTTGGAGGAACCTGCTGAGCAACATAATGGCCCGCACGGAGAAGCCACTGTTCCGAATCGCGTGAGTATTAAACGACTGTCCTAAATGAAATAACATTTGTTGTCGTCGAGCTGATTCCCATTAGCGTAGCTTAGCAACATCTAACTAGCAAGTGTCATCAGAGGGCCGTCCCACCAAATATGTTCCCATGTAAAGTCGCGTTATCTGTATGCAAAGGAAGAAGCTTAACTAATGATAGACGGCCCTTTCTAAACAGTAGGAAGACTTTGTTTTCTCGGCATACAGATGAGTAAAAACTTATAGTTGTTGAAACTAAGTTACTGCTGGATGGTATTCTATCACGTTAGACGTGGTCTACAAGAGTAGAAAAGAGTAGCCTGCATGTGGCTGCTCTGTCTGCTCTTGCAGATAGTTGAGTAGGCGTGACCCTCCCTTTATTGTAACTATGTGGTGTGGTTAAGCTTTGTCAGCTCCTGCAAGCAGACACAATGTTGACTTGCCCCATGAACTCCCTCCCTAGGTACACACTCTACACAAGGACCAGACTTGGCTACATGTACTACAAGAGGCAAATGAGAAAGGCCAGGGAACATTACCCCGGTGGACACTCCACTGTCCAGCCCATGGAGTTCAATGGTGCGTGGAAAAAAATGGACTTTACTGCTCATTCTGTCAATACAGTGTTGGCATGTCTTCTTTTGTTATTTGTGGGGAGATGCCTTCATCATCAAAGCAGGACAAGCCTCGTGATGGTGTCAGACATTGTTCATGCTCTCTTATGATGCCTATGCTGGAGAATTGCTTTAATTGCAAAAGTACATTTTCATTTTTGTACAAATGTCAGCACACCTGGACATGTTTATATCCTACTACAGGGCTCCAGACTAACTTTTTTTTTTACTAGGAGCACAGTGGCCCCACACTTCAATTTCAGGAGCGCAAGCAGAAAATTTAGGGGCGCACACTAATCGACTTGCCAAGAAAATATTCACAAAATTCAAATTTCACCAGTGTTAAAAAAAAAACAAACCCAAAAATCTGCACATTCTCTGACTGCACATGCGCAAGTAGATGAAAAATGTACTTGTATTTATTTGTCCTGCACATCTACTTATATTAACATTGTGCTCCATATGTTATATGTCATGTCTTTGTCTGCCCACAGATATAAAAATAATACCCATCCCGGTACTGTCTGACAACTACAGCTATCTTGTAATTGACACAGCCTCCAGTGTTGCGGTGGTTGTAGACCCTGCAGACCCTCAAACAGTTCAGGTGAATGCCTCCACTGTCAGTTGTGTGTATAGAGTGTATGCGATATAAGTTTTCTCTTGTTTGTAAAGATCCTCAAATGTGGCACTGACATGTATAAAAACAAGCGACATTATTCATGCATTTAAACTGGTTGACAGGTTTAACAACACTTGTCACTTTTCAGGCAGTACTTGAGGAGGAGGGAGTGATGTTAGAAGCTATACTCTGTACACACAAGCATTGGTGAGTTTGCACAGATTGTATACATTCCTATTATTTGATTGTCTTATAGCTTGTAATTTTGTTTTGTTTTGTTTTCATGACTTAAACACTAGGAGATGGAGCTAAATATATCAATGTGAATTTTGAATGTAATGAATAGGAAACACATACTGTAGTCTAATGTAATAATGCCTAATTTTTCAAAACTTTTAAGCTCTCGCTGTTTGTTTGTAGGGATCACAGCGGGGGAAACAAAGGGTTGAAAAGGCTTCACAGCTCCTGCAGAGTGTATGGGAATGCAGCTGATAACATTCCTGGCCTCACACAGTAAGTGCAGCACAGTGCCTCTTATAGAATCAGTCTGATTGTAAAGGTTTCCTGTCTTGTTTCACTGTCAACCCTTGCAGCAGCTGACTTCACAGTAAATTATGTTATGATAAACTCACCTGTTATCTCTGGGGATGTTTTGGCCTAACAGCATAGGTCAACTGTAGCCAGGCTAGCGCCGCCTACTGGTTCCGGCAAATTTCATTTGCCTCAACCATGTAGTCAGGACACTAGCAATGCGTTTCGGTTTGCTCCGTCCGCCAGAGCGGACGGACCAATCAGCGAACAGACGGGTAAGTGAAGGCGATGACGTTGAACTCAAGCGCTCAAGATTAACCTATGAGCTTAACCGGTGTATAGCACACGTGACCACCAAGCAGCAGCGATTAGTTGAAGCAAATGTAAGCAACCGCCTCCCGGAAGCAAACGAATCCCTGTGGCTGGTGTTCAGACGCTATATGAAATGTAATGAAATAAGCGGCTTATGCATCAGGCTAGGTCAACTGAGGCTAGATGGCATAAACAACCCAAATCCAAAATGACAGCTGCAATTTTCCTACATTTTAATGTGGAAACTACATTTTGACATTAAAATGATTGAAAAAGAGAGATTTTCTGTTAACCTTTCCATTTTCAGTGTATGTTATTGTCAGTGACTCTATAAAAATTACCCACATGAATCAGCTTTTAACTGTTGCTTCACTTTTTCTTTGTTTAATCACATCACACTCTTTCTTTCCGTTCATCTCTTTATCTCAGTTTTTGATCTGAAATGACCACATCATAAGATAAGTTATAAATGGTTGCTCTGTGTTCCCAGCCCTCTCTCCCACAAGGACGCTGTGACAGTTGGCCGCATGCACTTTAAAGCCCTCTTCACTCCTGGACACACAGTGGGCCACATGATCTACCTCCTGGATGGCCAAGCGGTCGGCGCTCCCTCCAGCCTCTTCTCTGGTGACCTGGTTTTCCTCTCTGGATGTGGTGAGTTACACAGAGAACAGGATTCACAGATGTAAACATACAACACTGTGTCCTGGTTCACAGGAAAATAAAGAAACTACACATAAAATCCAAAGAGCAACACTGACCTCTGTGAGGCCTAAAATCATTCAGCACATAATGCAGATCCTTGTAACCCTCTAATGGGCATTTTATGGCACTTTTCCACCAGCGCGGCACGGCACGGCTCTACTCGTTTTTTTTTTCTTTCTTTCCCACTAGTACCTGGTACTGTACTTTTTTGGTAACGCCTCAGCCTGGGTTCCAAGCAAGCCAAAGTGATACTAAACGTGACATCAGCCGACTACCTTCCACTGATTGGCCAGAGCGTTGTCACTGCTGGAAGAGTCGCGAGCACGACTTCCGTCACGAGAATCAAACCCGCTAAATTTAAAAACACACCAACAACAGCGCCCACTGATCTGTGCTGAGACTGTTTTTATTCTTTCGTGTGAGTTAAATGACTACTGTGAGAAAAACCACACTGTGGTCTGTAATCGAGGTGCAGACGAGTGAGTTTGGAGCTGATGAGAGGATCGAAAAAAGAGAGACGACGGGGCGGCTACCGCCGTGATATGACGACCCCGACCCCACCATGGAGGAACTATGAAGAACTCAGCTATAATGGAAAAGCACCTAAACCGAGCCGTGGCGAGCTGTGACTGTGTAGTGGAAAAGCGCCATAAAGGACACAATCAGATGACTGTTTACTCTGTTTAGCCCTCAGCTAATTCAGCATCATGTTCCACATACAGAAGGAGAGAAATGCCCTAACATGTCCTCACACAGACATCCACATGGAGGATTAACTTGAATATTTGATCAACTGAGATACTGTGAAAAAATATTTAATGATGTCCATAGCAACAGTCATCATGGGGTCAACAGGAAAATTGCAAGCACAAGAAGAATCCTCTCTGTGCAGTTGTCTTTTTTGCGTATCTCGGCTCTGGATCAGCTGTTGATTGGTTTAGGGAGGCATTGTATTTAAAATTCATGTCTGTGGTTCATATGGCAACTTTTATTGCTATAGTGTTTTACTTAACTCACACACTAACCACCTGCCCCCCCGTATACACTCAAGTTCAAGATATTTAGTGCTGAATAAATGCACATCACTTTCATCTTAACTATACAATATTACTGTGCAGTATTCATTTTTTTATTTGATTTTAAATGCCTGTTAGGTTTATGGTTATTATTTTTACTACCTGGTCCAGTAGTGGCTTTAAAGAATATGATTGCATTAGAATAATTACAATAAATCTACTGCTCCCCAGGAAACATTAAACATACTCATTTATCAAAATTAAAAATTATGAATGTAGTAATTGAAGCTTGTTTTGTTCAGCATGAAAAAGCAACATCATCCTTGCTGTTTGGTGCACTGCAGGATGGAGTTTCTAGCATAGTAGCACACAACCAGCATTACTAAACACCACTTAATGTCCTTCCCAAAGTAGAATTGCTAACGTGGCTTTTTTTTAACTTCTCATTTACAACCTGAATTAAAAAGCTGCATGACCTCTGATCTGAAAGATATGTGTTGCTTTTCTCAGCAAGTCAGCCACTTAAAACACAAAACTTTAAGTTTAAAATTCAATTCCAAGTAGTAATGAAATGATCCAGAAAAGTGTGCTTGGCCTGCTTAATGCCCTGTTTTGAATTTGAATCTGAAATGACAGTAAAACTTGTTTTTCAGGGAGGATGTTTGAAGGCAGTGCAACAACAATGCTGTCATCGCTGGACACAGTCAGCTCCTTAAGTGACGATACTCTCTTATGGCCCGGTAGGAAAACTTTCCTCACTTATCAGAGACTCATTGTCAGTGTATGTGTCATGTGGTAATGGTTTGAATGTGCAGTTGTTTGGTATCTATTCTTTGCAAGATGCTCTTGTGGTTTTCCTGTGTAAAGATTTATTAGGGGGTCGTCTCTGTCAAGTTTTCTTCCACCCTCAGCTCTCTATAAACTCTGTTGGGTTCTTTTTCTAACAAGCATTTCACTTGGTGAATTTCTGCCATTAGTAACTGGAGTTGTGGCATCACACTGATGCAGTAGCACTGTAATGTTATCAGCACAGTGCACCGGGAAAGGCGCTGCCAACACTGCTGAAGAAGAGCAGTCACAATTTCCCTCAACGCATTTCCTCCAAAGAACATCTGACTTTTCCCCACAGCAGGAATAAGGATAATGATTATAACTTCATATATAGCGCATTTTTAAAAACGGATTAGTGTTTACAAAGTGCTCTGACAATCGAGAAAGAACCCGTCATACTGTATGTCAGTAATGTGGTCGTTGTTTCTTTTGCATTCAAGCACATCCAGTTTCTTAAATCATCCCCATCTGCGATTATTTTAAGATGAGATCCTGAGGAGAGAGACAGTCACAAGGTCAGGTTAAACAGTGCATACATCACCTGATTATTGCTGGCAGTTAATAAGTAATAACTCATGATAGTGACAAAGTGCGATAAATTTGTTGGCTCTGAAAGTGGTGCACGACGATAAGCAGAGGAATCACCAGTGACAGGATCATAGGCAGAGTGCCAGACAGGAGAAGGAGCCAAGGTGAGCTTATTGAGTGGCAAAGTGATTAAGAGTGTATTAACGCAAAGCCACCATTTATGTAATATTAATGTCACTTCATCCTCTCAAAACACTTCACACTACCTGATTTTAAACTATGTCCTGGACCTATAATAATAAAAGAATAGTATATTACAGATATGATTACATACTGTACCTGTATTACATTCTGGACAGACATAAGAGTAACAGTGCAGGGAATTTTATCGATTAAACTTGAGTGGGAGCCCAGTTTTTTTTTTTTTTTTACTCACCCTTTATCCAAATAGACATCATATAAAACATTGCAAGCAAAAAGAGAGATTGCTTAGGTGAAAAGAGGGAGCTAAGGGTCTGTTGTCATGAAATGTCCAACCAAGTTGCAGACTTTACTTTCACTTTCGTCCGACGTGTACGAGTGGCGATTGGCTGCTCCTCAGCTCCCTCTACCTGACTGGTGGAGAATCTTCAGTCGCGGTGGATTTCGACAAATACGATTACAGGCTGTAGGTGGAGCCAGAGGAGTTGGATTTTGTCCTAAATTACCCATTTAATGTCTGACCATCAGAATATAGTGACAGTTCCAGCAAATATGACTGAATAATTGTTACCAACTGAAGCTTTAAGACAGATTTCATTTGTATAAGCCTAATGTTTATTTTTGGGCACAAAACTCCAGACCCAACCTTTAAGCAATCAGCTAGAAAAAAAAAGAAAAAGATTTTAGCCTTTAAAATATTATGAATTTCTGTAAAATGTACAAGGTGGCTGTTCCTAAATTGTTGAATGTCCTTTTAGGGAATTCACTAAAACTGAAATATGTTGCTTGTAAAAATGCATTTGTTTGAGCCAGTTTTAATGTTGACACAGTCACAAGTACATCACATGCATGAAGACAATCAAGATGGTATCACTTCCTTCTCATTTTGAGCAAGAGAAGATCCTAATATTGTTGCATCTATGCACACACTTATAAAGTCTTAATAGAGATTACTAGGGGACGCCCATGGTGTGTAAACTTTTCAGTGCAGATATGTGCATTGACGTGAATCTTTATTTATTTATTTATTTCATTTTTGTGTGGCTATCTCTCAGGTCATGAGTATGCAGAAGACAACCTGCTGTTTGCTGCTGAGGTTGAGCCACGCAACGCTGCCAGGGAAAACAAATATCAGTGGGTGCTGCAGCAGCGAGGCCAGAAGCTGTGCACGGTGAGAATGATATATTACCATTGTTATGCTTCTCAAGCACACCGCCCCAGAAAAGGATTCATGTTGTCTAGCACCTGGGAAGGAAGGGCTTATCACCTGTGTACAGTGTTCATGTTGTCAGTGCCCAGAGAGCTTGCTCTTTTCTCACTTCCTCCTCTTCCAGGCTCTCACATTTGAGTCTCGTCTACGATAGCGTCTGCAGCGGAGCAAAGGTTCTCTGTTGAGTGAAGAGCCTCTCCAGAATTCAGATGGTGTTTTTATCTACCATCAATACAGCATGACAATTTCACAAGTTCACATCTCACTGAATTTTGCCAACTTCTGAAGTCAAAACTTATTAAGGGGTTGACTGTCTTGTTGTCTCTGGATTATGTGAATGAATTGAATATGAAATGTAGCCACTGTTATTACACTTTTACAATATTCATCTGTTGGATTAATTCCACACAATATGTTTAGCAGATCATCACATAAACAATACATTTCTATTTAGTATGTATGAGCAGTATATAATCATTACAGAAAGTTCTAAATGTCATTGCAAGACTTGAAGAAAATCTATGGAAACACAGGTGTTACCAGTAACAGTGACTCTGTCCTAGTGTTCCAGTACGCCCTAACAGTGAGGCAGTGAGCAGGTTTAAAAACACCCGAAGCAGCTAAATGGAATTCAGCCATTATTGATGTTGTTATTTACACCTGTGCTCCTTGTTATTACTTTTTTTTAAGTATATTTTTTGGCTTTTCACACCTTTATTAGATAGTACAGTGGAGAGAGACCGGAAATGGGGAGGCAGATAGAGGGGGAATGACATGCAGGAAAGGGCTGCCCGATGCAGGATTCGAACCGGGGTCCCCTGCAGCGAGGACTGTAGCCTCTATACATGGGGCGCCTGCTTAACCTCCTGCGCCACACGACGCCCCTCGTTATTACTTTAACATTTGATGAGTACTAAAGACTAGGTTTAGTATCTCAGTCTTGGGTAGTTCAGTAAAGTGCTACTTTACTGTTTCTTAACTTTCAGTGTGGTAGAGAGGAGGATTTGATACATGAAACAGTTTAAGAACAGAAACCCATTTATACTTAACCTCACTGTTGTGTGAGAAAGGTGTCATGTGGATTAGCAAACACTAATTTACTTGTATAGCACCTTTCATACAAACAATGCAGCTTAATGTGTTTTACAGTTTTTTAAAAAACAATGAAAATAGAGTAATTAAAACACAATACAATAATAAAATGGAATAAGATAAATAAACACTTCAGATTATGCCTTGATAATTACATGACCAGGAAATGAAGTAGGTGATTTACTGTTGATGAGGAGAAGTAGTGCAGGATGTGAACTGGGACAGAGCTGCAGAAAGGCAAAGCTGTGCTGAGTGTGTTCAGTTGGCAGGAACCCCTTGTTACCATTAGATTATTGTGCTAATGAATGAATAGCATGCAAATCATTGTGGATACTACAGAGATTGAAAAGGGCTGTGTTTTGATATACACTTAATTTTCAGAGTCCCTCCACTATTGGAGAAGAGAAGCAGTACAACCCTTTCCTGCGCAGCCAGACTGCTGAGCTCCATCTGGCCCTGGGCCTCCAGCAGTTCCAGGATGAAGACTGGACCCAGTTCAGAGCTCGGGTGCTCGAGGAGCTGCGGAAACGCAAAGACCTCTACAACAGGAGATAGTACTGAGGACCAGGACAGAACAGAGCAGTGAGCTCACCTCTATTGGACTGTGGTATGAAAGCAGTGACCGGCTGCTGAACTCTGAGGTACTGTATAAAAACCTGAACGATTTTGTAGACTCACAGGGCATTAAGTCAATTTTGACCTTTATGAGCTGTTTCAATAACCACTTCATTATCACATAATCCTATTAGATCTCCACATGCTGTATATTGTGATAATTTTGTGTTTATTGACAGAGCAGTGCTCATTTATTGCTTATTTACCACAGGGGCATAAACACTATTTAGATTTGCAGAGAACCTTCCTGTTTGCACAAGTAGGTATAAACAGATTTCTCATTCTGGTGTGTGAGACCCAGGGTGAGAGCAGGTCTGCACATTACATTGATTAATCAGCATGTTAGGTACTGTGTTATAAACCCCTTTTCCACTGGTTAAAAAACTTGCTTAGACCTGTTAACATCAGGTTTTTCTGGGCAATTGAAAACAGTCAAAATAACGGTATTTGGTGATTATCTGTATCTAGTTTCATATTTACATGCTGCTGAAGAGTAAGTACTTTATTCATCTAACATTTGACTTAGACTTACGTATTTTGAACATGACTGTTTTTGAATTGTTGTAGAAAAGTAAAAGTTAGAACAATAATAGTATTCTTTATTTAATTGTTCGTACTTATGCTCTTTCCTGTCTGAACTTTGTGCACACGAGCCTTTTATATGAATGTGTTTGCTGAAACCAAGAGCCACTTGTATTTCAACTTGTGTTATTAGCATTAGTTCTTCATGGAGCATGTTATTTAGCTACCGGTACTATCCTTGTTTTTCCCTGAGATGTTTTGTTTTAAAATTCAGACAAAAAGACAAAGAAATTGTCTGCTAATGGGCCAAAGGTAAAACAGATTCTCATGTTAGGATATTCTTGTGCCTCCCAGAAAATGATTTTTGCCTAAGTAATTGTTTTTTTGCATTTAGAACTGTGTTTTACCTGTTTGTAGCGGCACTACATGAACAGCAGTATATGTGAACAAGTGCTCCATTGTATTGTACGAACCTTTTGAAAAAATAATTTCTTTAGTTAACATAACAATAATTAGTCAGGACTGGGTTGAGCTATCTGTAGATATACAGTATGTTTTGCAATATTTTTGAATTGATGTTTAAACTATAATGTTTAGGTTGTTTGAATTTCTCTTTTCTTTCTTATGTGAGACTACGATTTGACATTGACTGTGACACTCGAATGAAGGAATGTTTTTGTAATGGATCTCAAAGGTAAACTGTTAGATATTTTTTATTACAGTAAAGGGTTTATTTTGCTGTGACCATAAAGAGGAGGAAAAATATTTAATTGTAACAGACATTGTATTGTGTTGTTATTTTGTATGCCTTTTATATGAAGGAAGTTCATTGTAGCCTCTGTTTAGGTAGAGATGGGTCAGGATGCAAAGGAATAAACCTTGAAACTTTTGAGGAGATGTGAAAGTGCTTCAGATTCCTCCGTTGCTCCTGTAAAGAGAGCGTACCAAAGCACCTTGTCCCCTGGTGATTGTTGACTAAAATGTTATTCAGTTTGTTTGATGCAGCTTTGCACCTTATTTGCATATGTTTGAGTTACAAACACCAACACACGGGAGACTGTTTTACTTCAGGTTATGTTTTAATGAGGAAATATGAAAGTAAAATTCTCTATTAGAGCTGTGTATATGGTACTTGTTGTCTTTATAAATGTTAAAAACTGACAGATGAGTTATTTTTCCCACTGCCATAACTTCCTTCGCTCAAAGAGCATAACCTACTTAAAGCATGTTTAGAAGATACTTCATGTAAGGAAAATAAAAAAGTAAGCTGCACTTGCTATGGATAAAGCAGTTTCACCCAACAGCAGCAAGAAGCTGTAGGATTACAAGGTGTTGTGTTCTCAGTCGACCTCATGTGCCAGATTGCAGATCTGCTTCAGAATCAGTCATTTTTATTAGATTTAATGAGACAACGTGAAAGTAATATCTTAGAGTTAATGAGATAATAATATGAGAGAAAGGAAAATGGTAGCTAATACCGTTGTGATTTCAACATCACAATTCCCTGGAAAACTGAATCTGTGAACATGAAGCAGCTTTTTTCCCCAGAAACTCATGACACAAACAATAGATAATCGCAAACAAAGCTCAGCCAGAAGCAGCTGCCTTGATCAACACAAACACAATCTATCACTGTGAAAAGTAAACTAAAAAAAACATGCATAAGAGACAATGCAAACAATGTAATGCAAATACAAGTTATATGTCTTCTAGGTCAGCTGGTGTTATTATTTCTCCATGTAGACTATTGTCAATGTTTTTACTGGTTGCAGAGGTAAAAGTCTGGATAAGATGAATGATAGTTGAATTACATTATCTGGTCTGCTGTGGTGCACAGCAGTCAAACAGCCTGCTCTGGAAAAAACATGTACAGGAGCCGGTTGCACCACCTCTCACTAAGTGTTTACTAACCTTAGTAAATGTGTAAGTGTTTACTAAATCAAGATTTAGTCATTACTAAATTAAAATGGGTTGCACCAGTTTTACTAGGAATCACATAGAGCTAGTAATTACTAAGTGTTTACTATATATTTACACCTACCCCAGGGGTTGTGTAACTGTTTACTAGTTACAGTTAGTCGACACAGGATCAAAGCCAACTGAAAAAAACAACAACGACTAGCTTATAATGGCTCGTTTAGAGAGGTTTGCTTTACAAAACAGAGAACCTGCCATTAGGAAAAGGCTTTTGAGAGACAGAGTCCACAATTTTGATGTATCCACACCACTTTCCGGAGAACGACGCTGGGTGTCGCCATGACACTCCATTCATTACATTTTAGATTAACGTTAGCTGGGCTAACCGTTAGCTGTTAGCCGTTAGCAGTGTCTTAAATAACTCATGACAGCCCATGAAAAAAATATTTTTCCCAGCGGATATCCTAGTTACAACATGACTGAGCTAACTGGAGTAGCGTCATGTCGTGTCCGACAACGGGAGGGTTTTGACAGCTGACGTGTAGTTTGCTGCTGCTGTTGTTAGCTGTCAGCAGCAGCGAAGCTAACGGCTACGATAACCAGACTAGTTGCAGAGGCGTGCACACAGAAGTGGTGGTGTTTGTTCGGTAATTCGTTTTGTAGACTTGACATCAGATTAGTCGGGGCGGTTTTGGCAGCCCGGAGCCCCCACATTTGGTGGCTAACGCTACCAGTTAGCCGCTAACGCTACCAGTTAGCCGCTCACTAGAATGCTACTACGGGGTGAAACAGAAGTTGAAAACCGACTTCCGTTGTGGTGTGACGAAAATAAAGTGGTGGATATGATGACTTTGATATTTACTGTCGGTACCGTTTAAATACGCGACCACATAATGCGGATCACGGACATGCTAACGTTAGCTGCGGCAATTTAGCATGGGTCCGAACGGGGCTCTACCTCCGTTGTTACTCTGCGATACTTCACTACGGGGTCGATGCAGAATGTGGTTGGGGACACAATTCAAGTCTACAACGGTACTGTGTGTCGGGTGGCAGTGTGAGTACCTCAACGTGCAGCTGCCCGTACAGGTAGAAAAACCACAACATTGCCGGCTTCCCGGATGTGGTGGCATGTGTCGCACACTTCAAAATAAAAGCGCCCAGCTGTTCCTGTGTACATTCTGCTCCGCACGCTGATTGGGTAGCCAAGTTGTTGTCGTCACTTAATGCGACTAGTAACCTGCTAGTAACCACTTAAGCATTTACTAGATACGGGATTGCATACACTGGCGTGGTGCAACCGAAATTAGTAAACAACTAGTTACAAACTAGCTAGTAATTACTAAGGGTTTAGTAGTGGTTTAGTAATTACTAAATCCTGAATTTAGTAAAGAGATACGCCAAACTGGTGCAACCCCACCCTGAAGCCCTTTTTTTTTTTAAAAAAATAGAGTAATGAGTAATTGCACAGAGTGTTCTGGCAATCTATGACCTCATAACTCTAACTACAAGTGAGCATTTTATGGTTTTATTGAGGTCTTCAATTTAGTTAAGTATTATTAATACATTTTAAAGCATTTATGCTTTTTAATGTTATTTCCCACTGTCAGGACATTATATATTATATCTAAAATAAAAGAGAAAGACTATCTATCTATCTATCTATCTATCTATCTATCTATCTATCTATCTATCTATCTATCTATCTATCTATCTATCTATCTACCTACCTACCTACCTACCTACCTACCTACCTACCTACCTACCTACCTACCTACCTACCTACCTACCTACCTACCTACCTAGTACCTACCTACCTTCCTTCCTACCTACCTACCTACCTACCTACCCCACCCCTTTGCAACGACGGCTCTCAGTTGGTTACGTTGCCCCTCGCAGCCATGAGAAAGTAGCAGGGGACTGACAGTGTTGAAGCCTTCTTCTCTCCAGGCATGCTAATGCTAAGATAGCCTTCTCCAGTCAGTGCTACTGTGAGAGCCAAACTGCCCCCGGTCTTTGTAGTCTCCACTCCGTTCCCGGAGCGTCACTCCGCTCCACGTTTCCGGGCGATCTCCGCGACGTCACACCAAGGAAGTGGAAACGGAAACACTCACCAAACAGCTGCAGCAGGTGGCTCTCGGGCAGTTCTGTCACAAATCACTACGTCTCAGTAAAGATGTTGAAGGCGGTTATTTTAATCGGAGGCCCCCAAAAAGGTGAGAGACCGACCTCGTCATAGTCGTGTTTTTGTACTGGGCTCTGAGTGTGGGTAAAGGAAGCTAAGCTGCTAATGCTAACAAGACGGTGTGATCTTGTTTACACTGACGTGGCACAGGAGGTGACAGCACACAAGCAGAAAGAAAACAACAGTCTAAACTTGATTAAATAATGAAATTTTATGACCATAACTAAGGGACAACCCGTAGATATGAATAGTTGTAGCCTACAGGAGCTTATTCATTTACCCATTAAACTTAGCCTGTGTCAGTCCATGTAATCCTATTTTAGAATTAAGTATTTACATGGGCTATGTTTCAGCATGTGTAACGTCTGCTATTGGACAAAGTAAATTAATATAAGCGTATTGGAGTTACAACCCATGCACAAAGTATTTGTGAATATTCATTAAAGCATCAGCTGCTTTTGAATTTTTATGAATATTTGGTGAGAATGAAATGGACCAAGTTGAGAACAGAGATGAAGTAACCGGTCTGATCTCTGTTTGTAGCACTGTTTTCTTACAGTAACAGTTCTGTTATTGATCCAGTAATCTATCTTAAATGTCTGCATTTGTCATCACCAGAGTGTAAACTTTTTCAAAGATTAATGCACTATTAGCCTTGCAGCTGAAAATTTTAATTATTCCAGTGCGTGTTTGTGCCCATCTCCAGGCCTCTCTGGAAACCGGTTTATCAAACTTTATTGAGTAGAGATTCCTTTAGGAGCCAGAGGGGGCCGTGCTACATCATGAGATATGACACAATGAACAAGGAAGGGGTAAAACAGGCAGCGCAACTATTAGTGACGTGGAAGTTGTAGTGCTGCTCCCAACGCAGTAGGCTACACACCCCTCATAATACAAAGAGTCCAAGAAATGCTGATGGTCAAAAACGTGAGAGTCCTATGGTAGTAGAGGAAAGACCAACAGGTGCTGTTATTGACTCTTGTCCTCTGTTGATTATTTTTGATCAATTACTACACTAATCATTTTGTGCAAAAAAAAAAAATCATAAAATAGTTTTTAAAAAATTGTCATTTTCATCCATTTCAGGTGTCTTGTTTTGTCCAACCAACTGTCATAATATGATAGAAAACAAAGAGAAACAAGAAATCTTTGTGTTTGAGAGGATGGAAACACTTTTTTCACCCTTTTGTAATCAATAATTGCTGTAATGATCAGTCTTATCAAAATCATTTTTCTGACTAACAAATCAAGTAATTGCAACTTTGTATTTGATATTGTAGCACTACTTTCTTGTGGTCAAAGATGACTATTTAAAATGTCACATTTGTGATTACAATTATCATATAAAATATGCATACTTTTTGGATTGATTTTGAAATACAGAGGAATCATGGGGAAAAGTAATGTGGACGTGAGTAACAAACTACTTACTCAACAGGTACGAGATTCAGGCCACTGTCATTTGAAGTTCCCAAACCCTTGTTTCCAGTCGCTGGTGTTCCCATGCTGCAACACCACATTGAAGCATGTGCCAAGGTGAGAGTTAGTGTGAACAATTATCTTGTGATGCAGAGAATAGCTTTTTATGAAATCAGTACATTAACTTACATCTTTTTTGTTACAGGTACCAAATATGAAGGAGATTTTGCTCATTGGTTTTTATCAGCCAAATGAAGAACTAACCAGATTCCTGGTTAATGCCCAGCAGGAGTTCAAAATTTCCATCAGGTGAATATCTGAGCTGAAAAACTGGTTTACAAGAGTTCTTGCTAAACCAGTACAAATAAACATAGTTATGTTCATACTCTCCCTGCACATCCACAGCAGTGACTTATACAGTATTTCTTCCCATATATTTGGGGGATTGTGGGAGTTATAACCTCATACTGCTAAGATGTCAAGATACTTTTCTTTTAACTCAGTCTTTTATGTATAAGTGACACTAATTTTCTTGCCGTAGGGCACCACCATTGCTCAATGACTTAATTATGCTGTTCTTCCTTACTGTTCACGGCAGGTATTTGCAAGAATATGCAGCCCTGGGCACCGGAGGAGGCATCTATCACTTCAGAGATCAGATTGTCTCTGGCAATCCAGAGGCTTTCTTTGTTCTGAATGCAGATGTCTGTTCAGCGTTTCCTCTCACAGAGATGCTCAGCTTCCAGAAAGAACATGGAGAACCTAACAGCTTTGTCATCCTGGGGACAACGGTGAGATTTCATTAATGACAGTTAGTAATGTCTTACAAGAACTTCAAGAATATAGTTTAAGTAAAACTCTGAAAGTACCGGTACTTATTTTATTCATTATTATTTGTTTATAACAAATTTAGGTTCTTTCACGTCAAATTGTGAAATTTGATGAGTGCGAAAACGTTCATTGCTTTTCTCTCATCAGGCAAACAGAACACAATCGCTCAATTATGGCTGTATCGTTGCAAAAGAGGAAACAAATGAGGTATTGAACACTTTACTTTTTATTTAGCTAAATACTGAATCCTTGTGTGACCTTGGATCATAACTGCTGCTACTTGTTAATGCAGGTCCTGCATTATGTGGAAAAGCCCAGCACATTTGTGAGTGACATCATCAACTGCGGCATATACCTGTTCAACCCTGACATCTTCCAGCATATTGGCACAGTCTTCCAGAAGAATCAGCAGGAGATGTTGTTGTGAGTTGAAGCCCACCCCCCTCCTCCTCTCCCCTCCTCCCCTCTCCTCTCCTCTCAGGGGATCTGTGTGTGGGAATGCATGTGAAAACCATTTACTCCATTTCTTTGGTTCTCTTCATTTGTCTTTTTTTCCCTCCCACCATGATTTCCGTTTCCTCACACACTCATCAGATATCCATACGATGGGTAAGTTGGTACATGTAGGCTGCACGGTGTGTCTGTAGAGCACTTAATGTTTGGTGTGAGCTGTAGAAAGACCACCCCACTATAAGGCTGAGTTTGCATAGGATGCTTTGTGTTTTTGTTGCCTGTGCCCTTTTTCTGTGCACCTTTTTTGATGAATTATACAGCTCCTGTTTCCGTAGCAGCTTGATATTATTTATTTATTCATTGTTGTTATTTATTTATAGTTGTGTCTTTTAGCAAATATTATAGTGGTGTCTTTTGACCAATTTTTGCCCTTTGAAAGGCAACTGTTGGGGAATGTCTTTGCCTGTCAGAGATTAAAGGTTTGACATGTTAGGAAATGTGCTGCTTTGTTTTCTTGCTGCAGCATAGATGAGAAGACTGGTACCACTCTCATGTTTGTTTGGTAAATGTAAAAATGACAGATCACCTTTTTTTCTTGCTGGGATCTAAGAAAATAGTCTGACACATACACCAAGTCAGTATTGTGTTTAAATTTAGTGTTAATAAAGTATAAACCAAAGCAGTAAAACTGAGCTATAGCCTACAGGTTCTGGTGAGCAGATTTTCTCAGCTTTGGGCTAAGCCATGTCTGCTCCCCCCCTCTGTTTTCTGTTTGTTAAGCTAACCAGCTGTCCATGCTTAAATGACAGATATGAGATCAGTAGTGATCTTCTCATCTAACACTAAGCCAGGAAGCAGATTTCCTCAAATGTACAAACAAGTTTATTTGAAATATCCACATCCACAGATTTCTTTCTTCTTTTTTCTTTTTTTTTAAAAAAGCTTTGTCTATAGGTTTCATTTTTTTTCCCTAAAATTATTGTTGCTTTCTCTCTCAAGCGTCAAACACTGCATCCTGCATTTTGCAACAGCCTGCTCATCTTTTGAGGCACAACCAGAACATTCAATGATTATCTTTCATGTTGTTTCTTTAGGTTACTAGCAAAGACTAAATAGATAACTCATATTTGGGGAAAGTTTGTGATGCATCGTTGGCAGTGAGAATTTGGTGTTGGTCTGGTGTCACATCCATTCTTGCTCTGTTTGTTGGCTGCTTCAGTAGCAGCTAAGCTCTCCCTCTGAATATCTGAAAAAAAGAAAAGGTTCCCGTCATATAACAGTCAATATATGCATGTGGATGTACAGAGCCTCGGTCACGCACACAATCTGAAATAACACAGGGGGTATGAGTAAGTTAAAGGTTTGTTTGGAGCTTTGACTATTTTTCACTTCACACTTGTGTGTGTTTTTACATTTTGTGTTGAACTAAACCTAACATTTGACACCCCAAGGACACTTGAAATATATTGCAAAAAGGTCAAACCACGCTGCGCATAATTCACCTACTAACATCAATAGCGCTTAAATCAAGCCGGGCACTGAATCAGCAAAATTGTTGAACACATCAGAGATACTTGATAGAAATGAGAAGTGTTATACTGCAAAAGTCTCTGAGGGACAACTCTGCCTCAAACCACATCTCAGTCTTTTTGGTAAAACTTTGATTATGGGTGCAATCCTTTAAGATATTCTTTTCATCAATATTTAACACTCTGTTTCTTCTTGGGGCTCTCACAATACACTATGCCAGAAACCCTGATTAATATGGAACACATAGATTCTTTCACTTGAGTTTTGGTTCACTACTAGGTAATCAGCTTTGGTTTCATCCCAGCGCTGACACCATCAAAGTTAGTATCAGTGATGCATTTTAACTTGCTGCTCTCATTTTCATTCTGCAGCTTCGATTGTAGGGCAATAAATTTCATGTTTTTCTTTGGCTCCGAGAGACTCTGGGGTTTACAGAGCTCCTTGGTTGATTTCTCCACTCAACTAAATATTTGAGGACTCTCAAAAACAGTTAAAATACACAGGGGGCAAGGAGAAAGCCACTGAAACCCTTTATTTTTTCCTAATTCCGCTTTTTATTTTTCAATAGTCATACAATTTCTAGTAAAAAAAAAAAAAGAGAGAGATAACCGAAATGCATTCATTACAGCTAAATTGTTTTACTCATTTGAAATGGGTGGTTAGGAGTGAAATACAGCCTCTAAATGAATGTGTTTGGTCTGCAAAAGAAAATTGTTGATTGTTTTCATTGTTGGAAAGGGAGGATCATTGGCTTATAATGCACTTAGTTTTTAATGATTACACTGTTTATGCACTTAAAATTAAAGCAGAAGTAAGTGATATATTTGTGTTAATATAAGTCTTAAATAGTTATATCTTCCGACAGCAATCACTTACATAGAGTGTTTGGACTGAAACACGGGTCTGTCAGTCACTCTGCTCTGCTCTGAGCCGAGGAGAAAACATTTATCGTATCCTACAGTTTTTATCCAATGAGGAGAGAGAACGGCATGCAGGGCTGTGTGTGCAGCCAAGGGACGCCGTGAATGTGGCGACGTAGGGACGAGGACTGTTATGGTGCGTTCAAGGAAACTCGTATTTTTCCGACCGTGAAGTGGTACCAGTTCGATCTGGTACGAGTTTACCGGTCGGAAGTTACGAGTGACTATAGTGACTTTCACCGGTAAAACAGGTCGGAAAAACACGAGTGGGTTGCCTGGAACGCTACAAAGTCGTAAGTTGTGACTTGAAGCTGTAATTTACGATTTCAAAAGCCTACCTGGAACGCAGCATTAGCGAAAACGACCGGACCACTTACTTCTGCTTTAACACTTATGCGAAAATACTATCAGTTGGTTCTTTTAAAATATGCGTTTGTCATATGATGTCACCTTTTAAATGGAGCTAAATCAAAGTAATTCTCATGTTATAGTATGTTTTTTCAATATGAATACCAGCTTTGTCCTGGAATTCATTTTAACTTTGACTCCAAAGTTTGATTTTGATAAGGCGCCTGGCCTCAGTTTGTAATTCAGTGCTATAAACTGATCATCTGTCTATTGCAGAGAGGAGCCAACCAACGGCTGGCACCGAGCAGAGGCCATCAGGCTGGAGCAGGACATTTTCACTGCCCTGGCAGGACAGGGCAAACTGTATGTGTATAAAACCCTCAGCTTCTGGAGCCAGATTAAATCTGCAGGGTGAGTGAATACGTCATAAACACTGTCAGGTTGAACAGCACATAAAGTAAGCTTTCAAACACACACAGTGCCATCAGAGGGATGCTGCTCTAGCATAAATATGGGATTCCAACTTAGTTTATATAGTATTTAAACCAGCACTAAGTAACTTTTCAACCTTCATATAATATTTTCATAACTTTTGTGATGATACATCGACTTACAACAAGTTGAATGACACCTCTGTCATGGCCTGAGGGGGTCTGTATCTCTTTCTCTGGCACTAAGCAGCTTTGAGGAGCATGGTAGGAACCCTGCTCTCACTTAAGTTTCACTTTCACTTTTGCGAGTCACAACAAGGAGGGAACAGGCAAAACGGCACTTTAGCAATGGATTATGTTTGTGTTTTCACTTTGAAATGATCCACTGGAAACAGAAACTTAGTTTTGATGTCTTCTGTTAATTTTAATGCAGGATATTTACAGGGCTTCACGCTACTGTTCATGGGAAATGGAGTCTTCCTTCAGGCAAAACACTACCGCTTTGGTCCACAGGCGCTGCCAAACTCAACCAAAACTGAAAGTTCTTTAGTACTGCTTTAAAATTGATTTAGGCATAGACAATAAATTTAGTTCACATCGCAAACATAAGAGAGCAACCATCTCTGTAAAACAGACACTTTTAACCCCACAATCACACCTCAAAGATGAAGTGTGAACTTACTTTGTTGTTTCTCTCAGGTCTGCAATTTATGCCAGTCGATTGTACCTCAACCAGTATCACAAAACCCATCCTGAGAGACTGGCTGTAAATAAGGAGGGAGGCCCCAAAATAAGCGGTACGATTCAAAAGCCTTGTGTAGCTCCACTCTCCTCACATTTACGTATTTAATGTATTTAACATATTATGTATTTAATTTTTTTGTTTATGCCTTCCCCAGGTAATGTCTACATTCACCCTACAGCCAACATTGACTCCACTGCTATGGTAAGAGTTCTTCCATATTGTGTTGTGCTTAGCTCAATGAATAGGTATTGCACACACAAACACATTAAAAGGTAATTTCTACTTTTCTCTGTGCAGTTGGGTCCCAACGTCTCCATTGGCACTGGAGTTACTATTGGTGCTGGGGTCCGAGTTCGAGAGTCAGTCATCCTCCATGGGGCAAATCTACAGGTGAGCCTCTGTGAAGACCCAGTGGTTTACAAGATGAGCTAGACTAGAGGAAAGTTTTCCTTCACAGGGAAGCGTGACCAGCCACAGCTTGTTGTAACACAGGGGTGTAAGCTTGTTGTCACACAAATTGGCATTCTGCTTGGCCAAAGTGGCATTTCCGTCAGCCACATGAGGGCTTTTTAATGGTCTGTGCTTGTCTGGTATTTTGGTGTCTTGCCACGCGCTGCACTGGGAGTTAGTTGCACTTTACTTTAGCCTCCAAAATATGCATAAAGTGACAATGTCATTTTCATTTATTTGTGGCATTAACAGGTGAGCTAACACTAAAGATCAAGGTTAGGTTTGGGTTATGATTAAATATGAGCAACCTCTGAAACTTTTAACTTTGGTCACAGTGCGCAAGGCATCAAATTTGGAATTAAACTGGACCTCAAACTAATCGAGCTGGAGTCAAATTTATCTGCTCGTTCACTGTCAGTGACATCTTTACATTTTATTACTAACATTATCCACACTTCAGCTGTGACTTCTCTGAAATGAATCTTAAAGCTCTTCTGTCACACCAGAAATACTGTTGCCTGTGCCTCTCACAAAGATGTCATTTTTAACGATTTTGAGGCCATCATAATTTAATCCCATGTCTCAAGTGATGACTGAGAGCCTCTGAAATGAATTTAGACTGCATGTGACTTATTGGCTTTCACTGCATATTGCCTATGAGGACAATTTGTTAGCTTAGGTCTACGCCCAAATAAACACCCCCTGTTATTAATCTGGTTTTACAAGTGCGCTGATGCCCACGATTATTTCACATGTGGTAACACAGTCTAATTCAGTGTTTGTAGAGACGTCAAAGTCTTTGATGCTTCGGAGGCTTATCTTGCTGACAAATTGTGAATATTTAAAAACTTCTTCTCAAAGTGTCTTTTTGTCACATTGTTCTTCCTGAAGGATCACTGCTGTGTTTTGAACAGCATTGTGGGATGGGATAGCACCATTGGAAAGTGGGCAAGAGTAGAAGGAACCCCAAGCGACCCAAACCCTAACGATCCCTATGCAAAGATTGACAGTGAGACCCTCTTCAGAGATGGAAAACTCACTCCCTCAATTACTATTCTCGGTAAGTGAAACTTGCATTCCTCAAATGAATTGTTAAATATTCATCATATTCAGAATCAAAACAAGTATTTTTGTCAGAATTTTTAAACAATGTTCTCAGAAATTAAAAGTTTATGGATGAATGAGGGGAATGTTTACCCTTTCCAAATTTTGGTTTTTGCAGGAGTTTATGTAGAACTGGTGGGTTTCGTCTGCAGCATGTTTTTGGATTAGCCATTCAACATATTTTTGCACATGTTAGTCTTTTCCAGCAGTGAGTGGTTACTGTGGTACGAGAAGCATTTTTCCATCTCTCCTGCAAAGTGCACATCATTATTTTTTGTGCAGCATTTCCTTTCAAAACAGTGCTCTCAATAGTCAAGAGGCTCAGTGATTTACTCTCTTTTCTGTGTTTAATGTTCATCATTGTCTCTTCAGGAGGAGGTTTCAGTTTTTTCCAAGCAAACTAGAAATTAAACACAGTATAAATAACAATATAAAATTACAAACATCATTCTTTTATGTTATATTGGCACTACACTGCAAAGACTAACTCTAGCTGTGCTTTGTCTCCTCAGGTTGTAACGTGACAATCCCCTCAGAGGTGATTATACTCAACTCAATTGTCCTCCCACATAAAGACCTCAACCGTGGTTTCAAAAACCAAATTATTCTATAGTTAATCTTCCTCGTGCTTCTGTCCACTTACTGTCACTGATGAAGGATGAACCTGGACGACTACTGGCACTGCCTCTGAGTTACTGTATATAAGATGTCAAAAATGAAGATATGGGACCTTCATTAAATAGTTTTGAAAGATAGATTTTTATATATTTGTCCTCAAGTCTTTATGCACCATTGGATGTCAGCAAAGTTGGAGAGAGGCTAATCACGCATGTTGATTCACCTTGAACAGCGTTGTCATGCCAGAGGTTTATATTGGTTTTTTTTTATTAACTTTACCGAACTGTAAAATGACTACGGACACTGTTTTGTTGGGTGTAATGTGATGTTAAAAAAGAGTTTAAAGACACACATGCTCTGTTCCTCAAGGACACAGTTTGCAGTTTGAGACTGTTACTTGAGCATGAGAATGGTGATGGAATGATTAGAAAATAAAAATCATGACAACTAACTGATTAACTTTCCGAGATGATTATTTATGTGGTGCTCTGATTAAAACCTTTCAGTATCTCCATTGTAAATAGTATATCAGTCTGAGGCAGGCGTGAGATTTACTTCGTAATCAAGTAATGCTGCCTTTTAAAATGTAAACTCGGTTGGGGGTCTTAGGATAAGCAGCAAGAACAGATACTTAAAGTTTGTGTTCGCAATCACTGAGGGAGCTGTTCCAAATAATAGATAGCAAATTAACACTTACTTATTAAGCCTTCGACCCCTCATGATCACTCCAGCAGTTTTGTTCCAATTATTGCAACAAGTGTGTCTATTAGGGAGCGATGTCAACTGTGCAGCACAATGTAGTTTGATCAAAGCTCTTAACAGTCTCCCCTCAAATAAAGGGGAAAACAAGTTAAAGCAGATATCAGTGGCACGGCCGTTTCGGCTAATGCTGTGTTCAAGGCAGGCTTTTGAAACCGTAAGTTACAGCTTCAAGTCACAACTACGACTTGGTAGCGTTCCAGGTAACCCGTAGCTCGTGTTTTTACCGTCCTGTTGTCTGTGAAAGTTCCCTATAACGGCCACTCGTAACTTCCGACCCGTGAACTCGTACCAGATCGAACTGGTATGACTTCACAGGAAGGAAAAACACAAAGTACGAGTTTCCTTGAACGCACCATGAGTTAGCAGCCCCCGCCCTTGTCAGGCATCAATTGGTCCTCGTGCTACGTCACCACATTCACGCGCATCCCTTGGCTGCACACACAGCCCTTCATGCCGTTCTCTCCCCTCATTGGATAACACTTGTATCCCACAAGGAAAATTTTCTCCTCGGGTTACAGCAGAGCAGAGTGACGGAGAGACTCGTGTTTAGGCTGAAATACTTCATGTAAGTGATTGCTGACGGAAAATAGGACTATTTAGGACTTATATTAACAAAAACATTCCACTGATATCTGCTTTAATTTAAATTTTTTATTCATGATAAGTTAATTCCAGGTTTCATATGTAGCTCCCAGTGCTTCTCAGATAGATTCAGGTACCTTACTGCTTCAGAAATCTGCCTGGAGCCTCTCATTACCGTGGTTTTTCCCCTTGGTGGGATGTTCATCAACTGGGCTAAAACCTTGATGCTCCTCACATGAAAGGCAATCCTAATATTTGTTAGATCAAATAGGCTTTCCAGTCTCATAACAGTGAAATTTGCTATTTATTTATGCAGAGCTCCCAGTGGGGGTAGAGTTTGTAGATCCAAACTCAAATACTATTTGCTGAACACTTACTAACAACATGTTGTTGAAAGTGTGTTCATGGTTTTTTTTTTTACTTCTGCCTCTGAGGCATCTTAGGAAAACCAAGTGGAGAACATAGTCTTTGTCTCAGAGAAGGTCAGCAGAGGAAGCTCAGATGAGAGGATGTGAGTGTTTCAAGACGTAAATGCACAGGACAGAGTGACAGCAGAGGTGATGTGACAAAAGTTGGATTCAAATCCCTTCATCCTGACTCATGATAGACACTTTAACTTGATGAGTCAGATGACATGGCAGCTGCCGGAAATTGTGTGTACCAATCTTTTTCAGCTTTTGAGTCCACATGTCAACTTTTCTTGTCTGTGGTTTTCCAGGGGGTTGTTTTCCTGGTTGTGGGTTGCCTGTCAGTATTATAACTTGACAACATTTAGACATACTATTATTCATTAATAGCAGTCTCAAATTCACTGGTGCATCACCAGCTAAGAGGGGAGACTGTCATGGTAAGGTTTATATTATTGGTGACACACTTAGCTGATATTCAGAGTAAAAAAAACACTGTTGTGCATAATGTGAGGTGAAAAAATGTTATGAACTTCTCTCAGAAAAACTACAAATCCATGATGTTAAAGAAATGTCTGAACACAGAATCCCTATTTCTGATGCTATTATTATCATCAGTATTTTTATTTTATTTTATTTTTTACATCCTCAATCATTTCTATATTTTATGTGAAAATTGTTAGGTGTAAATTTCTAATCCTCTACACAGGAATCACCACCAGTACCTTTCAGAGATGAAGAACAACAAACTGAGATAATAACTTCAGTAATACTTCAGATGCTGCTGCAATTCAACAAAATTCAAACACATACAAAAGTAAAGAAAAGTCTGCAGAAAGCCATAGAATCAATCAAGTTCATGATGTGCAGTACAAACTAGGGTCATCTGGACAATGAAATCTTTTTTTTTTTTTTTTTTAAAGTATATTTTTTGGCTTTTCATGCCTTTATTTGATAGGACAGTTGAGAGTGTGACAGGAAATGGGAGGCAGAGATGGGGGGAATGACATGCAGGATAGGGCCGTCCGACGCGGGACTCGAACCGGGGCCGCCTGCAGCGAGGACTATAGCCTCAACACATGGGGCGGGTGCTCTACCAACTGAGCTAAACTCCGCCCCGACAATGAAATCTTAATGTTAAGATTAACAGCAATGGTAAACATCCAACAGCCATATACATGTACCTTGCTTGGTACCAATACAGGCTAAAGACTGCGCTGATGCTAGAACCACCCTGCACAGCTGTGGATATATCTTCACTGATAGTTTAAAGATGAATGTATGTGTGTGTGTTGGGGAGAATCAAATAGTTCTTACTGTCCCTTGTGAAATACTGTAATGGCCTTATGAAACAAATGTTGAATACAGTAAGCCCGGCAGCGCATTTGACTTGGTGGATTCCATAGAAAATCACAAAAAAGACTCTGTCTATGAAGTACAATATTTTAGTGATGTTTGATACCACAAATTTCCTTTCCGATCCGATACTGAGTAAAATTCAGGCTGGTATCGCCAATACCGATCCGATACCGATACTTTGTGCAAATGCACCTAATGTGCCTGGTAAATCTAATAAAATAAAATGAAAAGTAAGTCATAGCTTCCTAAGGATGCAAGACTTAAGAGTAACATATTTATTTTAAACTCTGAACTATATTGAGGTAGTGGCCTCGTTTAGAATATAGCCGAAAATAGTGTTTAAAACACAAAAAAAGAACATATGTGAAATAATAACACCATAAATTAAATAAGAAAATGATAAACATATTATTTCTAGGTATAATTTTATTTATTTATTTATTTATAATATTGTTTATAAGTTTCCCACAGATAGACTTCGGCTTCACTGTCTGTGGCGCTGAAATAGCTCCACGCCTGACTCCTTTCCACTCCGCCATTGACTCTACACAGGCTGACTTTGTGAGCAGCATGCTGCTGCGCTTACGCGTTACGCACTTAAAAAGTAGTTCCTACCAACCGCGTGTCATTTAGACCAGATCTCAATAGTTTAGTTACTTTCCACTGTGTTTTCACTGTGATATGCATTACCACAAATGACTTAAGTATCAAAAGTATCGATATTTTCATTTGAGTATCGATTCTAGAGCATACAGACCTGGTATCGGAAGTATCGATATTTTAGTATCGATCTGCACATCACTACAATATTTACTAAGTAAAGACAGGCATGCTACAGGGGTTTTGCAACTCTCTGTTAACACAAAGTAGTATTTTAGAAAATTAACTTCGTTAAATCAACTCTCACAATCTTAAATGAAACACAAAGCTTCATGACAGTAGTATTTGTTGAGGGGCTGTTGTATCAGACTGCATATTAGTGGCTACCACCAGCTTACCATCACCAGTGTGAATGTGGTATGAATGAATACTGGTTAATCCATTATTATTATTATAATTACATTGTAGGTGTCCAACCCCTGTATTCTCATGACATTTCCACCTCATTTCAAGCTTTTACAGGAACAGCTGCCATAATCAGACAAGCCATTGTTGTGCCAGGGGTTGTGTTTAACAGGGCAGTCAGTACAATGTAACAGGTCCTCTTTAAATGAAGCATGAGGAATGCCAAAGTGTCTCTATTAGCCTTTGGACAGTCTCCTGTGGTTGGATGTGTTCTGTTTGTGGGGGTTATGAATTGATCAGAGTTCAGGCAATAAAATGTGACAGTGAGGGTATGGTGGAACTAGACAGACAATTGAGGGCACAAACTCAGGTTCTTTTTTTTCTCCACATTTCACATCATCAGCTTAGTAAACTAGAGAGCTATCCGCGCGAATGCATTTCATAATGTATGTTGATATCCAAATTAGTTTGGATATTGGACATTTAGGTCATGTCCATGTGGGTCCAGCTTGTGCAAATGTTGAAAGCTGCTGACCACTGAGCTTCATTCAACCACATGCACTTTGTAGTACCCACTGACAATTTGAGGTTTTCCATGGCTGTTCCTCAAAAAAACGATATACAGTAGATACAGAGATACAGTAAAGTCTTGTAGCATGACATGTGAGTCTGTGTATACTGGTCTTCTGAGCCTCAGCAGCATTCAACTCCTCCGGTTGCTACTTACTCACCCCATCTTAGTACATCACACATTATTTTTTATTATGCTTTAAACACTGGAAAAGACGAGTAAAACTTGACTGAGGACTGGTGCTGAGTAGAATGAATGCTTTTAGGAAGTCTTCAAGCATTTTTTTTAAAAATCCTGTTAACAAAGTCTTCTATTCTTTTTGTATGTGCTTTGACAACTTGAGATGTGAAAATAATGTCTAAGCTAACACTAAGTACCCAAAGCCTCCATTAAATGGCTGTGGAGTTAGAGTGTTGGGCCCAAATGTCAGTGGCTCATTTAGTTTCTTTAAAGAAATTCTTGTCAAGGCCACAGAAAACGATCCACTTTGCTGAGCATAAAAAATACGCATTTACCTCTCCAACTGCTCTCCCCCTGAGGCGCTCTGTGACGTCTTCTCTCAAATTATGCAGGAAAGAAGACAAAGCAAAAACACTGACAGTTAAGAGGAAGGATTTGACACTTTCATTGTTCTGTGTACATTTTGAAAAAATTAGAATGAACTGCTGGTGAAGATGAGATTGTTGTCACTATTATTATTATAGTATTTAATTACACCCAATGCAAGATTTGAGTCTTTCCTTGTTTTCCTTTTTCCTGTAACTTACTCATTTCACTTCAGTTCCTGCTGAGACAGTGAATTAATATGGCTGCCCTCGACAGAAAACAAATGTTGTCACTAAACTGCAAGCATTCAAAAACACAAAATCAAGCAGAACACCAATGTGAGAGCAACGGCTGTTTTTAACATCAACTATTAATTTTCCCGGCCAACTACAATGATTGGCTGCAGCCACAGTGGGCAAACTCAATGTCTAAAAGAATAACCAAAATGAAATCAGCTTCAGCGGTCATTGCTTCCTCCCAGCTACTGTGTGTATGTGCATATAGGTCTGGCAGTGGAGGCCAGACTTACTATGGGCAAATGTCCAGGGATGTTTCCACCTGAGAGGACAGGTGCAGTGTTTGCGTGTCTGTGCACTGAAAGGATGATGCCTAACAGAAGCCTAAAGGACTGACAAATGAGCTGTCAAACAGAAACTGACATCTCACGCTGCTCAAATTCATATAGAAAAAAAAAGCATTTGGCTGTCATGCATTACCGGTGAATACTAATGTTTTGCTAAACTGTGCTCTGAAACATCAAAGAGTGCTAGTTCCCCAGATGGATCGCACAGGGGATGTAGAGCAGGTGGCTTTGTTCCTCACTCAGCAGATGTGCTGTGTTCCAGAAATGTTAAGTCAGAGTTTTTGACTTCTGACTTTGATAAATGCAATGTAATACCCCCTGAAACAGAAATGTCAGCGAGACAACAAATTTGTCTCAACCTTGAGGATTTTAAGTTGCATTCCATCCTGTCAACACAGTGCAGAAATATGTATTTTGACTACTTAAAGCAGAAGTAAGTGGTCCGGTCGTTTTCGCTAATGCTGCGTTCCAGGCAGGCTTTTGAAATCGTAAATTACAGCTTCAAGTCACAACTTACGACTTTGTAGCGTTTCAGGCAACCCACTCGTGTTTTTCCGACCTGTTTTACCGGTGAAAGTCACTATAACGGCCACTCGTAACTTCCGACCAGTGAACTCGTACCAGATCGAACTGGTACCACTTCACGGTCGGAAAAATACGAGTTTCCTTGAACGCACCATAACAGTCCTCGTCCCTACGTCGCCACATTCACGGCGTTCCTTGGCTGCACACACAGCCCTGCATGCCGTTCTCTCTCCTCATTGGATAAAAACTGTAGGATACGATAAATGTTTTCTCCTCGGCTCAGAGCAGAGCAGAGTGACTGACAGACCCGTGTTTCAGTCCAAACACTCTATGTAAGTGATTGCTGTCGGAAGATATAACTATTTAAGACTTATATTAACACAAATATATCACTTACTTCTGCTTTAACTATACAAAGCAACATTTGCTACTGAATCATACAGTAGGCTACAGTGTATCTAAAAACCTGTTTTCTTCTACTGTCTTCTCTCTATCTTTCATGTGTCAGTTACATGTTCTCTCTGAGAGTACTTAAAAGGGGGGACTTGACAAGTGTTTGGCACAGTATATTGCAGAAAAGGGCATAGAGAGATGCAGTTGAAAATATTATATCATTGGACTTCATATTTTGTCATTTAAACAACTTGAATAATTCAAATAATCACCACACCATTTTTATTTACAAGATGACAAGCCTCAGGAAAACTGTCCTTGATGAGTCTGCAGCTACATCATCTCATTTCAGTCACTGTAGGGCAAACTGGCTCAAGGTTTTGCCGGATAAAAAACAACAACACTGACATGTTTTTGCTCAAATGCTGACAGTCTGACAAACATTTCTGACTCATACCTTCATAGCACTATACCCACTTTGGAAAAAACAGTGCTGTATTGTAGTGATTATGTTCTTACAGTTGACATTTTTCATATGACTTTGAATGTAGCATTAGTAACGGCTTTAGAAACACTAAGTTATGAAGTTGCTATGGAATTTGATTAAAACCCAATTTTCATGTTGTGTACCTCCATTTGTGTTTTTGTGCCTTCCTCTGTTTGCGTTGCCAACTTTAATACTAAGGGGCTAAGCCGAGTCAGAATCCCCACATTGAAAACAGCCTTAGTTCCACTTCTCAGCAGACTGAACTTTCATAAACTCAGCTGCTCTCTCTGGTCAAATACTTCTTAGCACAGGATTTAACACAAACAATGTCTGAAACTAAGAGAAGTTATTAAATATGGAGCAGTGCACCTGCATGAACATTAAATTGGAAAAAAAAAATACTGCCAGAGTGCAATGTTATGATAAACTTCAATTATAAGGCACAATGCACTTTATTTTGTCATCTCTGCAGATTTTTAAAATTGCTGTTGAGAAAGATTCATAAAAGAGCAAATCTAGGCTTTTAGACTCCCCTCCACCAAAAGCCCGTAGTAAATCAGAGAGGAGACATAATGGAGAATATCTAAAATAGTTACAGATTCATTGGAAAGTTAATATAAACTAAGAAAAGGCAAACTGTAGCTATGGCTGCTTTGTATGTGATGTTCATCCGTGCAGGTTTTGATAAAATTATACTCTGGTGATAAGGATATCATCAAATCACTCACCTACAGTATATTTTCCATTGGAGTGAATTAACATTTATCTTTGTACATATCCAGATGATTTCATATTTCAGCCTGGTGACAAAGTGTAGCCTACAGTGCTCCACTTTTATCTATTTATCAAAATACAGATCAAATGAAGTACTGGAAATCTGTAACTTGGAAACCAATGTTCTCTTCATTTCATAAAAAAAAAAAAAAAACATGTTCAAAATAAACATTGAATTGAAAAAATTGATTCATACAATACAGTGATAAGAACAATACCACAATGTTATATCTTCATCTGTTCTATCATAGCTAATACAGACAAAAACACAAAATAATCATCTGAAATGACTGACAATCAGTGAAAAAATGAGCACTGCAGTAATTAATCACAAAGGACATTTAATATTTCTTTTTTTTTTGCAGGAGGGCACTGAATCTATTACAGTTTGCTGCTTTTGCTGAGTGACATTGACTCCCTTGTGGTCTAAATTAGCCAGTGGAGACTTCTGCCCATCATTCAAATATGCAGTGTATTTGTACTGATGGACCAGAAACCACAGACCAGATGCATAATGCAACTGCTGGAAAACCATCAGGGTGTCAAAGTCTGAGCCTCCCCTCAGGTTAAAAATACTCAAATGACCTGCTTGTGCTTGAGTGATGCAAGAGTTATGTTGTACAGAAGCAAACATCAAACTGTAATTTAGTTAAAAAATGATAAAATAGCACAAAATATGTGAGTGATGGCTGGAGAGTCCGGCTGCAACCACATATTTTCTTAACCTGGAGGAAAAATGTACCTCTTTCTGTAGGCTATGATTTTTACTCTTAATCAAGGATAATAAATCCAATACCCCTGCAGAAATGTTATTAAAGTACTTTGAGTATGAAAACCACTGTGTTGCTCTCTGACAGTCTTACCATGGGCTGGCTGCCTTAGTTTTGAAGTAGGCTTCTTAAAAGCACATCCACCTGACTGTGGGCGTATTTTAGTTCCAACTACGTACAGCTTCTGACTTGACGGATTTCATCAGCTGCTCTTTGTATCTCTTGAGCTCCAGTTCAGCTTGAAGCTTTGGAGTGGGCTAAGTCCACTTTCTCTGACAGATCATATTAGTAGGCCAAATGAAAAGTCCACAGATGTGACAAAAAAGCATCAGGACTGAGAGGACAATGAATTGTTTGTGACTTTCTTCTTTAAAATTATAATAATCAAAATGTCAGAAAATTGCAGCTTGATCTTAAGCAGTAGGCCTAATTTGAAAATGGCATGTGTTTCACCTTATACAGTAAAGCCCACTTGAATGAACAAAAGCAAGTAGTATACCCTTTAAGTTTTCCTTTGTTTCATGCCATATAGGCTATATGACCTTATATCAAGGATCCTATATCCAGTGCTTATCTTGTGTGATTTGCCATGCCATTTCACCACTCCTTATCCTGGTGTAGCCTGATGAAACATAATGTCAGGAGAAAAAGTGTTTGAAAAAAAAGAAGAAAAAAAAAAGCCTACAGTGACCTGCATGAAACAATCATGAAATTTGCCTAAATATGAAGAACACAAACCCGACAAACAAAGCTGCCAAAAAGGTGACAGTAGGTTCTTCAGTTATTCTTGGTAAAAATGTCAATACCTAAACCTAAAACCAATTCAAACTATAGCCTAGCTGGCCTACTTCTAGTTTCTATGTTGAACACACACTCGTAACAACAAACGCGTAGACACTTCTTTTTTATTTTTTTATTTAACAACTTTATTTACAACAAGAGTATACACAGGACTGAATACAGTTAGATGAAATAAGTGTATACAACCAAACAATCATAAATACGCCAGGGGATGACAGCAAGACAGAAAAAACATAAACTTAAATAAATATTTTGTAAAGCTTACAAAGATAATACGTTTTAACAGCTTTTTTATTCTCACAATCACAGAGGGAGGAGATATATTGACCAACATATGCAGACGCGTAGACACTTCTCTAGAGAGGCTAGCTCAGCCTATTGCGTCAGAGGTGAAGAGTTCACTACACAGGTGCGTCCCATTAGCTAAGCAACGGCGCTGTCTGTGTTGTCCATGGTTTCCTCCTATGTAGCTAACATGTTGTTTACGTCTACGACTTTTTCCACTGATGCTAGGAAGTCTTTTTTAATGCACGACCGGGAAAAAGGATGTCCTCACAAAGGTAAGTGTGGACAAAGAGTGGTTCAGAGTTTGGCATTGAGCAAATCAATAGGCTCCTAGGCCCAGCCTACTTGTTAAAACTGATGTCTGAACGAGCGTTGACGTTGACTGAGTTGTAGAAAACCGCAAAGCAACTTTAACACATTATCATAACTTTTTTTATTTTATTTATATCACTTAAACGTCAAAGGATGCTCATTAGACCCACTGTAGCCTAATTCAACTTCGTCAAACCACAGGCGAGGTAAAGCCACAGCTAGCTATCGTGTCTTCACTAATTAGCCGCTGCAGGTGAGTTGGTTGTCACGGTGTTGAACATACTGCTTCTCTGGCTCTACAACGGAGGGAATAATAATGAGTCGGTCTAATATTAGTTACACCTGTGCTTTTCCCGCCAGCCAGATAGTGCTGTCATGTCAGGCCTACACACAGGTAAATAACTTTAGTGTCAGTTTCTTACATTATGTTTTCACTAAGCCTAACATTTGGTGGAAATACTGATAGGTGAAGTAGCCTACATGGACTATGATAACATGTGAATGGACATTTCGCTAAATAGCTAGCTTACAAAATACACTCCTACTCACGAAAAGTTAGAAGAAGATTTGGCTTTCAGATGAAGTTTCGGAATACACCTAAAATGCACTATAACATTTAGGCCTACAGGTAAACTTTTGAATGCACATGTCCAAGTGTTCAATGTTTCAGTAGGCTGACTTATAACATGCTGTTCTCTTACAAGGTGATGCAAAAATCACAAGTGTCAGATCTATGGATCAACCACTAGACCTAAATGTTTAGCTAACAGTTTGTATTTAAACAGTCCTCTTCATCATGCTGTTTACATTTTGACATCATGAGACCAGACAGGTGTTTTGTAAATAAAGCCAAACTGCAGTATTGTAGTATAAAATATTTAATGCAAAAATACTGTATGTAGTAGGCCTAGCTTTTTATGAAAATAATTAGATCAACTTTCTGTGGAAGGATCTGTGAACCCATGATTGAGTTACTTGATTGGCAAATACCCAGGGACCTCAGGCCACCAGGGTCCCCAAAGCCACAATTTACTCTGTGTTTTTGGCATTTAGCTACATAATTTGATTTATTTGCAATTTTGCACCACTGGAGTAGGCTATCGACTATGATGGGTCCACCTGTCTTGACCTTGTGTCAAAATCTAATTTTGAAACCTCAGTTGTTTTAGTTCATATTACACTCAATTGTTATGAAGTTGTGTTTTATCAAATTCCATCCATCTGAGTTGAGCAATTAACCCTCACACACATTCACAGCTGTAAGATTAATCATTTTAGTAGAACCATAAGACTGTAAAAAATATTTTTTCCCGGGGAGGCATTTGAAATAATACATATGAAAATCACGTTTATTTGCAAAGCTGTGGCAGGCAGAGATGGCATGCCCCATAGAGTCAAAGCAGCCACATTCCCTGAAAATATGCCAGCATGAAATAAACCAGATTTGATCATTTCAGTAAATAAAACAAAAAAACACATTAGACTTTATATACTGTAGCGTCCCAGTCCAGACGTCACATAGAGGCTTATGAGTAACAACTGACAGGGACTGGAGAGCAGAAGGGCCAAGCAACCATGCAGCCAAGTGAAGCCTTGATAATGTGGGGTTGGAAAGCTTCTTGATTTATGCAGTGGGGTAGATGGTCCAAATGTATCCTCCTGAAATATTTATTAGACATGCACACCATCACTGCATTCTGAATGCAATAGTGGGTGGACAGAACGCTATGCATTGCATAATGCAGGGCTGTCACATACTAATGGAGGATGGCAGTGTGATTATTTGCATCATTTCCATAAGATCATAATTTTGCACACTCTGTACATCTAAGATTAAAGCGTCTGAGAAACACCCTATCCTAGGGGATGTTTGCTTCTGCTGTGCTGGCAGCAGCTGTCAGACACCCCCTGCATTAAAATAGACTTATGTACATTGATGTCTTGTCAAAGAATAGTTATGTTCACTAACACATCAGCTTCCATTTCCTCTGAGTGAGTTAACTCAGCTAGAACTGGCCACACGTGGTGCAGTCAGAATATGTTCTATGCAGTTGTCTGAGTTGTCATTATGTTGGAGACAAATTTTCAGTAAAAGAAAGAAGTGTTTTCAGTTTTAAACTAAATGAGAGCCATCTTGCACTATACTGTGACTCTAAAACTATTTTACCTCTGAAACAGATTTTTTGATATTGAGGGGAACCTCCAGATAAGGGTTTGTTGCCATCACAATAGCCAAATTTGACAAATTTAGCCCATCTGCAATTCATTTTCTAGACATTGTCTGTCCAGACATTGCCTGTGGCACCAGCATACTTACTCCACACAAAAAGAGAACAGGTTAGAGTCTATGCTCTAGTCTAAACTATGATACTGAAATATTATTGCAACAATATGTCCACAATCTGTTGAGATTTTTTTTTTTTTTTTAAGTATATTTTTCGGCTTTTTGCCTTTATTTGATAGTGATGACAGTAGAGATAGACAGGAAATGGGAGGCAGAGAGAGGGGGAATGACACGCAGGAAAGGTCTGCCCGACGCGGGATTTGAACCGGGGACGCCTGCGGCGAGGACTGTAGCCTCTACATGGGGCGGCCGCTCTACCCACTGCGCCACGCACCGCCCCCTGTTGAGATTTTTTAAAGAAAAATATGTAAAATAAATGTATTTGGTCCTTTTTTTTTTTTTTTCTTTTCACAGATTTCCGGAGGTTCAACATCCAATCAAGTTTAAAACCAATCTTTCAGAGTGGCTGAGGCTCCGGGCAATGCAATTACAAGTAGGAACAAAATTTCATTTTTTATTGATGTGAACACCTGTTTCCTAAACTGGAACTCTGTTCAGCCTTACCCTTGTCAAAGATGAAGTTTAAAGGTGCATTTCTCTGTTCCCAGTAGAGGGCACTGTGGGTATTCATGAAGGCCAGACATGTGTCTCTGAGTGTGACCCCCAAGTGATTACAGTGTTTGAGCAAAGCTGTGTTGTATTTGGTTGACTTTGTGGCACTTAGTAAATAAGCTGCGGGGAAGCAAGTTTTTTTTTCCCCTTTTCTCACATGTAGTGTTCCTTCTGCATCTGTAAGCACAGCAGCAAAACACACAAAATTAAAGCACATCACATTTCTAACTGACCTAACAAACCTTTGCTGCAGATTAGATCCCAGTGCTAGATGCAGATGCATGCCTAAGCCTAAGACTAAATGCAGGTGTTTCTGTGTTTCTCTGCATTCATAACTGCAGTCTTATCCATAGGATGTTAATTTAGACATGTGATCCAAAATATCTCGCGCAGGGCATTTCCTGTGGACGAGCAGTGATGTACCATGAAGGCGCAAATACACACAATAGACCAAATGTGAAAAAAAATCAGCTTGAACATCTTTCTGAAATTTAAAATGAAGAATATAATTGTAAGTACTGTGATGTAAATGAGAATTGATACATCAGAGGAGAAGAATGATTTGAAATCTTGCAGGTGAGTCCCTGCTAGACTATACTTTCATCACACGGTCTCTATAATGCAGGCTGTTTGAATGAGAAACGGGCAGACTTATGTTAATGGATCTCTTCCTCCCTTTGTGCAGTGTAATTTCTGATTTATCTTTCTCTTTTACCCACCTTTTTTATATCTTCACCCTACTCCTTTACTCTTCTCCCATTGACCATGAATACATACACACTTTTTTAAATTATTATTATTGGTGCCCCCTCCAGTTTCCTCATCTGTCTCTTCTCTGTATGTAATCCTGTTGTGATTATAGAAAGATTCTCTCTCTCAAAATTAAAGGCTTGCTGATAAAAAAAAAAGTCATTTTGAGGAGGACAGTCGTGCAGAATCTGTTATGATTTTACAAAAGCTTTTTTTAATTATTATTTTTTTTTATAAAACATTCAAAATTATCAGCAGGCAATAATAAGACATTGGGTTTACTTGGCACATTGATTTAGATGAAATGGGGTTTATCTGTGTGAGATGTTGTTTATGGCTAAACTGACATTTCTATTAATTGTCCTCGTTACTGCAATTAAGTCTTGAGAGAAAATATTTGCCTCCAGAAGTCTGTTTATACACTGCATCTAATAGGAAAAACACTTTAAACTGGATATCAGATGATTGGCATGAAAAGAATGCATCATGCTGGCTTTATTATTTTGGCTTAGATTACTGAAATAGCACGCATTTTGAGCTGTAGATTGGCCAACCTTACAGACAACTTCCTTAAATTGGCAACTTATTAGTTTGCAGATATATTAATTTTAGACATTGTGTGTGTGTGTGTGTGTGTGTGTGTGTGTGTGTGGGAGAGAGAGAGGGGGGGGGGGGGGGGGCATTCAGGATATTGAGCCTTAAAGCAGAAGTAAGTGATATATTTGTGTTAATATAAGTCTTAAATAGTTATATCTTCCGACACCAATCACTTACATAGAGTGTTTGGACCGAAACACGGGTCTGTCAGTCACTCTGCTCTGCTCTGAGCCCAGGAGAAAACATTTATCGTATCCTACAGTTTTTATCCAATGAGGAGAGAGAACGGCATGCAGGGCTGTGTGTGCAGCCAAGGGACGCCGTGAATGTGGCGACGTAGGGACGAGGACTGTTGGTGGTGCGTTCAAGGAAACTCGTATTTTTCCGACCGTGAAGTGGTACCAGTTAGATCTGGTACGAGTTCACGGGTCAGAAGTTACGAGTGGCCGTTATAGTGACTTTCACCGGTAAAACAGGTTGGAAAAACACGAGTGGGTTGCCTGGAACGCTACAAAGTCGTAAGTTGTGACTTGAAGCTGTAATTTACGATTTCAAAAGCCTGCCTGGAACGCAGCATTAGCGAAAACGACCGGACCACTTACTTCTGCTTTAAGTTCAATGACTTGAGAACCATTTTCACTCAGAATGCAACATCATTATTTATTAACAAAGTAGTTAGGTAGTTGGACTTCAGAGTGTTTTAAACTTTAACAAGATATGTTCTTACTTTGGTCAGAGTTTTTCTCCCTATCTCTGATCAAATCGATCGCACCCACTACTCACCATTACTTTGCATACTGTATCTACAAAATGATGTGCATCAATTGTGGCACATGGTTGCATGAGCTGGAAAGGTCTCACGCTCCATCAAGTCTTTCTGACTTGCAAAGGTTCACCTATGCAAAAACTAAGTATCAGAGAAATGTCCTTATCTTTTTAAAGCTAATTACCTAGACTGGCAGGCTTGTAATTACTCTGATTCTTAAAATCTTATCTTTGTATTTCTTCATTACTGGTTCTTTAAGAGTGTCAAAAGCACTTCATACAAAGCTCCTGTTGTCAAGACAGAACATGGAAATGTTCAGAGCTGTTAGTGGTCATGATGAACCGTATGCCACTGCATTAGCAGATGTGATAAAATACTGTCAGCCATCATATGACTCATTCTTTAAGTAGGAAACATTTTCAATAACTTCCCTCCCAACACATTGTTCTAGGTGGCAGTTAATGGCAGCCATTACCCTTCAACATAATTTTACAAAACCAAAAGGCCTTTGGTTCTACCTGTCTCTTCAAGAACCACTGGGAATTCATTGATTTAGCTGTACTTATAGTACAAGCTGGAAAGAGACAATGACGAAAAACCAATTCAGTGTTTATCTTTAATATTTCAAGAGTAACTTTCCACATTAACACAAGCTAGTGAACAACTGATGAACAGAAAACAAGATAATCACCTATTGTGACGCTTCTGTTAAGTGATAGAATGCCTACAGACAGTATTTAATATTATGGATATTTCTGTGGTGCTGAAAAATCAGCCTTCATATAGCAGAAATAAATGCCTTTTACATTTTAGAACTTGAAGGGCAGCCTTGTATCTTACTTTCACATTTAGTCGTTTGGCAGACACTTTTATCCAAAGTGAGGGGCATCACTAAAGCATCTCATCTTCCTTTGTCTCCTGTTGTTAGTTATTTTAAAGTGCTTATTATGCACTAGCATCTTCTTTATGGCAAGGGATAAGCCAGTGCTTGCCTTGATTATTTATGTTGGAAAAATTGATGTACATCCAAACTACTGCTAATTTGTAAAGATTCTGGACTGGTATTCTGTTTTTACATAAATATTCTTGATGAAGATGTCTTAGATTTGATTATCAAAAAAATATGGTGATAGTGTTAAAGAAACTTTGGCAGTTCAGTTGTGCATTTGCTTTTCTAACTTTCAGTAGAAAATCCTTTATGATAGTAGTTCACAGTGAATTGTGTCCAATGAGATAATGTTAGAAAGAAGCTGCTGTTAAGTGGGTGCTGTTTATTTCCTGATGCAATTGCGGTTAACAAATCATTGAAAATCATACATTCATATTCCCTCACCCTATTCCTGTGAATGACGCTGGGTGTTGTCATGATGCCTGGTTCTTCCAGAGACTCGGTTTTTCACTTCTGGTCATGTAGTGTTTTTATTATATGTTCACACAATGCCTTCGGGGACAACATGTGCCGCTGTTGGGTGCATACACAACTCGCGAAAACATAAAGATTTTATGAATGGAGCCTGTTACCAGGGTGCGATTTCAAAGCGTTACAGACGCCTTCAGCAACAACAGTCACTGCAGCTTCTACTGAGAGCGAGTCAGACGTAACGCACGTGAGACTGACACACGGACCGACCGCGCAGATTTCGCGGACATTGTTAAACTTAATACTGTTGGAAAAAAAAATACCGTTGTGTTGTGTGATGGCAGATACAGAACCAGGTATTTATTTAAAGTTAGAGAGGGAGAAGGAGCGAGGTGAGTGAGGTGGGGGCAGACAGGCAGGTGAGGGTGGGATCAGGGGAGAGAGGCTGGTGATTGAGAAAGGCATGAGCTATTTTATTTTTGACCAAATGTTCTTGTTGTTGACTTATGGATAACGGAATTAATATTATACCGTGGAGCTACTGTGCTAATATCATATAGGGAGAGTTTGATATCATGACATGTCTTACAATACTGCAATAAATGTCATGGGCTTGATATTGAGGTAGAGTATTATTGTGTATGGATTGTGATATTGTTACATCCCTAGTAGAGCACAGAAAACAGAAAAATAGTGGGATGATACAGTTGATCTACATTAAAAACTTTACTGCATTGCCAAAGTCGATCGGGACTCGGTATCGGCAGACACTCAAAATCAAATGACTCGGACTCGGGGGCAAAAAAATGTGATCGGGACATCCCTAGACCTAAGGTTTAAAAACCATGCAGGTCAGTTCAGTCAGTGGTTGGAATACTCTTAAAATACTGGTTATGCAATTTCTGGTAAAAAATATTTTGCTTAGTTTGTCACTAAGAAATATACCTACTGTATCATCCCTACTGAGTACCTCATTTGCTTAAAAGAAGTGTTCTTGGCACCTCTTTATATATTTATTTTTAAATATTCATTGTGTGTTTATGGTCATGCCATATATCCTGCCAAATAAATTTGGTTTTTCTGCCAAAAGCACTCTATTTCCAAGAAAATCTTTACCAACATGATCTACTTTAGAGTGATTTTAGTCCATCCAGTCATATTGTTTGTCACTGTGTGAAAGGCCAAGCAGTTTTCATGGAATAAAGTAACCTTGGGACAGACAAAATACATAAAAATGCAGAAAAATTGTTACAGGACATTTTCTGCAATAGGATGATAAGTCATACAAAAACCAACACATTTTTGAATTCTGCTATAGTGGAACTACTATAATGTGGCCTCTCTACGTCATGTCTTTGAAGCAACTTCAGAACAGAACAGAATTTGACTTAGTAGTTTGCTAAACACTGAAAGCCTGTGTAACATTGATTTGTGTGGTGTGCATGTGCGTTGAAATAGTTTGAAAGGCTGTCATGATGGCAGCGTGTCATAGACAGAGAAGGTGAATGCATGGCTTGCCAGAAGCCTCCGGGAGGCATTACTGGCATCGCTGATGCAGGAAATAGATTAAATGTAGAAAATAATACCCTTGAATAATTAATTACATTAGTTTTAAACAGCAAACACAGTGATTGCACTATGGGGAGCCGTAGGGGTGTAACGAAAACCGATTTGAATCGGAAAATCTTTTTTGATTTAAACGATGCGAGTGCATTGGTGTAGACGGACTAATGAATCGGTCTCAAAGTAGCTTGAACCGGCCGATGGCCTGATTACGTAAGGGATAATGTATAGTTGTTATGGAGAAATAAACCCCGACAGGTTGTATGGATTGTATGGGTTTCATTCAACATGAAGGGGTTTATTTCTCCATAACAACCGACCAACTGTACATTATCCCGCTTATTACACGGTTTACGAGTGAAATAATTAATTTGAAACATAATGTTGATGAAAATACGACTTTCATCGATTTAAAATTGCATTTAGCGAATCTGCAAGACCGGTCACTTCCGCTGTTTTGCCGAGCCTCCTCCCGTTCGTGCATTTGAAGCCTTTGATAATCAATCAGTGGATCGATGGATTACCATACACGTGTTAAGATGTGTGTATTGTGTGTAGTCGTATCTGTCATAAACAAGAGATTAACTTTACTGTTTACGGGGTGCGTTTGTGTTGCGGAGCCGCGGTGCCACCGAGACGAGAGGAGAGCTGTGACACCGGGTCAGAGGCTCTGATCGCAGGTTTGGTTTCCAGCAGCGATGTGGAAGGAGCCTCCACTCTACTTGTAACAAGTTACAAGTCATTTATCTAACATCACTATTAGTCCAGAGCTGTTTAATGACGGTAAAAATGAAACACAATGTAAATATCCTGCATAGTTTTTCTTTTCTTTGCTGCGCTGATCAGAGCGGCTTCCTTAGCAACGGTCTGTTATACTTGACGACGGTCTGTTATACAGAAATAACAGAACGCAGCGCTGGACCAATCAGAGAGCAGCATTCAATAGAGCCGTGTAATAAAAAGTTATAAATCGGTTTAATGTTGCTGATGCAGCTGTGGGAGTATCTCCCTCTCTCTTTTACAGCACACCAGGGCTCCAGACTAACTTTTTTTACTAGGAGCACAGTGGCCCCTAACTTAAAATTTTAGGAGCGCAGACAGAAAATTTAGGGGCGCACACCGAAATCGACTTGCAAAGTAAATTTTCACATTTCCTCAAATTTTCACTGTATTACTGATAAATACTTTGATAAATGCAGACACACCACTTGTGGTAAACTCATCCAAGAACAGACCCCCCCTACAAGGTGCCTGTGTAGGACAGCCCCTGTAGTTTGGCCTCCTTGTCTGTTGACCCTGACTGAGCCACATGTGCACAGACTTCTTGGCATCAAACTCGTCGACCCCCCCCACGCACGGCCAAAAAAAACTATCGATCAACAATCAATCAATAATCATTTCCGTTTGGGAGCCTCTGTGCAGCGCTGTTCTGCAATGCGAGTCAACCTGCTTCGTTGCCTTGTGACGATTTGAGTACCGCTGCTGAGAGCGCGAGCATATTATGGGATGTTTAAGGTTTGTAGCAGGCCATCGGAAGAAAAAAAGATATCGCGGGTGATGTTCAGCACACACACACGCGCGGGCCGCCGGTCTGTGTGTCTCCTGCTGTTTCACACGGAGCTCTGCTGTGGAAAGACGTCTCCTCCGCTCTGAGATGTAGAGAAGAGAAACACACGTTTCTTTTCACACATTAGCCAATCACAGTGGTCATTAAAAAAAAAAATCGGCAAATTTACTCGTCGCACATGCGCGAGACAAGCCCAAACAGCCACAGTCCAGGTGAACCTCTGCAGCGTCCGTCCCACAGCTCACCGCCACAGCAACAGCTACACCGGCAACAAAACTGAGGGCCGCCGCCCTCAGCACACGAATCTCCGCTTGCCCTGATAGCATTAGCTCGCCGGCTAACGCTAGGCCCGTTCGCCCTGTGCTGACGGTGGCGGCCCTCATTGTTGTTGCAGTGTAGCCTTCAAGGCTCCCGTTGCTGTGGCGGTGAGCTGTGGGTCGGATGCTGCAGTGGCTCGGGACCACGGAGGCTCGGGGTGAACGGGACGAACGGGGCTAGCCGGCGAGCTAACGCGTTAGCCGGCGAGCTAATGTGGTAGCTCGCCGGGCTAGTGTTAGCCGGCGAGCTAACACTATCAGGGTAGCGGAGATTCGTGTGCTGACGGCAGCGGCCCCAGCATATTTCCCTCACTGCTCAGTGTGTATCCGAGACATTCAGACTCCAGCTCAAGCGTATAGCTCAAACCCGTAGCTGCTCAGGTACGATGTGACAGTTAGCAGTAGCACCAGCATAGTTGGCCGGTAGGCCATTTGATTGACAGTTGAAACTTGACGAAGCTCAGCAAGTGGGCGGGGCTTCTGTGCCTGCAGCAGACTTCCAGAGCTGTGAGAACTGCCTCATTTAGTCATGATTTTAAAAACCTAATTTCACCTACTAAACGAATTTTTCTAGCATCCAAAATTGGCAGGATGGTTAATAGGACATACTATGTCTAGGATGTGATTAACTCAGAAGACGAATCCAGTGTCACTTTTCAGGGACTTTAAAGAGAAATATGCTCTAGAGGCACAGGACTTCTCTCGCTACCTGCAGCTGAGACATTTTATCAGCGACAAGTTAACCAGAAGCAAGTAGGGCTGTCCCGATTAATCGACCTAATTGATTACGTCGATGACGTAAATACGTCGACACGTGCAACACACCGTCGGGTTGTGAACCATAGACTGCAACACGTGCAGCAGAAAAACACATGCTGTACCACAGCGATGAACGAGCACCTGAAGCTGCATTATCGTTCGTTCATTCATCTCCGCATAGCGCTCTTTCGCCGTTATTGACGCGCTCTCTCTCTCTCTCTCTCTCACTCACTCACTCACTCACTCACTCACTCACTCACACACACACACAGAGCGAAGGGTGCACGGTAAAAACGAAACTCATACGGTCCAATCGCGGACCCCCCGCGCCCCCCTCCCTCATCGGACAATCAGACCACCCGCCACAGTCTCCTTGGTTCCGCTGCTTTATGTAAACACGTCCTCGTGTTGTCTTTTTTTTTTTTTCAATCCACTCCGCTGCTGCTCTGTGTGCACCCGGACGCAGCGCAGTACGCAGATCGTATGTGAGAAAAATAATCGTTTGGGACAGCCCTAGAATCGAGCAAACAGCTGTTAGATTTATTTAAAAGGTCCAGATTGTAAAAAACGGCAATTCGCCTTTAAGTAACTCATTCGTGTGAGTGGCTCCAAATCAGCCTTTAGTTGATCCAACAGCTCATAAATTGCCTGTCTGGTAGATGATATGAATTATGCTTTCCTTTTGTTTTATGTGTTCCTTTTGTAAACGTGAGAAGTTTATTTTCTGTTATGTACTCTGCTACTGTTTGTAATGCAGGGCTGATTAGCGCCTCCTTTTCAAACGTATTCAATTCAGACGCAGTCACAGTAACTGCAACTGATAAGTTTGCACACGTTTTTATACAAGCAAACCTTTAGTAGATCAGGGGCCGTATTCACAAAGCCTTTTATCTTACCGCTAGGGGTGCTCCTAATAGGGATGTGCACGGTTACCCGGGTACTCGAGTACTCGAGTAGCAATCTGCTACTCGGGTATGAATTTATTACTCGGGTACCCGAGGATTAAAAAAAACGGCACGTCAGAGCGCAATCTAGTGTCGGATCAGACTACATTATCATGCCCTGGTTCGGCTTTTTGTAGTGTTAAACAGTTTCGGATCAAGCAACGTGATTTTCTGCTGTGTAAAAGCGTTTTTGGATCGAGCCTCGGACTTTCAAACCTTTTACAATAATTCTCCCTCCCTCCCTCGGCGACGTACGCCGTCGGGAGGGAGACGACAGGTCTCAAGTCTGGTAGAAAATATACTTTCACTTTACAAACACTCTGAAACCTTCCCTGTTATTTCCTGAAACGATGCGAGGCAGAGAGGACCGAAGGCACCAACATGTGTAGTGTGGACTAATAAATAAGCACCGCTAATGATTTAAAAAAGAAAAGAAAAAAAAAGTTTTCTCCTCCGTGGCAGCCGCGGCATAAATGCGCTGCACTCAGCGCTGCACTCAGCGCTCAGAGCGCATGCAGCGCATTTATTCCCCGGCATAAAGATGCACATCTGCCTCGTGTGTGCATCTTAAACTCCAGTCTCTACTCTTATTATCCACCTGACATTGTGTGTGACGACGCTGTGTGTCAGTAATGCGGACTGTCTGACGGACAGAGCGCATTTATGCACCGGCTGCGCTCTGTCCGTCAGACATGACGTCATTTTATTTTTTATTACAGTACTCGATTACCCGATTAGTACCAGCTTCGGTTACTCGATTAGTAAATTAGTCGAAATGCCCATCCCTAGCTCCTAACTCGCGCTAAAAGTTTTTACGTAGGAGTTTTTTCTTAAAAGCTATTCACAAAGCTGTTGAGACCTACTCTTACTAAGGATAAATCACTAAGAGCAAAGTAAGAGTGACGCCCTGGTGACGCCCCGTTGCTATGGATTGCGTCAATTCTCGTGCACGAATTTGAGGCGCTCAACACGGTGATTGGTTGTTGAGTGCCGACGCCCCCCCCCCCCCCCCACTTTCTTGCCGTCAGGTGCGACGGGGCTTTTTAGATTGCTTCGAGTCCAAACCACTCTCTCTGCTGCCAAGTTGGGCTCTGAACTCTCTGTCCATTCGTGTTTCTCTCTGCCATCTGCATCTGCTACAGTTTTTGTCGCGTGTCACTTCCACTTTCAGAGTGACGCTGTGCAAATGCAACTCCTATGAGGGTCAGTGCGCACACTCGCAAAGCAGCTGCTGATTTTTTTTCTTCCCACATTCGAATATTAATTTTCATGTTCGTTGACAGCCTTAATATTATATATGGTGATCATAATAATGATGAGAAAAGTAAATGCATTACCCTAATTTGTAGCCTATAGAAGGATTTGAACCCAGACTGACAACAAGTTTAGTTTACTGGAGGAGCTGCCCTATCACGTGAGCTATTACTACTAACTGATATAGTATGTGTCTAGCGCACCCATCAACTTTTTAAAAATATTTTTGGCTCACATCAGCACGACTGCATCGCAGCGGTTGCAGTCACCTCGGTCCGACCGTTGCGACGCACATATTAGACAGTCAGTCACCGTCACTACTCCCGTTTTATAGCGTAAATGTTGTAGATGTTGTTGCTGTAACAAAAAAAACAAAAAAAACACAGACAAAAAGGCACTTTGGGCATCAAAGGGCAAAGGGACAGGTCAAATATGTATAGATGGACAAGCAACAACTTAGTTAATCATAATTTAATTATTTTATTTTGATAATTGACCGGATTCTCTCGCCTTTTCTGTGCCCGACTTCCTGTCTGGTACGATCTGGTCTACCCAGCTTGACAGACAGCGCCCTCGGCGCGCGCGGCTCGCGTGAAAAATAGAAATGAACCGATCTGAAGCACTGCAGGCGCGCGCACTGCGCTCCACAGCGCGAGATGTGCGACCAGGCAGACCGGTTAAAGGGATAGTTCACCCTAGAATGATATTTCGCTCATTATCTACTCACCCTCATGTTGACTAAGGGCTGGAAGAAGTTTCAGAGTCCTCCGTCCCTTCTCTGAGTTACAGGGGGTCTCGGCATAGCAGTGCATGTCCATATAACGGTTGCAAAGGGACACCGGAGCTCTTCGTAAAAAAACACACACAAAAAAACATCCAAATACCTCCATGATGCTCGTATGTAATGTCCGTCTTGTGCTGAAGCCCCAAATTGCGTAATTGTCCCGAAAAAAATTAAATAAGTCTATATTTTAAGCTTGTTTGTAGCGGAAACTTCTTCCAGCCCTTAGTCAACATGAGGGTGAGTAGATAATGAGCGAAATATCATTCTAGGGTGAACTATCCCTTTAACATGTGCGCCGATCTGAAACTGCTTCCGCTCCAGGGCGCTGCGCTTCGGTTCCGCGTCCAGTGCGACCAGGCTGTTAGGAGTCCTCACGAGGACTTTTAAGCTCTCCCAGACTTAGGAGCTACTTTTAGGCCTAAAATACTTTGTGAATTACTCTTATTTTAAAAAACTAGGAGTCCTAAATTTAAGACTGACACGCCCACTTTTTTTTAGGAGTTGCTCCTAAATTCGGCCCTTAGGAGCTACTTTTAACCTTAAGATTCTTTGTGAATACGGCCCCAGGCCTCTAGTCGAGTAAAAATGCTTTGTAAAACGCTTTACTTAGATTGTAACGGGTAAAATATTACCAACATTTTATTTGTAATGTGTTATATTACTGCATTACAGCAAATAGTAATACATTACTGTAATTGTGTTATGTTTGTGACGCATAGGCCTGGGACGATAATACATTTTGCTGGACGATATACTGTCCCACAAATTATTGATGATAAACGATATTATTGACACATTTTTTTGAGAACAAATTAACCACTAATATCAGTGGCGCCGCCAGCCGGAATCCTGTACGCACTGTGCGTACAATTTTTTTCATAGGTGGAAAAAAAAAAGAAGCAATTTTGTTTATTTTGAGGGGGTGTGATAAAGACGCTTTTGACGCTGTTTGTAACAGGCTAAACGTGCTGAGTTCATTGTTAAACCAATCACTGGAAGCCTAACGTAAAAGCCAGTGATTGTCGTTTACATCATGTCATCTGTCTCTTTTTGATTTCTGGCGCCTATTACACTACCGGTATGTGATGATTACGCCTGGTCCAGTATAGAAATGTCAAAAAGACAGTTGAGCCTTTTCCAGGCATTTGAAAATAAAAGAGATCCAAACCCACGATCACAAACACGCAGCAGAGCAGCGATAATGAAGCTCTCTCCTCTCTAGCTCCAAACTCACTCGTCTGCACCGCGATTATGGACTCATAAGCGCCGATACCAGGTTGAGCACCCACTGGGGGAGCCTCGGCCCATCAGCTGTGTGTCTGTGGGTATGTGTGTGTAGTAGGGCTGCAACAACTAATCGATAAAATCGATAAAAATCGATTATTAAATTCGTTGGCAACGAATTTGATTATCGATTTGTTGGGTAGCGATTAACTTGGCCCAGAGCCAGGGAAAAAAAGAAAATATTTCTTATCTTTACCGTGTCCAAAACAGTCAGCAGCAGCAGTCATCCAGCTCCAATAATCCACTAATATTATTTCCGTTTACATCGCGTTCCTGGCGGCCAGCCTGTTTCATTCATTTGCATCATGTAAAAAAAAAAAGAGGTATTTTTAGCGACGGCAACAGCCGTGTTTCTGATCAACCGGACCTGTGTTGTCCGGTTCCACCGCGTTGTTTACTCCCGGTGCAACGTTACTTCCACACGGACACGGTCCGCGCGGCTCGGACGCGGTGTGTCACGGACATGGTCACGGACTGTCGGGACCGGTGGTCTGGACTCGGTACCGGCAGCAGAGAGGCTTCACTGTCTCCTCTGTCAGCCTCTCCTGTCAGGACGCTGAAGCTGAAGCTAAAGCTAAAGCTAACGTTAGCTAAAACTTTTTTCTTTTTTTTCACACAATGCAAATGAATGAAGCCGCTGGCCGCGAGGCCCGCGATGTAAACGGGAATAATATGGATTATAAAACTGTTTGATGACTGCTGCTGCTGACTGATTTGGACACCTGGAGTAAAGGTAAGAAATATTCCTTTGAGGTTTGATCAGCTGTTCCTCTGCTCAGAGCTCGGTGTGTGGAGGACTCAGATTAGAGATTTGATCATCATTTACCCGTTTTATTTTATGGTGATGGGCGCTATTACAGTTAATACCGATGTTTACATCAGATCGCTGCTGTGTGTGTGTGTGTGTGTGTGTGTGTGTGTGTGTGTGTGTGTGTGTGTGTTGTGGGTGTGTGACTGAGCGGAGGGTCCAGCCTGTCCCCCCACGGTGACTGATGTTTATCACGGTGTGATTACGTGGGCCGGTCGGGGAAGCGGGCTGTGTGTGAGCCAAACTGAAAACTGTTGGAGTAACGTCAGGTTGTTGTCGGTTGATCCGGTGAATGATCAACTTTCAGGGTTGATCAGAATTTTCCTCTGGATGTAAACATGCTGCAGACTTCCACTTGTAAGCAAATCAGGCAGTGCCCTAATGAATTTTGTCTATTATTATTTTTTAATGTATTATTATTAGTTTAACAGCTCTGGGCCGTTCAACTAACTTAAAAAAAAACGTATTTGTGCAATTTTTTGCACTAATATTGTCCATTTGGAATAACATTCTGTTTTTGAATAAAGTTAGGGAGAAAGAAATAAATGATACCAGTGACATGCTGGATCAAACTGAGAAACAACTCCTCCTCTCGTTCTTCTCTTCCCTACAATGTAAATCAAATTTGTGCCTTTTTTTTTTATCCGATTAATCGATTAATCGAAGGAATAATCGACAGATTAATCGATTATCAAAATAATCGTTAGTTGCAGCCCTAGTGTGTAGCCTGTGGCCTGTAGCCATTAATATACTGCACAACTGAAAATATTGTTGCGACCCCGCAGTAATGTTGTTGTTATGATGTTTGTGATTTCTGACTGACTGTGAATGTGTACGGGCAGGTAGCGTATGGTTGGATGAGAAACTGAGGGGCCGGAGTGAGTGTGAGGAAGACCTGTGTGTGTAGCCTGTGTGAATGTGTGTGTTAATATCTCACGCGCTCTGTTAAGATGAATAAACACAAACCGCTGCAGAGCGCGAGCCTGGCACAGAGGTGCGCGCTCTGGCGCATCTGGCACATCTGGCACAATCCGACGTCTATGTTAAACACACGTTGTTATTGATATTGTAGCGTCCGAGCTAGGGATGGGCATTTCGACTAATTTACTAATCGAGTAACCGAAGCTGGTACTAATCGGGTAATCGAGTACTGTAATAAAAAATAAAATGACGTCATGTCTGACGGACAGAGCGCAGCCGGTGCATAAATGCGCTCTGTCCGTCAGACAGTCCGCATTACTGACACACAGCGTCGTCACACACAATGTCAGGTGGATAATAAGAGTAGAGACTGGAGTTTAAGATGCACACACGAGGCAGATGTGCATCTTTATGCCGGGGAATAAATGCGCTGCATGCGCTCTGAGCGCTGAGTGCAGCGCTGAGTGCAGCGCATTTATGCCGCGGCTGCCACGGAGGAGAAAACTTTTTTTTTCTTTTCTTTTTTAAATCATTAGCGGTGCTTATTTATTAGTCCACACTACACATGTTGGTGCCTTCGGTCCTCTCTGCCTCGCATCGTTTCAGGAAATAACAGGGAAGGTTTCAGAGTGTTTGTAAAGTGAAAGTATATTTTCTACCAGACTTGAGACCTGTCGTCTCCCTCCCGACGGCGTACGTCGCCGAGGGAGGGAGGGAGAATTATTGTAAAAGGTTTGAAAGTCCGAGGCTCGATCCAAAAACGCTTTTACACAACAGAAAATCACGTTGCTTGATCCGAAACTGTTTAACACTACAAAAAGCCGAACCAGGGCATGATAATGTAGTCTGATCCGACACTAGATTGCGCTCTGACGTGCCGTTTTTTTTAATCCTCGGGTACCCGAGTAATAAATTCATACCCGAGTAGCAGATTGCTACTCGAGTACTCGAGTACCCGGGTAACCGTGCACATCCCTAGTCCGAGCCGATGTAACTACAACAACATAACACAAACTTATCTGACAGCTCTCACTTCTTCCTCTGCTCCTCCTCACTCACACACACAGGTCTTCCTCACACTCACTCCGGCCCCTCAGTTTCTCATCCAACCATACGCTACCTGCCCGTACTAGGGTTGCACATCTCTCTCTGATAAACGATTCGATATGCATCTAGATACACAGGTTACGATTCGATTCAAAAACGATATCCTTTTATTACAGACAGATTCGATTCGATTCGATTCGATTCGATTCGATTCCGAACGATACGATTCGATTTGACGGTTAATATTCATGACTCCAAATCCCCAAGCATTGTGGCTTTATGGCACTGGCAAAAAAAACAGAACAACAAAATCACATGTCAATGTATTTATTTTTAGACATGGACCAAAAAAAGTCTGGCTGAATTGTTGGATGGGAACTCCAGAGGTAAAAGTAGCACAGAATAGTAACAACAAAGTGCAATATTTCAGCCTGAGCATAGTTTTGAACACTAGAGGTAGGTAACAAAGATTCAATATTTCAGCCTGAGCATAGTTTTGAACACTAGAGGTAGGTAACAAAGATTCAATATTTCAGCCTGAGCATATAGTGTTTTGAACACTAGAGGTAGGTAACAAAGATTCAATATTTCAGCCTGAGCATATAGTGTTTTGAACACTAGAGGTAGGTAACAAAGGTGCAACATTACAATGTAAACAAGTTACACACCTATAACACATCTCAAAATGTGGCAACAATGAGCACAGTGACAAGTGCTTTGTGTAAAAGAATAGAGAAAATAAATACATATGTAAAAAAAAAATCAAACTACTGTGTGTGAGGTACCGTTTCCCAGGTCAAAAAGCAGTAGTTCACTTACACTATGCCTGTGCATTTTCATCATCACTGTCCTCTGTTTTTTTGGAGGGCAGATTTTTTTTAAGGAAAATCAACTGATCCACATGCTCATGTTTGAGCAGACTACGTTTTGTGGAAACAATGTCTCCCGCAGTACTGAACACACGTTCAGATGCCACACTGGTGGCCGGGATGCAGAGGTATCGTTTAGCGAGAGATGACAGCAGTGGCAAGTCCTGCTGCTCTTTCCACCACTGTAGTGGGTTTTTTTGCAGGGGCAAAGGATCACGCTCTCTGTACCTCTTGACTTCTTCACTGGCCTTGTCTCTTACAGATGTAGCTGCAATCCTCACTTCAAAGTCTTTTCCCAACAGCTGGTCCAACGCTGACATTTTCTTCTTTTTGACAGGAGGGTCATCATCTGAAATAGAAAACAATTACCATATATTACAGACTTTGTTTGCCATGCCTCAGTGGTGCTTTTTTTGTACCTGACTTTACCATTTCATCTATTGTCACCTGATGTTCAGAATGAATTACACTTTTGTGCACATATGTAAAAGTTGTATTATCATCATCATCGTCATTATTAAACTCTTTTTCTTTACATGCCGATTCTCTCATAATATTGAATGTGTTGTTGTTGTTGTTGTTGTTGTTGTTGTTGTAGTATGCTAATATTTTATAGCTGCAGCATAAGTTTAACTCTTTCTTGATTACAAGTTATAAAATACACAAACCATCTGGCTCTTCTTGGTTCTGGGGTGCATCAATGCTGATGTCCAGATCTCCAAGGGCAGGTTCAGTCTGACATGGATTTGTCTGCAGTGGACCTCTCTGGACTGGATCCCCTGTTGCCTAGAAATAAAATATAAAAGACAAACACAAAACAACAAACAGACAGTAACAGCAGTCAGAATAAATCTAATGACAGTAGACTTGAGAATGCATTGTAATATGTATTTTGTGTTGAGTAAATGATTTTGTGTTGGGGGATTTACCTTGTTATGCAGGGATGTAGCTTCTGCTGTTATGCTTGTGAACGTCTGCTCAGCATCATGGTCCGTCAGGAAGGGCAGAGATTTGAACCGGGGGTCCAGAGCTGCTGCAGTGTAGAAGAGATCATCCAGGCCGGTGTAGCGCTTCTCCAAGTCATTTCTGAATGCTTGTTTCATATCTTTGATCACCACCGAGTCTTCATCTGATGCTTCAAAGTTCTTTTTAAGCTTTGCTCTGACAGGGGAAATCATTGAGAGTGTGGGCCGCTTGTCTTCACACATGGTGGTGGTCACAAGTTTGACCGGCGCCATCAGCTTGACAATGTCTTCAATATCGCAAAAGTCTTTGTCCTTAAGAGTGTTAATCTCTTCTCCTCTTCTGAGATGCCTGGACATAAGTGCAGCAGAAATGGCAGGCTGTTGTTCCAGTACACGTTCAAGCATATTCTGGGTACTGTTCCACCGGGTGGACACGTCTTGGATGAGTTTGTGGATAGGCAAGGCCAGTTGTTTCTGTTTGTCTTGTAAAATTTCTGCTGCCCTGACACTGCGGTGAAAAAAGCCAACCACTCTCCTCACCCTCCCCAGCATCCTTGCTACTGTGTCCACTTTGAAGGCTTTCTGTGTGGCCAGATTTATTGTGTGTGCAAAGCACATGACGTGAGGGCTCATCTCTGCTTCTGCCCCAGCTAAGATCATGTTTGTGGCATTGTCAGTTACTAGGGCTGGCTCTTTATCAAGAAGGTTCCAGTCAGCACATGCCTGCTTCAGCAGAGCACCCACATTCTTCCCAGTGTGGGATCCTTTGAATGCCCTGGTCTGTAACACATGAACATTTAACTTCCAATTCGGAGCGATGTGGTGGGCCGTGATCGTCACATAAGACTCGGTCGCACATGACGTCCAAGCGTCTGTTGTTATTGCCACTCGCTCGGCATTTGCCAGCTCTTTTTCTACTTGGCTCTTAACTTGGGCATACAACGCTGGCATGCACGTGTTGGTCATATGATTTCGGGAAGGTATCTTATACCTGGGCTCTAACGTATGAATCAAATCCTGAAATCCTTCCCATTCAACAATGTTGTAAGGACATAAACCCTTGGCGATAAAACGCGTAATTGACGCTGTGATTTCCTTAGCGCGTGCTGAATTGTGACCAAGTTGCCCGAATAAGTTAGGAATGGTGCTCCCTGGCTGTGTGCTACTGCTTGCTGCACACTCCTGCTCGTTGGTACGGGGTTTTAACTCACCGTACTCTTGGCCGTGTTTCCTCTTTGCATGCTGGTCGAGATTTGTAGTGCTGCCAGTGTACGTCAACGATGCTCGACACAATTTACAAATAGCATGGCTTCTGTCGAGCTTCCCTTCCTTCTTATAAAACCCAAAAACTTTCCACACTTTGGATTTCTGTCTCCCCGATGCATTGAAAATCCTTCTCGGTCCATTATCACCTTCGGTCAGACTGACGCTTTCGTTCTCCTCCGCCTCCATTTTCCGTGTTGTCCCTTGTTTATCACTCGTGCTAATACCAGCTAAGCAGCTACCGCGTTTAGCGGGTAGCTTCAGCTCTCGCGTTGTTTTAGAGACGCTGGCGCATGTTGTAATGCCGCAAACCGATTCAAAGTCTCGCGATAACCGATCCATGACTCTATAACCGATTCAGCTAGGAATTCATGGATTATTCGCATCGATTGAGGAGTCTGCTACCGATGCAGCCGAGTCGCTCACTTGTTGAATCGAATATCCGGTCGCATCGGTTTATCGTTCACAACCCTAGCCCGTACACATTCACAGTCAGTCAGTCAGAAATCACATCATAACAACAACATTACTGCGGGGTCGCAACAATATTTTCAGTTGTGCAGTATATTAATGAGCGACAAGTCCCATTGCTAGTACGTGGCACGATAAGCACACCAGTGCTTGTAATGCCTGGTGTGCGACCCCCCCCCCCCCCCGAAAAAAAAAATTGTTGTAGCCTATTTGCCGTTTCTGTGCGTACATTGAAATTGAATCCTGGCGGCGCCACTGACTAATATAATAATAATAATTCATAATAATGCAAGTAGACCCTTTTAAATGCGATAAACTTTTATTTCTCATTAGTTTTTTTTTTTAACCATTGTAATTGGAATGACAAGAACAAAAATAGCTACTATCCTAAATAAATAAAATAAACAAAAAATAATAAACAGTGCAGTGCAGCTCTTCTGTCCAATAACATTACACACCTGAAGCTCCACTTTTCATTCAAACAAACTAATGTGACTTCCACAGATGTAAGATTTCATCAATGAGACTAGCATTTAAAAGGTATTAAACCAGCCGGTGGTAAACCTCTAAAAACCAGCTTAGTCGTTTTCTCCCCCAATGACGGAGGTTGACCGGCCCGTGAGCTGCTGCAGGCGGCTGCAGACTGTGGGAAGCCCCGCTCCTCCTGCTCGATGCTACCACATTAGCTCCAAAAACGTCGGAGGAAATCTCCCAACAGGCGATATGTGGATAAGCTGACCACAGACTGGGGATCTAAACTGTGACTTTCTCGCATTAAAAAATATTAAAACTTTAAAAAAGTGACGTGTTAACAGCGCTGCAGCGAGAATTACAGTAAAATAGCTTTTAGCTGCTTAGCTTTACAGCTAGCGCTGCCGGTTGCCACGAAATGCATTCTGGGAAACAAAACTGGGTGAAATTAATTAACTGCCAACACTGTACCCGTGCTATCTATCATCCACACATATCGACAAAATATCAGAAATTAAATTAAAACTGACTGAACACAATACGCAAACGACGGGAGGTCCCCTCCGGTGTTAATCCTCGGTGTCTGATCCACTGTGTCTGACCTGTGACGTCTCAGTCATCAGGCTGTCAATCATATTCCGTGCTGGAAGGTGATTGGTCAGTTATACCAACCTTTAAGGACTAATATCTAATTAATTATATAATTTTTTTCAGATGGACCACCAGGTCAAATTTAAGGATGAGGAACTTTAGCTTTTTAGACCGTTATCAGTTGTGAAAAAAAATTATTGATCGAGTATTTCATGATTGAAAATGAATGGGAGTGGATTGGAACCAGGGCTTCTTGGAAACACCCCTAGCGGATCTCGGGGGGATTGCAAGTAAAGTTACTTCCGCGTTGGCTTCACTTTTCAGACCGGAAGTCTACGTCCATTTTTTTTTACAGTCTATGGCTGAGACCGATGCACAGAGTGAAGCCTCTTGTCATCCAGCCCAGCCCCCCTGTAATCCTCTCAGCAGGCACGCTGATTTTTCTCAGTGGCCACCCGTGGTACTGCAACAAAAAATCCTATGCGGCCAGAAAGGATTTTTCCCATAGACCGCAATAGTAAAAGAGAAGCCTGTAAAACTGTTCACAGGACACTTCCAGCTGTAACCACCGTTCATTACTAATCTTTGTATTCTATATTTTTAAGTGATGGACTTTTTATCCGTCAAAATGTTTTCTAACGGCCAGAAAAGCCACAGAAAAGTCTCTTTTCTGGCCGTGACGTCACGGCTGTGTCCGTGCACCAGCAGTGCGCGGTCGTGTGTGTCTCGGGACTGAGGATGCCTGAAACAATGACGCCTAGGATCCACTGGCGTCAATGCGATTTCTTGCCGGACGCGACGCCTCCAAAAAAACGGACGCTTCGGTAGGCGGGAACACAGACCGGCGAGTTAACGGACAGTGGACAAACAGACCCCCGCCCCCCCGAGCTGTTCTCTATCTCGCTCCCTATTGGACAGTGACCCTGCGTCGGACGCGTTCATTTGCATAAAGTTGAGCTCCGGTCAACTTTTGGACGCACCGCAACTGCTCGAACGGACAAAAAAACAAAGATGAACCGGTTCATGAAAAAGAAAAGAAGATTGTTGTTTTTGTTTTTTTGAGAGTTGAGCAATGTTTTTTTTGATAAACTTTGCCTTTGATTTATTATCCCAGCCTTTTTTAAATTCTGTTGTATCATAGTGGTCTATAGTCTTTATCACAAAATCTAAAACTGTTCAGTGAAAAGTGTCACTGATGTAAATGGTTACAGCTTGAAGTGGTGGTGAGGTGTTAAAAAATGTTGAGATGGTCTTGAAAAAGTCTTAAAAAGGTATTGAAATTAACTTCAAGATTCCTGTATATACCCTGTTTACATTACTTTCCCTGTAAAACTCATATTTTTCAGTAATTTTAGCTTGATAAGTCATTTATGCTGTATGTGTTTGTGTGTGTCAACAGTGTCTCATCGCGGCTGATGTTCTACACCTGTTGCTCCGTTCACGTTAATTTATTTTACGGCTTAATTAATGCCACGCTGGTAAAATGTAAACCGAGACTTCTCCTCCATGGTCGGCGTGTGTCGTGTGTGTGTCCTGACGGTGCAGCTGCTCCCCGTCTTCACCGGGGCCGGAGGAAGAACCGTGGATGTCCTCCTCATCCTCCTCACCGTCGTCAGTGTGTGTTTGTTCAATGTCAGTATGCTAAATGATCACTTAAACTCATAATCATATTATTAAATTGTTCGGAAAAAAACAAACATGCTTGTGACTTTTTTCTTCTTCTACCAAATCCAACATCTGCAACTGTGTCTGGGGCATCGTGTTTAATTAAAATGTCTGCTTCTGTAACAGCTGTATTTAGTGGACACTGATATTCTGCGTGTTGTGGAAATATTGTATAAATTGTAAGTTAAACTGTTGAATTTCAAAGAGTCTCATCCACCTGAAGGCTTAATGATGATGATGAAACTATGAACACAGCCAGTACAGACAATTATTAAAAGGAAGATGCATTTGCCAAAGAGTTCTAATTTTCTTTAATCACAGCTGTGGCTGATTAAAAACAAAACACGTGTGACTACGTTTATAATACCTCCACCAACATCCTGTAGATACAACTGGTGAACTGTGCAGCAAGTTAAATATACTATTCAATATAAAAAAGGTAAGAGTAAAGCCTCATTACATTATTTGAGGTGTTCTGTGGTCATCTCTGTCATGTTTAACAAAAATACAGTTAATTAGGGCCCGAGCGGCGACTGCAAGTCGCCCAGCGAAAGCCCTATTGTTTCTGCTTTGTTTATTATTATATTCTCCCTAATCGCATTTTTGGAGGCTTCAGCATGCCCCAAAACGCGTAAATTTTGGCATGCACATCAGGACTCGCGAAAAATTTGATATTTTAAAGTCTTTGGGAATGGGCGTGGTCAAATGGCTGAATAGCGCCCCCTAGAAAATTTCAAAACATCAGCCCCTCCTTTGCGTTTCACCTACATGCATGAAATTTGGTGGGCCTATAGAACATGGCAAGACGCACAAAAAAGCCTCTTAATGTCATGGTGAAATCACAACAGGAAGTCGGCCATTTTGATTTGAACTTTTGACCTGTTTGATCTAACTCCTCCCACAGATTTCGTCCGATTGACTTCAAATTGGCTACGGACCGTCGAGATGCCACTCTGATCAAAAGTTGTGCTCCGCAGGTCTCTAGGTCAAAGGGCGTGGCTTCTGGGGCCTTGAGGATTTTGGCGACTTTTCGTTTGCTCGCCATTTCACCTTCGAACAGCTTTAACGCCCACATACTTTATCCGATCAACTTCAAACTTGCTGGACATGATGATTGCTCCGCCCTGAACATCCCGATATATTAATTTCCTACGTCACTCATAGCGCCCCCCGGTGGTAACAGGAAGTGGCCAGGTTTTCCTTTAACGTGTACTGATGGCACATAGTTGACCCCATCAACTTCATTCCACTTCTAAAACATGCAGACTAAGGTGGTGAAGCTCCATCATGAACGCTGTGAAGCTACGAGTTAGAGGTCGACCGATTAATCGTTTTGGCCGATTAATCGGCGCCGATAGGACGTTTTACAAACTATCGGAATCAGCGGAACTTGGCTCCGATAGTGGCCGATGGCTACAGTTTTTTCCACAGCGCCATAAACTGCGTCTTCCCTGCCGCTGTCTGTCTCTCTGATCACTGAGGGGCGGGGCTGCTCTTCACACACACACACACACACACACACACACACACACACACACACACACACACACACACACACACACACACACACACACACACACACACACACAGAGCATGGGAGAGAGAGAGACGGGGCATGTGCAGCAGCAGCAGCAGCAGCGGAGAAGTGACCCAGGTGAGGGTAGGTGCGGTGCGACCGCAGTAAGAGAGAGGCGGCAGGTGGAGGGGCTGACTGGAACGAAACTCTCTTGTTATTTAATGAGAAACACTGTAGTATTTTCTCTTAATCATATATGTACAGCCTGGGTTCCTGCATAGATAATGTGGTGGCGGCTGCCACGCTAAATATCTCACCGCCACCAGCTCACGAGTCAGTGTTTTTTTTTTTTTTTTTCCCTCCGGCTTTTTGTGCTTTTATTTTGAAAGGACAGCTAGAGAGAGACGGGAAGGAGGAAGAGAGAGCGCCGCAGAGTTGGGGCAGACGCACAATAATGGCTCTTTACACTACAAAGTTGGGCTCTATGGGCTCTACTCGACTTGGTTTAGGTCCTGTTCCATAACAGCTGAGTTCCTCCTCAGCGGGGACGGGGTCGTCATATCACGGCCGCTACGTGCGTCTCGCTCTCTTTTTTCTCTCCTCCCGTCAGCTCCAAACACACTCGTCTGCAACTCGATCACGATCATTACAGCGTGGTTTTTCTTTTTACAGTCTATGGGTTTTCCACACAGTAGGCTAATTGTAGTGAAACAGTCACCTGTTAATGTACGGCGTAACCACACCACGAGCCAACTTGTCCTGTTTAGTTACAGTCTCCTCTCCTGCAGCGTCACGTCACTACAGCTGTTCTGATGTAAACAAACTCTAGTGTGGAGTTTGGCTGTTCGTCACTCACAGGGTCCAGGGATGATTCAGTGTCCCACATCCTTTAGTTTTACACTAGCTAATATGTTATTATTAAAAAAAAAAAAAAAACTATTAATATATAATTTTTTTTTTTTTTTTTCGCGGGGGGGGGGTAGGCTATCGGCCGATTAATCGGCTATCGGCTTTTTCCTGCTCCAAACTATCGTTATTATATCGGAATTAAAAAATCCACTATCGGTCGACCTCTACTACGAATAATGGCGTCCGTGTGGCGACGCGGCGACCATTCCTCGCCATTAAAATACGTTTGGCTTTTTGATGGCTTTAATGAACTCGTATCATCATGAAAATTGGTACACAGGTCAAGGGTCACGACCTCAACGTCTCCATATGCTCGTAGACGATCTCACTCATGTCGCCCCCTAGTGGAAACAGGAAGTGCCATATTTTACATCAACATTGTCCAATTTCCACGAAACTTCACATGTGTGATGAGGGACTGACTCTGAACACGGCTGCACGCATCCCATTACTGCCCCCTGGTGGACGAACCATTAAAACTTCAAACAAACAAACTTCACATGAGTGATGAGGGGCCGCCCCTGAATGCACCCACCTACAACTGCTTAGCGCCACCTGGTGGATGAACAAAACATTGCAGCCCTGACATGCCTCAGGCCCCGCGGTCGCATGGGTGAGCGAGGGCCCGTCATCGCCGCTTGCGGCTTTAATTATGATTTATTTTCCATTGTGATTTAAGCTTACAGGTTCGGACTAACTCGTTTTCAGTGTAACATCGTATATTAATTAACTGTCAAAACGATTTAACGATCATATAAACGACCGTAGTAAACCTACGATCGGCCGTCTTACTTTTTAAATCATTATCTTTGTTTTAAAGTCCGTGTGAGTCCTGTAAAAGTCTTAATACTCATTCCTTAAATCCACAAGTAACACATACATGAACGCGCAGCGCCAAAACTAGAACGGCGGTTGCTCGTTCTCATTGCCCCAGGGCATGATGGGAGGCCGCAGAGCATTATGGGGGGTGACTCAACTGCGCATGCTCTATGGGCCGCATAACGCGGAAGTAAACCCGGAAGTCAGAAACTTTTTCTGCGTATGCGCCAGGCGAGCAACTTCCATTGAAATGAACGGCGGCCATTTTCCAGTCCGGTATCCAGTTAATATAATACATCCATGATCCAGCCTGGTTGGAGGCGAGAGACCAGGAAAACAAATACGTGCGCATGCACATGGCGATATATCGAGGCCGGAAAAATGATCAAGTTCATTTTCATTTATCGTGCGATTAATCGATTTATTGATTATCGTCCCAGGCCTAGTGACGCATCACTCCAAACACTGGATGTGACTGCGTCACAGGACACTGTCAAACTGACAACTCTCATAAGTCATTAATATACACACCATCACTTATTCACTATTCAATATTCAACAAAGACATCTCACATTGATTACAACCATTTCTCAAGCTGGTGGTTAGAAAACAATTGGTCATTCAGTTGAGTTGTTTTCTTCATTCAATCACCAACCCCACTGGACTCCCTATTCCCAATCATTGGGACCTGGATTTGAAAAGATGACATTTTTATGGAAAAACTCTCAAGAGAATTATTCTCAAGAGAAGGACCTTTGATGAACAGATCAACATTTCCAAAGGGTACTGAAAGATTCTGCTTGACCTTGCAGTCAAAAGAAGCCTGGCATCTCTCTGCTGTAACATGTATGTTTGACTACATTTATTTATTTAGTTATTGAATAACAGATTGTAGGTACTAGTGTTGTCACGATACCAACATTTTGGTACCGGTATCGGTACCAACATGTTTTTCGATACTTTTCGATACTTTTCGGTACTTTTCGGTACTTTTCCAAATAAAAAGAGAATACAAAAAATGTCATTATTGGCTTTATTTTAATAGAAAATCTTAGAACTATAACATATGCATCAGTAAATAATCAGTAAATCAGTAAACAGTTACTGCTGCTGCAGGATTAAATGTCCATCTATATTAATGTGAACTCTTCCTAAATTAAAACATTAGTAGTCTGTTTAAAAATGAATATCAACTTGTTTTCTTTGCATTATTTGAGGTCTGAAGACACTGCATCTTTTTTTGTTATTTTGACCAGTTGTAATTTTTGGGAGAAATTGTTATCAGTAGTTTATAGAATGAAACACAACGTTCATTTTACTCAAACACACAACTATTGTTTCCCATACATAGACCAAATTGATTCGGCCCCCCCCCCCCCCCATCAACGCAATATCGTTCCGTTAATTCATCTCCGTGTAGCGCTGCTTTGCTGTGTTCACTCACTCACAGAGAGAGAGAGAATATGCAGCCAGTGGTGATCCGCGGTAAAAACGAAATTTATCAACCAGCAGTGTTTGCATTAATTAACGAGTCTGTGGCGGCCGTCTCTCTCGCGCGCAGCGCGCACACACACACACACACACACAAACACAGGCACATGGACAGGTGGCGCTGTAACGGTAATTAAAAAAAGCACCTTGCTTCGTTTGTGACTTGCTCTCTCGCTCGCCTCGGCTCAAATTACAATGCGGCGACCTCACGCGGCGACGTCAGAATGAAAGTACCAGTCCCATCTAAGCGCAGTATGGTACCGTTTTAAATGCGTCCCCGGTACCAATCTAGTACCGGTATACCGAACAACCCTAGTAGGTACACACACTGTGTGTGTGTGTGTTATAGGGCTGGGACGATATGCTTTTCTCCCGATTCGATTCTTCTACGTTTTTTTGGATGCCGATTCGATTTAAATTGCGATTCTACGATATTGCCGATTTTCTCAATTAATCTGCATTTTTAACACCAGTGAAACAGTTGAATGATTATGATTGTTTACAGACTATTCCAGGAACCATATTTCCCTCAAAAATACACATTACATGTAAGTCAGTTTTTAAGATTCATTCAGCAGCAATATATATGTTTACTCTCTTTTCAAAAGCCTGGACTGCATAAAAGAGGCAAAAATAAAAGAGTATAGAAAAAACAGGCTTCTGAAACCTTTCTGACAAAATGAGATATAGACTGAGGTAAACTGCTACATTTTAACATTTATCTGCACACAAATACTGTAGGAGCCTATAAATTAACATACTCCATTATAAAGTGAACTTAAACCCTTTTCAAAACCTGGACTCTCTGTAAAAAAGGCGAACAAATGCACATTGCACAATATTTAAAAAAATAAAAATAAAAAAAAGGATTTTGAAACTTTAAAAATCGTCAAAAAAATGATTGCGATACTTAAGTGAATCGATTTTTTCTCCCACCCCTAGTGTGTGTGTGTGTGTGTGTTGTTTAACAATACCACAGAAATGAAATTGATACAAATACTAAGTATTTAGATTTCATAAGGGTGGATGCATTTTCTGTGGAACTTGGACACATATCAAGCCAATCAGGTTGTATTTTTTGTATTGTGTTGCACAGTTGAGGTCTAAAACTGTGTTGTAAAATCTTTATTTGTAGCATAAATATAACCTGTTGGGAAAATGTGATTTTTCCCAGCAAAGTCAAGCAGATAGAGTGGTAATGTGACATAATGGCTTGGTCCCATTCATTCAGACAGGTCTTGTCAGACCAAGGGCATTGTCAAAGTGGCAAGACTTGTCGAGAAAAATCAGTTGCGTACCAGCTTGTCCCTTTATAACCAGAAGTAGATATCAGGCTGGTGCCATCAATGGACAGCCATTTTCAGGTTGTCTCAGAGATGTTCCAGTGGATTTAAGTAAAGGGGGGGGGGGGTTAGTCAACTAATCGCCATAAATGACGACTACTGGTCGACCAAGAAAATCTTTAGAGGTAACACTTAATAAGTACACACTATTAAGCATTAGTTAAGCATTAATAAATACTGAATTCTTCATTTATAACGCATGAATACTCATTAATGTAGTTTATAAACAGTTAAAAAAACCCATCATTGATAAGCACTAACTGTATTTATAAACTACATACTAATGAGTATTCATGCGTTATAAATGAAGAATTCAGTATTTATTAATGCTTAACTAATAGTGTGTACTTATTAAGTGTTACCGAAAATGGTTATTCAGGAATTGAGCTGTTACCCAAATTAGGATCAAATATTCGGACTACAGGACAACAAACAAACTGTATGGCATTCTGCCATACTTTGTTTAAACAATAAACAAGAATTTGGAAAATTCTGTAGTGAAACACAAAGAGCTTGGATTAATCTGAACCATACAATCAACCAATGCAACAAACACCATACGACCACAACTGCAGGACAGAAATTTGGAAGTCGGAACCTTACAGACAAAGGTTACTGGTTTAGCAGTGCATGATGTCCTCCCACCATCCCACCTGTTTGCAAGGGTTTTGTCAATACCTCCCCAACATACCCACTGTAGCTAGCAAGAGGTCACTAGACATTATCTTAAGCTGCAAGGTACACTGTAAAAAAAAAAATGTCGTTTTTACAGGAAAACGCTGGCAGCTGGGGTTATCAGAGAATTCCTGTAAAAAATACGGCAGCACAGTAGATAACTTTACTGACGAAATCTGTAAATTGATTTACAGTGAATAAAATCACATCTGAATCACATTAAAAAACTGTTAAGTCTACAAAAATAATTTGTTAATTTCGCATAACGATGTTGTATATAAATAGACCATTTCCTGTATTTTTTACATGTAATAATTGCTTATTGTGCATCAATAAATGATCAAATTAACAGGAAAATATCAAACAAAAAACTAATTTAAACTGGTAGAACAACAATAAAACTTTGCATTTTAAATGGAGCTGTTCTGTATTTTATACATAAAATCTATTCATAATATGCTGTATCTTTGTTTTAATAATCAAGTTATTATGTAAAATGTACATAATTTATTTATAAACCTGCAAAATTACTACACCTACACCAAAACATGTAAATTACATCTTGAAAAAAGACAAGAGAGGAAAATATAACTTTTGGGACATTTATTTGACAGCCATCATCAATAGTTGTAAACAATTGGATGCATTTTTTTTCAATGTCAACAACATGTAAAGAAGCTACATGAACTGGTTCTTTTAACTATGACTGAATCCAGGTTGGAAAAAAAATGTCCATGCTATAAAAACAGCAAGCTGAATTGAACTCTGCGGCTTCTCCCAAATCACTTAAACCAATGGTGACCAGTTTTCAAGAAAGAACCCCCCCCCCCACACACACACACACACACACACATTTTAGCATTAAGAGAACTCTCAACATGGGTGACATGATAAAATTGTTGGCATTTTATCTAGAATAACTCAACCATGATTATTCTTGCCAATGAGTATGTGAAAAAGTCCATGTTATGAGAGCATCAGGCCAGACTTAACTGCATATAGCTGAAATACACCAAGAACAATGACATTTTGCATCCATCTAAAATGCACCAAGAACAGTGACACTTCACATTAAAATTCCACAACAGTAAACAATACCAAGTGCAATTTCACTATCACTATTCACTATAACTCTTATGTAAGCATTAAGACAATAGTACATCAGGGTGAGCGCAGTCTGTGACTGCCCTCAAACACAATCCTGACATCCACTGACCCATCTTGGTTCCACAGCAGGTAAATCTTCATCACCTCATCTGCAAATTCCTCTTGAACACCGACAGATCCATCAGCAGCATCCTGCAGACATTGTTAAGATAACCGTTAGGAGCTCACTTTCAACCTGCATGTTACAAGACAAATACTACCACCGCACCTACTAACATTAAGAGTGTAACAGGACATAAAGAGGACAACCTGAACAATACTACTGTGATAGTATTGTGGTAACTTTAAAACTAACATTGCTAAAGGGATATTTAGGATATTTTTTACATGAAGCTGTATGACATCCTTATTAGTAGTTACGTGCATCAACAGTGACCCCGACTGTGTCCTGTGAGCAGAGTTCCGGCCTGGTTTTGGTGCTGACGAATGTAGTCCGGCTAGTTGGCTGGGGTCACTAAAATAAAGCAATATGCATTCAAAAGAGTGATACATTTGCATCACAAAACCGTTATCCACGAAAAAGTCTAACCTCACAATTGCTAGGCGCTATTTTCTCTCCCTTCGTATCACTGCGCGCTGCCGCCTGTAGACAGCTGTGCACGTTTCCATCACCTGTTTCACAGAGTTTACTGTTCGGATAGTTAACGTAAACATAAGTGATGAAGCCATCCCTTGTTTTAGCACAGAGCCAAAGGGATACCTTAATGAATCTGAATATGATGCTGAACTTCGTCAGATGGAGTTGGAGCAGAGAAGACAGGGTGGCGGGTGATCAGTAATGCAGCACAGTGCATGGTGGAAGATCAGACTGACAAATGTTCTCAGACAGACATAGTGCATCACCTGCAAGGACATTGCTGCTGAAAAAAAAATAGAATGGCGCTACATTCTCCAGCCAGCTGACCTGTAGCTCACCTGCGGCTCACCTGCAGCTGTCAGAGGAGCCTCTGCTAGTTCTAACTGCCATCTGAACACCGGTCAGCTGAGCCAGAGCACAGTGGACGTGGCTGGTGTGTAGGCTCGCTATATGTTTTATAACGGCAAGAAAAACAAATCATCCTCAATCGCTGATTGTCTGATATTCTGTGTTCATTTGTCGGGCTGATCTTCCATCACGGACTGTGCTGCATTACTGTCCAACTTCAGCAACTTCAGAAAATAGTACCTGGTGATTGTGAGGTCAGACTTTTTCATGGATAACGGTTTTGTGATGAAAATTATTACTCTTTTGAACGCATATGGTTTTGAGAAGCAAAACGCTTTATTTTTGTGACCCCAGCCAACTAGCCGAACTTGCTTCGTCTACACCAAAACCAGGCCGCAACTCTGCTCACACGACGCAGTCGGGGGAAAGTCACTGTTGATGCACGTAACTACTAATAAGGATGTCATACAGCTTCATGTAAAAAGATCCAAAATATCCCTTTAAATACAGTATTAAACTAACCTCAATGTCATTGAACAAGGCACTGGCATCTTCTTCCAGATGGTTGATCAGAAATCAGATGACAACCTCCCGCGTCCGTTGAATGGGGATTCCACTCTGCAGAGTATTACATTTTATTAGTTGCTGAAAGACTTATTCAAGCGTTTAAGAGTTTTGCTTTTCTGGAAAAACAGTACTAACATGTCAAACATTTCAACTGAATTTACATTAGAGGAGGAAACCAATACAGATGTATTGTATGTAATTAACTTAAAGGAGAGAAATGTGAATGAGACAGGTGAAGTTATGATTAAAGCAGTTAATGCAGAAATTGAATAGGTCGAGAATACATTTTAATACCTGAAGTAGAACACTAATTTGGGTCAGACGTCTCTCTCCTGCGACACCATCCTTCAGCAGTTCAGGTGTATTGAAGTCCAACATTGCCATGAATTACAGCTCAAGATTCAGTGTGGTGATCCTCAGAAATTCTGCGCTAACCTGAAAGAGAGATGAGAAAAGAGAAAAAAAGTGGTATAATCTATTGTCATTCAGCACTCAAAAAAGAGTTGTAATGAGATGAATAAGATGCAAGACTGTTCCATATATTTTTTAATAGGATGTACACTGCTATGCCATAAATTCTCTGCTTACAGGGCTTCCCCCAGTGTATTATGAGCCTGGCCGGTCTTACTTGCCCCACTGCCAGGCTAAGCATCGTTTATTATTTTTTAAATCAGTTTTTATACTCCATAAACATGTGATCAGGTGTCTTTTTCATCACCTGACAACGTCACAACTTAGTCGCGCATAACGGGGCACGTCACGGACATCATGCTCCTCAGACCGCTGCTTCACCAGCTGACCGAGAGGAGCGGACCGAGTCCACGTTAACGTGAGCCGATCCGCGGCTGCAAGAGGCTCAATCAGCTGATGTAGCACGGCTGTTAGCTGTTGGCACGTCGTCCCCTGCAGCTGTGAATGCGCAGCTACGGCGTCACTATGAGAGCCCGGCCACTTGATACATCACGCGCGCCGTACAGAAATCACTCACGTTTATAACCAGGGATGCAGCCCTCGTCCAAGTAACGTTCAACCAGCAGCCACAGAAACACAGCCCCCCCCCCTATGCTCAGCATGCGCGATGAAAAGCCTCGCCATGTCTGAGCATGTTGTAAAGTGCTTATTGATGAATAAATTACCCATTTTGCGTCCATTTTAGGTGGCGTTAGCTATATAAACGGTGCCTTAGCTGAATGAACCGTGTGTTAGCTGAGCAGTTCTGTGGAAAGCTGTAAACTAAGTTAGCTTACGTAGCCTACAACAGCTTGGTGCCGCTGGTGACAGTATAGTTGTATGTAGGAAGACGGGGTCAATATTAAATAAAATATTAACGCTCTACTTACCAGGGTATGGAGTCCTCCAAGTGGTTTTCACTGTGGTGTCGACCGTTGATTTGCCTCGTGTTTTTCAAAAGAAGCAGGGTACCGTTAGATATCCCATGAGTCCACTCTCTTTGCGCGCGAATGGCGGCACGTCATGACGTTCTGCGTAAAAACGACTCATTTTCTGAAGTTGTTGCTAGAGATGATTAAAGTTCTTGAAATCGATTAATATACGGTAATTGCTCCATACTCAAATATTCTGACTGGTATTTACTGAAAATATTACGGATATCTTAAAATTATAATTTGTTTGTCAAATACTAATTTCTTTTGTGAAAATAGGCTAAATAATAGAAGTAATATAAGACAAAATTATCTGTTGAATTTTAAAACATTTATTTGAATATGTCTAACTCAAATAATCACTTTTGTGATTTTCAGAGATTTTATTAAGACTATATACTTTTTTATTATTGTGACATAAGACCCTGAATGTTTCAATTTTTTTTTTAAATTAATTTTCAAAAAAACAGAGGTCCAATACAGAACAATGTACAGTTAAATATATTCAAAACATGACCCCCTTGAATAAAATAAGGAAAAATAAAAAACCCAGCAAACTGATACCCTGAACTAGAGTGCACGACCCACTGCCACCCTCACCACCCCCTCAGCCAATCCCACCCCCAAGCGCTGAGAGGATTCAGGAGGTCCTTTTCCAGGAAGGAAAGCAGTGGTCGCCTGATCTTTTCAAATAAGGCTGTGAATTACTTTTTAGTCTACCTCTCAGATTCACAATGATTTTTTGTGTGAAAATATTACCTATATTTGCATTATTTCATCAATCATGTTAAAAGTACAGCATAAACTTGTAAAGTGACGTACATATTTTTTTTGTATTTTTCAAAACAACTGACTAAAACTATAGTTTTTACAATATTTGCATGCCAAATTAACAAATTTGTTTTGTTATGAGTATTACAGTATTTATCAGTTTTTGTTACCAATATTTGTAGTTTTCACAAATAAATTTGATTAAAATCGCATGTTGTTGTTGTAAATATAACAAAACATTCTGTTTTAATAGTTTACAAATGTTCGCTGTGATTTAGACAAAAAGTAAATGTTTTGGGGTTTACAATACTTTTCTGTAGTGATTTTACATAGTTTCTATGTAAATTTCACAGTCATTTTTTACAGTGTATAACCAGGTGCTGAAGGCAGTAGCTGACACTATAATTTCTGCACTGAAATCTATTAGAGCAAACAGCTTCAAACAAAACACAATACTGCCTTTCTCTGGGGCTCAAAAAAAGAAAACCCTCAAAAGGACCTCAACTGGTATGCTAGCTTTAAGGCACTGAAGTTTGAGTTGCAGGTGCAGCTAAAGTTTCTGAATCACAATTTAAGAGGAGCTCTCAGTTCTGCTCTTGTCTTAAAAAATGACCAATTAACTGTGTTGGGAACTCACTGTTTCTGGAGAAGATCATGTAGACGAGGCCCACAGGCCAAATATTTAGAATTTGCAGAACGATGTCGGAGACATGGATGGAAGGACCTGCTGTGAACATATTGAGGTGGGCTGCAGGGGCTAGTGACTATTTGAGACTATCCAACTACTTGGCATTAGAGGTTTGAACAAAAGTAATCAGGAAAATCATTGAAACTAGTAAGCCATAGATTGAGGGGGTATGAAGGTTTTCCAAAAGATTTCCCTCATAACGAAGCAGATTCCATCAGCAGTGAAACAAGTACTTTTCACCACCTTTATTTCATATTTAAGACATACTCTATGAAGGGCATTTCTGGCCTTACAGTCAAACAGGAGAAAGAATGTTATTCTTCGGCATCATCTTTAATGTGTAGGAAGCAAATTTGTAAATATATTTAAATTAAAAAAATACCCCCTTTTTACATATAGTAATTTATGATGAGTCATGGATGGGGGCAAATTAATTCATTTAATCCATCATTCGATATTCACTGTGGACAGACATGAAAATATTAATTAGCTGGGTGTTATAATTTTGTGAAAGTAATTATATAGGAAGATTATGTTTTTTTATTCCATTTGGGATGATAAGAGGTAAAACCCTGGCTGCTTCTGCTCAGATAGTTCAAGATAATTTTGGAGCATTATGGAGAAATTCAAAATTGAATGAGATTAAAAAATCATTATCACTTTTTAATGAACGTCCATTGTCATCCTGTGGTTTTAATATTTTTTACAATGCAGCTGCAATAAACAAACACTAAGAAGATTATAGATTATTATTTCTCACTATTTTACTGCCTTGTCTAGCAGACTACGTGAGCTCATAACCACTCATGGTTACACAAAGGAAATAAAATGAAGCTGGGCTCTTTGTACAGATGTGTTGTGACTGCCATCAACTTGCTTCAGATAACAAACTTGCAAAAAGTGATAATTTTGTGAATACGTGAATGATCTGATCTAGGCAACACCATGGAAACACAGCATGCCAATAGCTATTAATATAGTAATAATTGAAAAAAATTGAGTAAACATAAATTGACCTAATAGAATGTCAATTCTTGAAACATATGTTACATTTCCTCCATCTATTGGTTGACAAGAGAGTTTAATCCAGAATCTGTGATAACCTTGACAGAAACTCTGGGGCTCTATCATGAACAATGAGCGAGAGAGATATTTTCAATTAATTCTTAAATGAGTGCAAGCATATGATCAGCGTCAATATTACAAGATCAAATGGCTGAACTGTGTGTAAAGTATTATTTTTTTGTGTTATTACTTGTTTTGAAGGAAACAATAACAGAGTAACACAATTTGGTCTGGACATTGAGTTAATGTAGGCAGCATTCATTTTGTGTGCCTCATTCAAAACGTTGTGGTAGTGAAGTAGAAAACAAAATGGAATTTGGGGAGGTTGCTGACAAGACAGATATCTTTGTCGTGAAAATTTAGTATGTTGATCAACCAACCAGTATAGATTTATAGTTTTATCATGCGGTTGTCTATGAAAACATGCTCCTATTTAACATTATGGAAAAGAAGAGTGACCTGTTAATTAAATTGCAGGCAACCTTTGAAGTGATAATTAAAGCCAACTCAATTCCTACCAGTTGGACCTTCCTCTAAAGTTAATAAAGTACTACTTTAACCCACAGCACAACCCAAATGAGTTTGTCACCCGAATCTTACACTGTATGAAATTAGTTTTTATGTAACCAGGAGTGCTCCACAACTGTACCATAAAACTTCAAATAATGGCAGAGTCCCAATTTCCCACCAGTCCCAATTATCCAGCGGGTGTAGCAAAATATTTTTTGTATTTAACGCTGGATCAAACATTGTTTTTCTGGTTGCCAAAAAATATTATATGCAAATATAGCCTACCTAAACATAAACAAATATCCTTAACCCTGCAATTGCAACATTATTGGGGTATGTCCTGTTAAACTTATGTTGTTTACAGTATAAGCCCAGCGGACTGAGACACTCAGTTTTTGGTTTTTTTTGCTTTTCCACTAGCACTCGAGCATGACGTCCGACACGAGAATCAAACCCGCTAATTTTAAAAACACACCGGCAACAGCGACCACTGATCTGTACTGAGACTGTTGTTATTCTGTCAAACTTGAGTTACGGAAAAACATGCTGTGGTCTGTCAACGAGGTGCAGACGAGGTGTAAAGAGTAGATACTGAGCAAAATAGTTATCTGTAGTTTACCTTAGTACTCGCCAGTACCCGACCCAGTGCAGGTCTCTGCTGTGAAGGTGGAGACATGCGGCGGTGGTGTATTTGCGACGGTTAAAAAAAAAAAAAAGAAATTTGAAGGAGTGGCAGCTAGGATTTAGGCATGGCAGCGCGCCACTCCTAAATGAATGTAGAGGAAACACTGTCATGATAAAAGTCCACTATGCTATCAAATAGTGTCTTTGAGCAGGGTAGAACGATTGGTGCCAGATCCTTTGGCAGTGATGGATGTGAGCCTGTACTTACGAGCCATAGCCATACTAGGATGCTTTTATCCTGAGGAAAGATTGGGCTGATATCCATACAAGCAATGGGGGGAGACAAACCTGTAGATGATGTAGGGAGCATATTATGGACAGAGTTGAAGGTAGGCCTGTAACGATGCATGTGTCGAAACCGAAACCGCGACACTCTAAGACACAAACCTTTGTCGCCAATGAAATGGCAGAACCGCGACACACCCATTCCAATGCTCTGTGTCTGTTTTTTTTGCTTTGCCCCCTGGGTATATGGCACGGACGGCAAGTTTGTTTCCTAAACTTAAACAGTCTCCACAATTAAAGCAGAACAATGCAAGTCGGCCGGAAATAGCTCGCTCCTTCGTTGGTTTCTCTTTTTTTCCCTCTCCGGAGCTCCCCCACAGTTCTGGGAGGCACATGTCACTGTCGTAAAAAAAAAAAAACTCGCCGCCGCCACCTCCTCCACCCCCCCTACACGTGCTTGTGTTTACTGCTGTTTGCTAAGCCCTGCTAACACCGAGCTAACGCTAACACCGAGCTAACGCTATGCTAACACGGCGCTAACGCTAACACGGAGCTAACGCTAATACAGCCACACACAGGCACAAAGACACAAAGACACAGACATACACACACAGGAATAAAGGTTCCAAAACGCGAAGGTGTGTGTGTGTGTGTGTCATGATGTATTACATTATCTTATAAAGACCCATGGTGTGTGTATCTGTGTTAGCATTAGCTCCCCGTTAGCCACAAGCTGAACTTGATCAGTAAACATTTCATGTTTCCATGGTTTCCTCCGACTTTCCGAACTCAAACCAATCACGATTCGTGACATGCATGACGTCATGTGCGTTCTTATCTCGTACTGCCGTAAGGCAGTTTCTCGCGATACTTCTATCCATTGACGAGATTTGTAACACCGAGACGGACGACTGATCTTGCAAGTGCGGTTTTCAGCCAGTGGGGGGGGTGAGCGCATTGGCCTCGACCCCATTCACTTCATAACAGGTCACTCAACCATCACAGTGACTCTGAGCCACAATAATTACAGCCCAAATCCTGCATAGTTCCGCTTTAAGTTAAGTTATGTTTATTTTTTAACAGTATTTTGTTTGAGAAAAGAGAATAGTTTCTTTGTTTTTAATTTATTATTGTTATAATTAGGGCTGGCGACTAGAGTTGAGCCGGATACTCGGCTAAAACGAGTATCCGGTACGGATAAAGCACTTTTGCCGAGTACGAGTATTATACGAGTAATACGAGTCAATATCTGTGCTCGGAAAAAAAAAAAAAGATTGAATGAAAATCCTCATTGGGTAGCTGACTGTGTCTGCGTTCTGTGATAGGCTACAGCCCCTCCCCTACACACATGCAGGTGTGTTGCTGTGTCCCGCTCTGATCACTCACACACAGAACAGCTGACAGCTGTCTGTCTCTCTCTCTGTCTCTCCCTCAATTACTCAGGTTCGCCGGTCTTTACCCTTAACGTTCAGCTTTAGCTTTGTTATTAGGCCTCAGTCACTTACTTATGAACCAGTAGAGTTCTGGTAAACGTGGGTTCGTTCGGACGTGGTGCCGACTCGCGTTGCGTCTCTGCCTGTCGGAGATTTTTTTTTTTTTTTCCACACATGCTCTCCCTCCCTCCGCCGTTCGTCGGAGTTTTTTTTTTTTTTTAAACCGTCAGCTGGCTCTAACCAGTTCACGCACTGAGTGTCTGACACTTTCTTGCTGTAGCCTATTTCTTAAAAAAAATAGTAGTGGTATAAATAATAGGCCTATTACAAATTAAGCTACACACACACACACACACTCTCTCTCTTTCTCTCCTCTCCCTCTCTCTCTCCCCCCTCCTCTCTCTCTCATGATCAGTGATACAGAATAATGAGTGATACACAGAGTAGCTGACATTCAGCTGTCTCTGTCTCTCTCTTACTCACACACACACACACACCTGGTGTGGAAATAAAATAAAGTTAAAAATCACACTGATCATTAAAAAAAAAATTAAAGTAAAAAAAAGAAAGTTATGTTGAGTATGAAAACTCTTGTTCATTACATTTTACTTAATAATTGCAACCACATGTGTTGTATTCATTGTTGCAAAACTTGTTGTGTAAATGAATAGTTTGTTTGCTATCATGATCAAAACCATTGATCTGAAGCTCAATGCTGATGCTGTCCTGTAAACAGTTTTCTAATCAGTAATAAATATAACAATTTCTGATCAACCCATATCAATTGCATGCTTAAAATAACATACCGGTTAAAGCCTCGCCCATTTCAAGACAACCCGACCCACTTCTGGGTTAAACCCCGCCCACTTCCGGTTTAGGCCCCGCCCACTCCGAGTACAGATACAGATACAGATAATTCATATGGTTAACAGATACAGATACAGAAACAGATAATGCTGTACTCGCTCATCCCTACTGGCGACCCCCCCCCCCCCCCATCGGACACGTTCCGCCATAGTCACTCACACACACATCACACAGCCAGATCGCTCTGCACACAGCTTGATTAGTTTCAACAAGTCGGTCGGGTTTTACCGTTATGCCCATTTATCACCAATAAACACAGTAGACAGTAGGGATGGAGTGATTTTCGATCGGATCGTCTATCGGCGATCGAAGGGACGATCGTGATTTTTTTTTCAAATGGTGATCTTTAAGGCGATCTTTAATTAATTAACTGCCATAAGATGTTAAAGAAATAATCTCTAGAACCTGCGCTCTACTGTGTACTTGAAAAATGTTTCGTGGAGCAACATGTCTGCTTACAGAGCCCTTGGATCTGTGCAACAGAGGAGTGAATATTAAACTCTTAATTCCTGATCTTTTTTTTCCTTCTCACTTTTTTTCGGAGGTGCATGCCGCGGACGCAGGCTGTGCGGGGCGGGGCGGTCATTAAAAAAACTGATGATGAAGTCCAGAGTGTGTTATCAGGGGCGCGCTGATGTTGACGGGAAAGCCGGCGGAGGTGTGAAGGGACCGGGTGAGACGGCGGCTGGGCGCATCAGCAGAGCGGGGCTGCTTTCACTGAGAGCAGAGAGCAGAGCGGGGAGAGGGAGAGGTGGCCGCCGCGGCTGCTGCACGCTGCACTGTGACTCTCTCACTCCTCATGAGCTCCACACTGACAAGCTACCGGCAACACAGCGCCTCTGTCTGCCCTTTCAAAGTAAAAAGCCGCTGTTTGACGTTTAATAGCAGCGAGGATGGTTGTGAAAATAGATGCGGTGGTGTGGGGCGGGTCAAAATACTTCATAGATGTCGGAGATGAATGAACGGAACTATATAGCAAGTTTTTTTTTTTAAAGCTGACGTAACTGCACCCCCCCCCCCCCGGCGATCGGATCGCCTATCGGCGATCGGATCGCCTATCGGCGATCGACAGTGTCCACGATCGAATGATCTGAATATAGGGCCGATTTCCCATCCCTAGTAGACAGGTGGGGTGGGGGTCCGCGGTGTGGAGTGGTGCGGGTCTCTGACTGCAGCGGGGATTATCATGTCTCTGCTCCGTGACGCTGTGAGACTGACCGCCAGTGAGCGCTGTGGGACCGGACCGGGGCTCACGACAGCACCCGCTAATCGTTGAAAACAGCGGTGATACGCGCTTCCACGTCGAAGTCAACATCGGAAAAAGTTGCTTTTGACAAAAAAAAAAGAAGAGAGACCTGCCGTGCCGTGTAAAAAAACAACAACAAAAAAGTGTCACGTATCACGACTTCCTGTATCTGGCCCTTCAAAGTAAAAGCCCTATAGCCTTTCATAGGCTACAGCTAAGTCATATTGATTTTGACTTAATTTTGACAAGATACAGCTCCAAATGTTTGTTTGGGTTTTTTCCTGCGACCAATTGACCAATGAGATTTTGGTCAGCTAATGTTTTTTTGGTTGACCAGTGCTTGGTCGACTATTCTGCTACCAAAATCTCAAATTTAATCAAATCGTGTATCGAACCGTGGGTCAGAAATCGAGAGACGAATCGAATCGTGACTTTGGTGTATCGTTAAAGGCCTAGTTGAAGGCAACTGTGAATTGGTTGGTGGACCATGCTTGATCTTTGGATTGTGGATGCAACCCATAAGAAAGGATTATAGTGGCATGATTGGCAGAGTAGAAAGGCCATAGATTTGGAAATTTTCCCTGATCACAAGAACTGCCATGGCTCTGGCAGAGGGCAGTTTGGACAAAGGCAAAAAAAATCTAGGGAGACAAGAGACAGTCTGAATCAGATGAAGAAGACGCAAGGGGTGCAGAAACCTGGAGCTAAGTTGATTGGAAGTCTTGTCCTCAGCACAGACGGTACAGGCAGAAGCATAGAACTTGGTATTCTCTCTCATGGATTGCCATCTAGATAGATGCTAGAGTTTGAGTAATGCCAGGATCAGTGAGCCCATTGTAGCACACAAGACATCTGGGACAAACAAGTAACCTGAGGGGCTATCATAGATTGAGTTTGTAGATTATTTCACCCAGTGCTAGTGGCACAGAGCTGAAGTGGTCCTCAAGGTCCAGGAAAACCGCTTTTGGCACAAGTGCATTAAATTGTCTGTTGATTTCTGTAGAAATCAAAACCAAGAGACATCCTAAGTTTCTTACAGCTGGCAGGTCTCTTGCAGTCCCAGACCGCTTTATGTTGACTGGGTGTATCCTAACCTTTTCCTGTAGGATGTTGCTCATCAGGTTCTAGAAGACTGTGGGAATGTTGTTAACTCCAAATTACCCAGGGGTGCATTTAAAGTAGCATTTGATTCACCCCTTTCATGGATCTGGACCATGGGATGAGCATTATGAAGGTCAAGTGTCAATAATGTTATACTTAACAATATGTTCTGTGGATAGGGAAGTGAAGGCTTGATGGCAAGCAGGTGTGTTGGTTATAGATGAAGGGATTGTGTATATAAACTGAAACAGAGGGAAGTAGAAACACACAAAGCACACTTCACTCATTTTGAAGGCAGAAAAAGAAAAACTATCATCTTTGAGTTTTATTTTAAGTCAGATCCTGGGTCCATCACTCTTCTTGGCTGTACCTAGTTGGCCACTTGGCCAGATATTTAGCATGCTAGATGGTTACATGTTATCATTTTGACATCCCACCACTCTGACATACCACCATTTAGATATATTTAGATATACTGCTTACTAGGGATGGGCATGATTGAAGAGAGAGGGACAGCAGAGCTGCTCTGACAGCTCAGCTGCAGGTGAGCCAGGCAGCGCAACGGTTTTTTTTTTTAACCTAAATGATGCCGGCACCGGCACCGTCCCTACAGGTGAAGCACAAGCACACAGACGTCCGTGTACGTTGTTGTCTGACCTTCTTCCTTCACGGGGACTGCCCTGGATTACTGGCACACGCCATAGCCGCACGCATTTTGTTTTTAATTATGAATATTAATATTAATATTAACCATTAATCGATAATTGATCGTTAATATTCCTGAAGATCGATCAAAAAGAGTTCTTCAAATGCCCATCCCTACTGCTTACGTTTGCTAACATCTATGGTCCCAACACAGATGACTCATCGTTTTTCCATAACTTCTTCTCTTTACCACATCTGGCTTACCCGAGGGGCCCGGCTCGTGGTTGAGCCCAAAAAAAGGAAGAAAAACACATTTTGGGAGAATCACTCAAAATTCCTACTGTAGTTCAGAATGTGAATGCAACACTCTAAGTAGCCTTGCAACACACAACCCGCCCACAACGCGTTGTTTTGAAAGTTACTGATAGAACCGAGGCTTGGTTGGCTGGAGGAACGGCTGGTGAGCGAGACTGCTCTCCAGAAACACCGTGTCGGAGTGGGAGGCTTCTCCGCGGCGGACGTCCGCCATAAGAGGGCCGAGGTCTCTGTCTCGCTGCCCTCCGTGGCAGGGGTGGGAGAAAAAATCGATTCACATAAATATCGCGATATCTTTTTTGACGATTTTTAAATCGATTTTCTTTTTCAAAAATTGAATTTTTTTTTTTGAAAAAAAAAAAAAAAAAGTTGATTTTTTTTTTTTTTTTTTTTTAAATATTGTGCAATGTGCATTTGTTAGCCTTTTTTTTTTTTACCTACAGAGAGTCCAGGTTTTGAAAAGGGTTTAAGTTCACTTTATAATGGAGTATGTTAATTTATAGGCTCCTACAGTATTTGTGTGCAGATAAATGTTAAAAATGCTAAAGACTAAAAATCGAGAGAATCGGCAATATCGTAGAATCGCAATTTAAATCGAATCGCCATCCAAAAAATCGTAGAAGAATCGAATCGGGAGAAAAGCATATCGTCCCAGCCCTACTCCGCCTGGTGCCCCACAGTTCACCGAGAGTCTCTCCCCGTCCACCCTAGACCGACGGACGTCACACTCCATGGCGGGAAGCTGTGGCACGACACAGTGTTTCTCGAGACGTGAAGATCGGTCCAGAGCCGCAAACAAGTGGGGCGGCTGGTTTATGCTCCAGTCCACTCACGCCATGCTCTTTTTTTTTTTTGAGGGAAATGAAGTAACCAATCATGTAAAATGCAACAACATTATATATGTCACATAGGAGTGTAAGGGTACACACAAGTCACGGTTCGGTACGTACCTCGGTTCGGGGGTCACGGTTCGGTACGGTTTTGGTACAACAGACACTAATTGAATGTAAAACTACATGCGCTAACGTGTTTGATGCGTATCTAGCGACGCACCACACATCCGTGAAACATGGCCGACGGACTTATGGTCGTGAGCCGTCGCGTTTCATTCGGGACTTTAAGCAACGGCGGATTTTGCCACATATTTGCCGCATAAGGGACGGTGTCCACCAGACGCGTTTTTAGCGCTCTGGGCGTCTACTTTCCATTCAAACCCTATTGAGTTCGGCGCTCATAGCGCTCAGCACCCTCGGCGGTAAAACGCCCTCGGCGCTTGCTTCTTTTTGTCGCGGCGCTCAGAGCGCTTCAAGTTGAAATCTGTTCAACTTTTAGAACAGCGCCGCCGACGAGGGAGAGAGAGAGCGCTAAGCGCTGGGAAAGCAGCGCTGAGAGCGCTGTCAGCGCTAAAAATGCGTCTGGTGGACACAGCCCCTAAAGCCGCAACCGGAGCTCGTAAAAAAAGCCACGGTGACATAAATGAAGTAGGCAGCTCCTCTAACTTTACTCTCATCACTTCTCTTCTTCGTCTGTTATGACGGTTGCTGCAGCTTTGAGGCTCATTACTGCCACCTAAATTGGAGTGAGGACTCAATTTTATTTTATTTTTTTAATATTCACTCAGACGTATTCGTCGTGTGACTGTGTGCACCGAACCGTGACCCCCGTACCGTGACGGCACGGGACGTATACCGTTGCACCCCTAATGTGACAAAGTGGCAAGCCTCAATAATCGTGTTTTTGAAGAGTTCATACACAGTGAGTGGGGCAGTGACGGCTGGTATCAATGGGCTAGTGGGGCTAAGCCCTCCTTGCATTACACAACAAAAGATGAGGAAAAAATATTCTCTAAATAACATACAAAAGATTGTTCTAAGTCTTAGTAAAATCGGAACTGGCAACAATATTAAATACTTTAAAGAAAAACACAGGATATCTCTAAATGGGCTAATTTTAATCAGCCCGAGCTCACCGAGTCTGCTCCTTTTACAGTCTATGGTCTGCTCTCATTCATTTTCCGACTGTGGATGATTGACAGGTGCCATGTCCCGCCCTCGCCATTGACCGACTGTTTGGGCTAATTTCATTCAGCCCACAGGCCGAGCGGTTCTGACCAATCAGCAGCGGGCTGACGCAGGGTCAGTGATTGACAGGCGCCATGTTCCGCCCCCTTGATTCACTTGTCATTGGGGCTAATTTCATTTAGCCCAACACCGCTGTTTTCAGACCAATGACAGGAACCAGAGGAAAAGTTGTGTTGTTGTGGGAGCGAGAAGACAGAAACAGCGGCGCTAGGCGCTAGCATCACAGGTAGCATAACTTTACTGCTCTAAACTGTCTTTTCTAACATGAACGAAGTGGAGAATCTAGTTTCTAAACTCACTGGGAGCACCAGACTTAAATGACATGGCGATAACATACCAGAAAGGCCGTCGATATGAGCTGCATATATCGTCTTCTTTTTTCTTTTTTTTAAATTGAGCAATATCGTCGGGTGTGTGTGCGTGCGTTCGTGTGTGTGTGTGTGTGCGTGCGTGAGAGAGAGAGAGAGAGAGACTGTGTGTGTGTGTGTGGTAGGGCTTTGACATTTGCCCAAAAAATCATATTCGAACTTCGTTTGTTTATTAATATTAATTCGAATATATTCAAATATTTATTGATAATATTTTGACCCCCCCCCCCGAAGCGACCGGATTGTCCGACGGGACGGGGCGGGGGCGAGTTTCGCTTTCACTGCTTTCATGCATGCGCGCTTCTCTCTGTGTGTGCGTATGTGTGTGTGTGTGTGTGTGTGTGTGTGTGTGTGTGTGTGTGTGTGTGTGCGCGCGCATGCCAATAAGAAACAGCGCTATGCGGAGATGAATGGACGGATGACATGCAGCGGTGGTGTAGCCTATTTGTGACAATTAAGAAAAAAAAAAAAACGGCCCGCCACTCCTAAATGACTGTAGAGGAAACACCTATATTTCAACTTCTCCCTCCGTGGTTTGTAGAGTATCTATGGTCCGGTCGCACTATGGATGTATTATAATAGAGCCATGAGTCGCACTCGCAGCCTCCGTCATTGTTTATCAGTGAAGAAGTGTGAACAGCCATCATCAGGCGCTAACGACGTGATAACGTCATACTGTAAGTACAGGAGCCCCAGGTGATCAAGGCTAATGAGCTTGCGTTTCACAACTTCAACAGGCTGAAAAAAGCCTTTAATCTGGATTGAAAAATATGTTTTCAGGCAAACACATTTACCAAAAATAATGCTTATTACAGGTTTGAATATTTAGAGCTGCCCTAATATTCGTTCGAATATGGTTATTTTTTTAATATTCGAATTATATTCGAATATCGAAGTTCGTTGTCAAAGCCCTAGTGTGTGGGTGAGAGAGAGAGGGACAGAGAGAGACTGTGTGTGTACGTAACCAGGCAAAGCTTTTTTTTTTTTCTTTTTTGGACTAGACCCTTCTTAATGCAGTGTAGGCCTAGTTAGTTGCTATAGGCCTACTTTTGTGAGATGGGATAACCCTAACTTTTAGCTACTGCTGTGTTAACCATTTAATGGGTATAATTTATTTATTAGCCCACCCAACTAATTTGACCACCAGCCGCCACTGGAGTGGGGTTCACTGATCAGCTGCAGATTTTTTCTCTGATTGGGGCCTTTGTCTGTGACTTTTAGATTCTGTCAATACTGCAAAATCAGGCTTACGGTGTTGTAGTCTGACTGTGCACTTGGTGATTATGGGGTCCTTGGTCTGAAAAATTTGGGGAAAAATTGCCCCAAAACATGAATTTGCTGTTGTTTGTCATGCATTAGTACTCTACACAGCTAGACAGAATATTTTTGTTTTGTTGCGGTGCTTTTAACCCAAAACAACATTTTGAATCCTCTCAGATATATTGGTGCTGTGGCAGAGAAATTAAACTTAATTGTTGATCATTGAACCTTTATCATGCGTCTTTGTGAAGACCAGTGGGAGCAAGTTGCATTAGAAATTCCTCTCTCTCACTCAGATAAAAGAAAGCTTTTAATGGGAGCTTTCATTAACTTCCATTTTGCTTGAACTTTGCTTTTATTTTTTTCTTATTATGTGCTACATAGATTTGTTCCTGTTTGTGTGAAGTGGATAGCAAATGAAAAAGGTTTTGTTATGGATAGAGATAATGTAACTGAATGGAAATGCACTTCTGTGCTTCCTGCTTGATGTTTCGTATAAAAGCACATATTTCCCTCAGTTTTGTTGATGATGGGACAAAAACATATTCACTTGTCAGCCCCCTGTGCCAATGGTTCTCACTCTAATCAAGAAGAACAGAGATTGCAACATTTTCCTGGGAGGATGTCATCAGCAAGGGCTCTTCTTAAGTTTTGTGTTGTCTCTGGACCTTTGTTTTCATTGAGTGTCTGGATTCCTTTGTCTACCACAGCATTAGCACAAGTATGGACTAGTTTCAATTCACATTACATTTCATATTCACATCATGAAGTTTGAAGAAAATGTGGTGTTAGAGAAAACTGGCCCTGCTTTACCTTTTGTAATATACTGTACACCAGTGGTCCCCAACCACCGGGCGGTCCGTGGATCATTTGGTACCGGGCCGCAGAAAGAGGATGAAAAAGATATAAAATCGTTTTGTTTCGTCTATTTCACACTTCCGGTCGTTTTATTTTGAAAATTTTGCCACTTCCGTTTGTGCATCGTTCCAGCGCTGCGCAATTGACAGGCAGGTCCACAAACATAAAAGAGTGAAAAACACAAGTCGCCAGGCCGGGGACAGAAGACCAGACGCCTGCCAACAAGAAAAAAATTTTCCACTGGCGGGCATAAAAAGGTTGGGGACCGCTGCTGTACACTACATTCTCTTAGAAAGTTTGCACTCACTGCATGTGACATAGAACAGACGCAGATCTGGCACATACCTGCAGAGCATACAGAGAACATCTGTTGTGCGGTGTAAGAGGTGAACAGGGAAAGTTTCAAATACTTCAATGGGACTAAAGCAGAGCCTCCATGCTGTGGACAGTTTGACTGGTAAAGGCTGTATGACCGTTCAACTCACCGCCTATGGGACATGGTGAAGTCTTGTCACTTTAAGAAGGCCCACTGCACGGCTCAAGACTGAGTCTGTGAGTAATTTTCTCGCTTGCCTTTGAACTTAATCCTTTCAGCTGAGGTTTTGGCCGTAAGGCTCTCACAGTTGTATTGGAGATATGAATAAACCAAGAAATATGCATACAAACCACAGTGTATTGAAGAATCAAAGACTTCCCTCTGATTCTTTTTTTACCTGGTTTCAAAGTGTGATTGGTTTCATAGAAGATGGACAATGGAGTTATATACACACAGCTCTTTTCTTGCACTATAGAGAGGGAGCACATTGCCTCATTTTGAACGAGATCACCAGGAACTATTCCATCTATGAGGACGATGAGTAGACATCAAAGAAAACAACTTTTTTTGTTTGATGTCCATGTCTGACCAGACCATAGAATTTCTGCAATTTATTGTATTTTTGACTAGTGGTCTCATACCTGAGTCACAGGCTATACGTGTATTTTATTTTTGCTTTTATTTTATTCCAGTGTAATTTCTTGTGTTCCAAATAAGCTTTTTGTTGAAGTACTTTAACTTAAAAGACAAGGCCAGATTCAGAATAGATTTTTTCATACATTCTGTGCAAAGAAATGTCCATGGTAATTGTCAAACTGGGACACCAGCCTGGGAGTGCATATATATGCCTGTAATCACTGAAATTGGAAATTGGAAATTGCACTTGGAAAATGTAGTGAGCTGAGCTACAAGGTATTCTATATAAAACAGGGCCCTATAAAATGTGTTTTATTTTTTCCCAAATTCAATTTTTTCCGTTTTAATTTTTGGAATTTCCGTTTATTCCATTTCAATTTTGGGGAAATCTCTTTTTTTTCCTTTTTTTTTAACCTTTTACTCTAATTTTCCTACCAAAAGGAGTGTGTTTTTGTTAATGACAAAAAATTTACACAAATTAAATAAAAATGAATTTCAGATTCCATGTTAACTTATTGAGTGCCGCGCTCCTTTCCAACGTTTTAGTCAAGTGTACCGGCAATTTAGGCCATTTTTGACGATTTTTGTCACAGTGTATTCTATATTATTGCCTGTCGGCTGAGAGCTTCCTGTTTTGGCTCCGAGCTGCTGGAGACTCGCGGGTGAGAGCAGAGCAGCTGCGCTGCATCCACATACATTTACACTTACATGCATTTACACATAAAGGTGTGTTAAAGTGTCTATTTTCATAATTTAAAAAAAAAAGCAAAAAACGTAAAATCTCGTTTTTGGCACTCAAGGCATGGGAATGAAAAACGAGAAATTACGTGGTTGGCACTCAATGAGTTAATTGGCCAATTCGGGGATTCTGTCCGTGATTCCGTGATCGTGGAAATCATAGGGCCCTAATTAAATGAAGCACTTCACTATGCTTAAGCTACCCACTAGAGAAACATAGCAAGCTACAGTAAGCAACAATGAAATTACAAAAGTATACAGCTTAACTCAGCCTTTCTCAAAGTGGGTGCCGCGGCCTCTTCTGACATTTCATAGAATACATTCTCTTTACATATATGCAAAGGGGCCGTGTCCACCTGACGCCCTTTTAGCGCTCTGGGCGTCTACTTTCCATTCAGATCCTATGGAGCTCGGAAAAAAGCTCTCGGCGCTTTCTTTTTTTGTCGCGGCGCTCAGAGCGCTCGGAGTTTAAATATGTTCAACTTTTAGAACAGCGCCGCACTTATCAAGCGGCTCGGACGTGAGGCGGCTCGTTTCGGCAGCGAGAGAGAGAGAGAGGGAGAGAGAGAGAGAGCGCTCCGTGGACACGGCCGTTGGTCACGGCCGTTGGTCACGGGCAGTGTTGGGTATAGTTACTTTGGAAAGTAGTTAGTTAGGTTACAACGTTACCATCAATTAAAAGTAATCAGTTACGTTACTGAGTTACCTATGAATAAAAGTAACGCGTTAGGGTACTCATGCGTTACTAAAAATGAAAAGCCTTTTGCAGCGAGTCCTGACAATGAATAACATCAGTCATCCAACCAAATTAGCTCTACAGGATAACATTCACAGGAAAGACAGTCAAATATGCCACATAGCGGGTTTTTTTTTTTTGGATTCAGGAGTTACCGTGAATCCCTCTCAGCGGCTTCACTGCTCGATCTGTCTGTCAGTTTGAACGGAGGACTCACGTGTGGAGAGGAGGGAGGGAGGCTGGCGAGACGTGAACTTCCTGCCTTGTGTGTAATAAAAGTTAAAAATGCGGTTAAATGTACTGTTATCACACTGCTGCTACGGCAGCTAATGAGTAGAGATCCGGGCTGGACCGGGGGAGAACCGAGCTGCCGCTCGCCGAGAGGGAGCTGCTGAAAGCAGCAAGCACTGAGAGTCGGCCCGGGCTGCTTGTTGCTGCTGGAGAAGCAGGTCCGTACGTGGAGCTGATCTATGGGCCCTTAAATTGGATGTGGATTTTTTGCGGTCGACAGAAGCTTATCACCAACACAGTGTGCATTTTACCGTTATGTCCTTTTCGCTGGCGAATTGAAACACACACACACACACACACACACACACACACACACACACACGTAGGTCAGCAGGGCACAGACGCATCACAGCGCTGCGCGTCGGCTGACACATCCGCAGGTTGCACAGTAGTCTAGCCTTACTGTCTGACAAAAAGCAGGCTGCAGTCGGGATTTTCCTTTCCTTATCCGGCGAAAAGTAACGGATTACTTTTTTAAAAAAATAACTAAGTTACTGATTGCTCAACGCACGAAACTAACGCGTTACGTTGCGCGTTACACGAAAAAAGTAATTAAAGTACCCACAACACTGGTCACAGGTCCTCAGAGCAGTAGGGGCCGTGTCCACTGGACACCGGACGCTATGAAAAAAATGCGTAGTACCAGGCACACGTCTCACATTGATGGTGAGTCACACCCCCTCCTTTCTCCAGTGGATCTGTGTCCGCTCTGTTCCCACTCCGGTGCGTTTGATGTATAAAAACACTCTGCAGTGCACACGGTGGAAATTCTCTGATTGTTCGCAACGGAGTCAGAACGGAGCGGAGACCGCCGGTGGATGTTCATTTGAGCGCGTGCCTGCGCTGCGCGCATGTAGACCTTTCTCTCTTCCTCTCACATTGCGGATTATTGTGTGCGTGTGCGTGTGTGTGCATATGTAGGCTACAGAGGCACCTATGCATAAATACTGTAATACTGTCCAGTCTAAATAAACAGGACATGTACATTTAGGCGATGCAGTGTCATTTTGTATTATATTTTACACAGGGGTGCCGTGAGATTTTATGCACTTTTGAAAGGTGCCCTGACTGAAAAAAGTTTGAGAAACACTGGCTTAAAGCAGAAGTAAGTGATATATTTGTGTTAAGTCTTAAATAGTTCTATCTTCCGACAGCAATCACTTACATAGAGTGTTTGGACCGAAACACGGGTCTATCAGTCACTCTGCTCTGCTCTGAGCCGAGGAGAAAACATTTATCGTATCCTACAGTTTTTAGCCAATGAGGAGAGAGAACGGCATGCAGGGCTGTGTGTGCAGCCAAGGGACGCCGTGAATGTGGTGACGTAGGGACGAGGACTGTTATGGTGCGTTCAAGGAAACTCGTAACTCGTGTTTTTCCGACCTGTGAAGTCATACCAGTTCAATCTGGTACGAGTTCACGGGTCGGAAGTTACGAGTGGCCGTTATAGTGCACTTTCACAGGTCGGAAAAACACAAGTGGGTTGCCTGTGACTTGAAGCTGTAATTTACGGTTTCAAAAGCCTGCCTGGAACGCAGCATTAGCCAAAACGACCGGATCGCTTACTTCTGCTCTAACTACATCAAAGCTATAAGCTCAGCTGTTACATCGAACCAACTTCATTCCAAGTAATGCTATGTAGTAATCAATAAAATTGTAGGCAAAAAATGTTCAGTTCAACATTTTATTTTAAAAAAACCTGCACCAATAATATTAAAGGGACAACAAGGAGTTTTGGAAAGCGAAGTGTTTTCATTTCCCATGAGCCTCCACGTGCACGGTGAAATTCTTGCCAAGAATGTTTTCATTCATCAAGAATGAAAGTCAGAGGTTCGAAGACGATCAGATACTTGTACCGGCGTAGTTCCGACCATAAACAGCGATTCGGCTGCGTTATTCCCATGACCCGCTGGGCAGCATCCGCGAAACCGAAAGTAGAAAACGCTGGCCGGCTCGGCCAGCATTTCCACCACTAATAATAATAACAAAATAACGATAGAGACAAAACGATATATTTATCGAAAATTGACACATTAACAAGTGTGGGTAACGTAGATTCATCCACATTAATATGATTCACGAGATGAGCTTGGAATACACACTTCTCTCCCCCCTCTGTCACCTGCTGCGACAATTCACGGGCATCAGCAGAAGGAGAGGTACATGACGTCACATGTAAGCGCTGCATTTAAGGTTTAGAATTACCTGGGGAAATGTAGCTTCTGTGGATGCTACCGCTTTACTTGATCACTAAAGTAGGTTGGTTGGAAACAAACGCATCCGACCGGGAGGAGGCAGGAAAACAGCGGAGAACTGAGCCACATGTCGGCTACAGGCAGGTACGAATGTAAACAGAACGTTGACAGAAAGTCATTGTCGAGCCCGTCAAAAATATTAAAAATAATAATTCAGACTAAAAAAAAAATGTTTATGGAAAAGCAATACTTTCATTCTGTACCCCTCTAAAGGCCCCATGGATGTATTATTTTTGAAAAAATATAGCTTTTAATAAATATTCTACATATTCAACCTTTAAGTCAATCATTTGCAGTTATTTCAGATGTGTATATTTGTTTATTTAAGGTAAGCTTGTTGCTATGTTGAGGGGATGAGAATTTTTGATTAATCTACAGTGGCAAGAAAGAAAGTAAAGTAAGGAAACCCTTTGGTATTCATTTATGTAGAAATTTGCTCTTTAACATGGTCAGACCTTCATCCAAGTTATAATTATGAATGGAGATGTTTAGCCTCAGCATCCCCAATCACCATCCCAAAACAAACTTGTTTTTAATTAGTTTGTAACTATTGCAAAAAAGAAAGAAAGAAAGAAAGAAAGAAAAAAATCCACTAAAGACAGAAAATGGAAAGACAGGAAAATAAGTATCCACAATCTACTGGCTCATCTATATTCCATCCATTGTCTGTACTACTTATCCGTGCAGACTCGTGGGGAGGCTGGAGCCAATCCCAGCTGATCAGTGAGGGTAGGATACACTATCACAGAAACAACATACACATGCTCACATTCACACCATTGGACAACGGCCACTCAATCTTCTGCACATGTCTTTGGACTGTGGAAGGAAGCTGTAGTATCTAGAGGGAGCCCATGCAGGCACAGGCAAATATAAACTCCACTCAAAAAGGCCCCAGGCCCAGGAACTGAATACAGACCCTTCTTGCTGACAGGCAACAGTGCCAATCACCATACTACTGTACCGCCCAATCTACTAATATCTGGAAAACTTCAATAATTTTGGCTCTCTTCAATTACTTTCAGCTTTAATTCCAGGGTTGGACAAAAATAAAAAATAAAAACATTTAGGAATTGCAACCATTTTTATGCAAACTGCCCCCATCATCGATAAAATGTACATCTTAATTGTTGAGGATCCCTTGCAGGTAATGATTGCTGTCTGTTAGTGGGTCTTTCTGCTTTATGTTTAGTCTTCATGCTTGATAAGTATCAGTCTCTGTATTTGCCCTTGTGAAGCATTTCCTTTATGGTAGACTTCGATAATGGTATGCCTAGTTAAGAGTGCTCTTGACTTGGCTGGATGTTGTGAAGGGGATTTTCTTTACCAAAGGATCCTGCAATCATCCACCACTATTGTCTTTTGTGGACATCCAGGGCTGTTTTTCTTTTGCAGCCTAAGGATGGCCTGTTTCACTCGCAATGAGAGGTCCTTTGATCGCATGTTGTGGGTTCACAGAAATAGCTTCCAAATGCAAATGCCACACCTGGAGTCAACCCCAGACCATGCTTCGCTGATGATGAAATAACGAGGGAATAACCCACACCTGTCCCTGAAAGAGCTTTTGAATCAGTTGTCCAATTACTTTTGGTCTCTTGTGGATGTGAATACTTTCATTTATATCTGGTAGTCCACAATTTAATATCATGTTCATAATTGTGTCCAAATACGGAATACTGTAAGTCACATAATCACTTACTCCTCCATCGCATGTCCATGCTGCTTTTCCCAGTTGGTGGCAGAATGTGGCAGGGCCTTTCACTGTCTCTTTTAACAGCAAGAGGTGTGCTGCACCTCACTGAGCAGACCCCCTCCATAATGGTGTGGGTGTTGCCCAAGGCAGGAGAGATATACAAAGACAGAAGAGAGATAGAAAAAACACTATCCTAAACAAAAATGTTTAGCCCAGCCCATTTCAGGTCACACTGAAAAACAGGGGCAAAAGACCCTAACAACTGTCGTTCACATGAGACCACAACAACTCCACTGTCTTGGTCAGACGTATAGTGCAGACTAGTGAGACTGATGCGTACGAACTGATGAAGCCCCTTGGATAAGAGGCTTCCTAGACAAATACAAGTTTAAATATCTAGGTATCTGGCTTGATGAAAAATTCACTTTTAAATTTCACATAGACAACCTCACTAGCAAACGTAGACAAAAAATTGGCTTCTTTTTCAGAAATAAATCTATTTTCCCTATGATCTGCAGAAAGAGGATTGTTGAAGCTGTCTTTATGCCAGTGTTGGACTATGGTGATATTATTTATGGGAATGCTGCCCCTTCAATTCTTTCACCTCTAGATGTGGTCTATCACTCTGCTCTTAGATTCATTACCGGCGATAGTTATAGCACTCATCATTGTAATCTGTACACAAAAGTAGGTTGGTCTTCCCTGTCAGAAAGACGCAACAATCACTGGCATCTCTTCATCTTTAAAGGAGTCATCACCCGGAAATCGCATTTTTCCTTGTTAAAACATACTGGTGTTGGACCTCAGTGGAAACTTGCCTGAAAACCTGGGGTTTGAAAGTGGCTGAGTTTTTTCGTTTGGGCTCTTTGTTTAAGCCAGAGTAGCTCATGAGGCTGCGCACCACAAAATTACGAGATTTTGATTCTGCTCCTACGGTGACGTCACCGTGGAGACTGTTTCATAAACACACCTCTCTTCCACCACCCCGACTTCTGCCGCGCCGCCATTACGTGTTGTTTTATTTCCCACTGTAGCGCTGTTATTTCGTCACTTTTTTAAGTTTTAATAATTTTTCATGTGAGAAAGCAAGGGTTTAGATCCCCAATGTGCGGTTAGTTTATCCAAATGACGGCTGTTTAGAAGTTTTCTCCGCGTTGGGAGAAGTGAGGTGCAGCCAGCTGCAGCCAGCACCAGAGGAGCGGAGGAGGAGTGACTCCTCAACCCGCCTGCAACGCTCGTTTACCTGGCCGAACGACATCGTCATGCCGCCGAAAAAAACTATCGTTAATTTATTAAGTTTTAATATTTTTTCATACGAGAAAGTAAGGGTTTAGATGCCCAATGTGCGGTTAGTTTATCCGAATGACGGCTGTTTAGAAGTTAGCTCCGCGTTGGGAGAAGTGAGGTGCAGCCAGCTGCAGTGAGCACCAGAGGAGCGGAGGAGGAGTGACTCCTCAACCCGCCTGCAGCGCTCGTTTAGCCGGCCGATAACAACGTCGTCGTGCCGCCGGAGGAAAGGGTCGTTAATTTATTAAGTTTTAATATTTATTCATGCGAGAAAGTAAGGGTTTAGATCCCCAATGTGCGGTTAGTTTATCCAAATGACGGCTTAGAAGTTTGCTTTGCGTTGGGAGAAGTGCAGCTCCAGCGAGGCAGAGGAGCGGAGAGTGACTCGTCAGCAACCCGCCTGCAGCTGCTCGTTAACCGGTCAAACTACGTTGTCATGCCCACGGAGGAAACGGTCGTTAATTAACTTACCCGCAGGTTTGTAGAGGTTTACCGCCGACTGGTTAAATTCTTTTTAGGAGATAAATGTTTGTCTCATTGATGAAATCTAACAATTGTGGCAGTCGTATTAGTTTGTTTGAATGAAAAGTGAAGCTTCACACAGAGCAGCAGCAGCTTTGCACCAGGGCTTCGTACAGAAATCACTACATTTGCATCAATAAATACATGTTTTACAATGAACCAATACAATTTTGTTTTATTTTATGAAGTTATAACATGGTTACGGTACACGACAGAGCAGCATAGTATATGCGGTTTCCAATACAGCCTGCATGTAGCCCACTGGGCCAGCCACCATTCCGGCTCTGTCCTCCCTGTGTCCAATCAATGCGCACCTCATTACATATTAATACAATGAACATCCGGACCAGTCAAAACCTCGCGCCTACTCTCATGAGAGAAAGTTGCCATATGAAAAAGTGTCAGAACAAGCTCTATGTTTGAATTAAAAAAAAAAAATGTTTCCAATAAGTTTTAAGAACTGATTCAAAGCAATTTAAGGGGGATTGGATACATAAAAAACCAGGTGATGACTCCTTTAAAGCCATTACTGAAAAACTCCCACCATACATTACAACACTGTTAGATTTAAATCAAGGTTCATATTCAACTCGCTCCAATGACTGGCTTACTTTTAAAGTCCCTCGGGTACAAACTGAACTTGGTAAATCTGCATTTTGCTATGATGCCCCTTGCCTCCTGGAACGATCTTCAACTCACACTTAAAATTAATGCTCCTCCATCCTATCAACATTATAAAAATATCATCTCAAACCTTTACCACAGTCTGTAACTGTTTTTAAATTTTGTAATGAATCAGATGTATTTAACTTTTGTAACTGTGTTTTATCCTATGCTGTGCATTGTGTTTTGCTTTGAATATTGCTGTGATCTCGACGACATTGCAAATGAGGGTAAAACCTCAATGTCCTTTCGAGAATAAATGAAGGTTTGAAGTCCAGTTACCGATTCAATTTGAGAGAGAGTGAGAGAACAATGACCTCGATGAATGAGAATATTCATAGACAATACATCACATCCCATATAGTCTAGTAGCCAGGGGGGGTTCCCATGCACCCGAAAGATATATTTTTCTAACTTAGCTTTTTGTAATCCTTAAGGTGTCTTAATTTTGATGATCCCCGCGCCAATTATTGTCCCATGCATGTTTTTTTTGAACATCTTTTGTGGCCATCTTTTGTGGCCATCCTGGATTTCCGAAATTTAATCTATATAGCTCCTGAACTATACATCCTACAGAGACAACTGACCCCATTTTCTTTTTGTCTTGGCATGAGGAATTGGTAGAGATGAAGATTGCCATGATTAAATCATGTGTGGTACATAAAAAATCAAAAAAACACAAAAATAAGTTAAAACAACGGCGGAATTCTATCACAGGAACTCCTTCCCAATGCGCCCTATTGACATTTTTTTTCCTAACTTTTATATTTTTACAATCTTCAAGATGTCTTGTTAAAGGGATAGTTCACCCTAGAATGATATTTCGCTCATTATCTACTCACCCTCATGTTGACTAAGGGCTGGAAGAATTATCAGAGTCCACCGTCCCTTCTCTGAGTTACAGGGGGTCTTGGCGTAGCAGTGCATTTCAATGCCACGGTAGCAAAGGGACACCAGAGCTCTTCGTAAAAAAACACACACAAAAAAACATCCAAATACCTCCATGATGCTCGTATGTAATGTCCGTCTTGTGCTGAAGCCCCAAATTGCGTAATTGTCCCGAAAAAAATTAAATAAGTCCACATTCCAAGCATGTTTGTAGCATTAGCTCCGTGTCTGTTGTCCGGTCTTCCGCTGCCAGCGCGCATGCGCAAGGTTCGCACACCGACTGAGACTCGAGTCGGTCTCAGTTCTTCCAGCCCTTAGTAGGGCTGCACGATTATGGCCAAAATGATAATCACGATTATTTTTGTCGATATTGAAATCACGATTATTAATCACGATTATACATTATGTTGGATAAAACATGTTTTTATTGCACTTTCTATTTGAAACAAACAATAGGCTATGTGAACAAGGCTTTCAGTTCAAAATAAAACGTAAAATAAAAATAAATAATAGCCTAAAATAAAATTTACCCAAGACAAAGAGCTAGCGAAAAATAAATGCCATTGCAGAGTGCAGAGGTGTCATTCTGTACAGTAGCGTACAGATACTTGTGTAAAAAACAAAAAATAAAAAATAAATCTGGTAGAAGTAGCTGCTGATTCAACTCCTTTACTCAAATAAAAGTAAGAAAGTACAGGCTCTGAAATGTAATTTCAAAGTAGGCTATAGTAAAAATTTATTTTTGCCATCAATGATACACAGAGATGTGTGGGCAAGAGTCTGTCTAGCATGGACCAAAGCACAGCACGGACGCTTCAGCAGCAATTTGGAACGAATTAAAAACATTTAATGAACAGACCAAGTGTTTTCACACAGGCAGCGTCCAGCAGGTCGGCCTAGCTCAACTGTGCTGCCACCAAAACGGCCATAGATCGCCGTTACCGGCCGTTATGATCACGGTCGGAACGTTTTAATTACACGACGTATGTAATTAACACCAAAACGGCCGCGTGGAGTGACGGGGTCTCGGTCCAGCTTCGAGACCACCCCGCAGCCCGACCTCGATCCGATCCAGAGAGAGACGGCGACAGTAGACAGCCTGAGGTGCTGCCTGACCAGACACAGACACACGTCATGTCTCCGTACTGTCACCGTCTGCTGCCGACATCGTCTCACTCTCACTGCAGAGTGAGATCCATACAGTCTATGAGTGAGACGTAACACCGGGCGCAGAAGGTGACAGCTACAGCAGCATTTGAAGGCGCAGACCGGCTGGGACACACACTCTGGACTGTAAACAACATGTAAAGGGAGGATGCGCTCGCTTGTTAGTTAGGCAGCTTCATGGAGCCCTGACCTCTCGTTCGCCCCCTGGTGGTTGGCGGACTATTGGTTGAGAAAGCGCTTGATTTGATATGCAGCACAGCCCGTTTTTTTACATGTTAATAATCGTGACGATCATCTTAATTTAATCGTGGCAGCCAAAATCGTGATCGTGATTAAAATTCGATTAATTGTGCAGCCCTAGCCCTTAGTCAACATGAGGGTGAGTAGATAATGAGCGAAATATCATTCTAGGGTGAACTATCCCTTTAACAAATTTTGATGATCCCAACCTGAAATATTATCCCATGTATGTTTATTTAGGCTATTTTGGCTGCCACCACCTGGATTTCCTAACATGATTTTTGAACATTCCGAAGTGTTTAATTTGGCCTTAAGTAGCTTGTGAGGGGTCAAACTAGGGGTTTTTCACGATTCTGAGTTGATTGCAAGCATTAGTTTTTCACCCAAAACACTCCTTGATGGTAAAAAAACAGCCATGCCCACATTTCCCGCTCATCGGAACCCCCTACACACACCCCACTCCCCCCACCACCAATACAATGTATTACAGAAAGGCTATTCCTTAGCATGGCAGGGGTTGTCTTTAATGTCACATGAATACGGTATGTATTTTTTTATATTTTTACAATCTTTAAGATGTCTTGTAAACAAATGATGATGATCCCAGTCTGAAATATTGTCCTATGTATGTTTTTTTTTAGCTATATTGGTTGCCACCCTGGATTTCCTAACATGAAAAACAAAAATGTAAGATCGAAATAACTGTGAGTAGGGAAACATTACAAAAATCTGGGAACTAAGTCCTTACCAAGAAATTTCTTCACTATTGTGTTCAGGAAGGTGTGTAATATCACATATTAAAATGTTGAAATTCAACTCCCATGGGAAACCTCCTAAAAAAACGCTGAAAGTTGGGGTACCTGACACCGGATTTTTGAAAATTCCGAAATGTTTGATTTGGCCATTTAATCCCATCGGTCACAAAAAGTGACCATAAAAAGTATTTCCAGTTGAAAGGCCCTAAATGGAGTATTAATATGTTTCCAAAAAATACTTAAGCTATATTACTACTAAATACTCAATATAATATAACTATTCTACCCCTTCTTTGTAGGACATCATACCTCCAGGATTTTGCAATGTCGCGAAATTTATAAAAAAAAGTATTATAAATTATGCGGATCAGGAACAAGCAAGGGAGAGAGAAAAGACACCAGGCACGCACCATATTTCAGATACCAGCAAAAACTGTTTGTTAGAAAAGAAGGGTGGAAAAGCACAAAAAATATATACAGTGCTAAATTGATGCAAACATAATACTGTATGTTCATTTGCATCACTTTCCATCCAGTATCCAGGCTCTAAAAGCGGTCATTCTTGAAAAATGGAAAAAGATAGATGTTGCAATGTGTCACCAACTTGTTCCATACCCAGAAGACTTGGTGCTGTCCTTAAAAATCATGTCTGGTCAAACAAAATACCAGTTGTAGTAGCTTTTGTTGTGGGGTGTATTCATTTTGCATTAACCAATTTGATGTTTTATAAAACTCTTAAAAGTCTTGCCAAGATTTAGGAAATTGTTCTTGTCTTCATTAAGATATTGATTAATCTTACTTGTTAAAGGGGGTGTACTCATCTATGCTGAGCACTGTACATATATGTCCAGGAAATGTGTCCCAACTTCAGGACATGAGTGAGAGAGGATGAGACAGTGGAATAGGTTTAGTGATGAGGAAAGTCACTGTAAGAGCATGTGTGATAGCACACAGGCCCAGATTAAGAAATATGAATATGAACAGCCAGTATACTGTAAATCTCTCAATAAAAATAAAAATATGAATATTATGAATGAAAATAAAAATAACTTACCTTTTTTTTCTATTGATGATGTCTTCAAGCAAAATGAGAATATATGAGATATGATAAAGCTGGTGAAACCTTACTGTGATTTCAGAAAAGGTTGTTAAAACAATAACAGAACTAAAAACATATACACTATATTACCAAAAGTATTCGCTCACCCATTCAAATGATCAGAATCAGGTGTCCTAATCACTTGGCCGACTGTGAAATTTGGTGGAGGAGGAATTATGGTATGGGTTTGTTTTTCAGGAGCTGGGCTTGGCCCCTTAGTTCCAGTGAAAGGAACTTTGAATGCTTCAGGATACCAAAACATTTTGGACAATTCCATGCTCCCAACCTTGTGGGAACAGTTTGGAGCGGGCCCCTTCCTCTTCCAACATGACTGTGCACCAGTGCACAAAGCAAGGTCCATAAAGACGTGGATGACAGAGTCTGGTGTGGATGAACTTGACTGGCCTGCACAGAGTCCTGACCTGAACCCGATAGAACACCTTTGGGATGAATTAGAGCGGAGACTGAGAGCCAGGCCTTCTCGACCAACATCAGTGTGTGACCTCACCAATGCGCTTTTGGAAGAATGGTCAAAAATTCCTATAAACACTCTCCTCAACCTTGTGGACAGTCTTCCCAGAAGAGTTGAAGCTGTAATAGCTGCAAAAGGTGGACCGACATCATATTGAATTCTATGAGTTAGGAATGGGATGGCACTTCAGTTCATAGAATGAGTAAAGGCAGGTGAGCGAATACTTTTGGTAATATAGTGTATTTAGCCAGGTTTTCTCTCCTATGTCATATTGTGCATGTCAGATACTTGGTATCTTTTCTTGGTTGCCAGTTCATTTACTGTATGTTTGGGGTCAGGTCCTGAGCTGTGGATACTCTCAAGATAGAGTGGAGGTGTGCATCAGTGAGAAAATGACGTGCAGATAGGGCTGATCGTATGGTAGCTGTTGCAGTGTACTATGGGATTTGTAGTGTGAGTCATGTGAGTGCTATACTGGCAGGCCATTATTAATAGGATTTTTTTTTTTCTTGCAGACCACATGAAATGGTATCACGGCACGGATCTCCTTTGACATGAGTTAGACCTGTGTGTGCTAGACTATAATGTCCTACAAAGTAAAAAGGGTAGAATATAAGTTATATTATAATAAGTATTTAGTAGTGATATAAGTATTTTGAGACATTAAAGAAAACCCCTGTCATATGCAGGAATAGGTTCTCTTTAATATATTCTATTGAGGGGGAATATGAGACCACTTTTATTATAATAGCCTACCATTAACCGCAAAAATCCCTTGTAAGACTGTTGGCCTACACCCATAGACTGTAAAAAGAATGGACGTAGCATCCGTGACGTCCCCCATTGGTTTTGGGGAGTCGTTTTTGTGACTCAAATATGGCGGCCCGAACAGCGCCATGTTGGATTTACCGGCCGAGAACCCGCCCACTGACCTCGAAGCAGCTGTCCACGGACCGCTCCGGACCTGTCACTCAACGTTTCCACGCCCTAATTGGCCAGAGTCTTAACCTAATAACAGTAAAACGGTAGAGTTTAAAAAAAATTCACCCCCCTCAGAGTGTGTGCGGGGGTAGAAACTATTGGTTGAGACCAAAAAACGTAATGGCACCAGGCTTTCATCATGTTTATTGAGGATGTAAAGTTGGCGATTTTAACATGGGGGTCTATGGAGAATGCTGCTTTCTGACACCAGCCCCCAGAGGAAGCCGAGGGGATTGGAGAGGAATTAAGCTTCACTTCTCAGACTGACAACTGCCCCCTTGCCTACACCACTATAACCTAGCTAGATAGCTAATGGGGCAGTCAGCTAGCATTTAAGAAAATAAAATGGTCATCAGATGCAGTTTAAGGTGTTTAATACACACATAGGAGTTGGTTAACTAACCATGTTATTTACTGTTAGCCAACTAACAAGTAAGCTAAGTTGACATTTTTTAAGTTACTTATGCATGTTATCAATGTAGTGACATTAAATATTTTGAGTTCTTAAAAAAAGACATGCAGATGTAAAAAGCAGTAGCTATATTCTGTCAATGATCGAAGGTTGCAAATGGCTTCAGCATCACTGGCACTAACTCCAAACCTCCTATTTACCATGGCAAATAATAAAAAAAGAAACCAATAAAGCATCCTTTTAATTTACGTGTACCCAGCAGTGTGAAGGGTGTGTGTGTGTGTGTGCGTGCGTGTGCGTGTGTGTATGTACGTTTAGCGTATGGAAACATTGTAGCCTAATAATTCCCATGACCACAGTTAGCCACAGTGGTCTATGACAGCAAATTTGCAGAAAAGTTGCGGTGATTCGTTAAAATTGCAAGGCCGTGCAGAATTCTGAGGACTGGTTCAAGGACTGGACATTATCATTGTCACTTTTGTGCAACATTTAAGATATTCATGTTGTGCACTTTTGTGCAATATTGCTTAATGCACTTTTTATTTTACCATTGTAAATGTTAATTATTAGTGACGTAGTTCGATAAACCTAGGGGTCACTCAGCATAACCTCAGTCTTACTGTTTTCAGGTTTAAATCTAATTTCAAAAGAGATAAAACCAGTATGGCTATAAAATGTACATTTGAACTAATTTTATGTATGCTTTTAAAACAAATTTTAAGAAAATTCATGAATTGCTCATCTTGCCAACCCTTTTTTGTCACTCACCCATATGAGACTTCCTTTCTACAACATCTCTGTATAAGAGGTGGCTGCTTATCAGTGCATTGTTGAGGGACCATGTAAAGGTGGGCCCCCACCACTTCTTGGACCTGATTGAGATATGACACCTTATTAAGTTTGTTTGAATGTTTATAATTTATTTTTGACCACCTGCAACTTGGCTCATTTGTCTGGACCCTCTCGTGCAGACATTGGGCAAACTCTTCCACAAAGGGCCAGGACCAGTCAAGAGCACACAGTTTGACCAATCAACTGTCTGAAGACTAAATTCAGCTGATGAAATGGATGGAAGTTTGGTGTGCTGCTGCTTGGTTGCAACAGAAACCTGCAGTCACACAGCCCTTAGTGGAAGAGTTTGCCCATGGCTGTTCTGGTGGGTAGAGAGGGATTTGCCTCTTCACCAATACTAGGTGGAAGTGGGGTATTGGTGAGAGGTAAGTTATCATCCCTGATAATGTTGTGTCTTTCATAATCTTTTGCTTAACTTTTGTTGAACAGCCTGGCTGGCAATTGGCCAGTCTCACCCTTGCAGTACCTAATGCATCGTGACCACAGTCACTGGGGACAGCATCTTTTTTCAAAGTAAAATAAAAAGAAAAAAAAGAACAGATTAGAAAGTTAAGCCTGCCACACACATGAAGATTTTATAAATCTCAACCGATTTATTATCTGTGAAAGACCCCACACATGAAGATAAAAAATCTGTGATTGAACAGTTTTGATCGTATTGTGTGTGGTGTGCTGTGATATTCCAAACACAACACACACATTAAGATTTTTCAGAATCTTGACCCTCTGGACAATCCGGCATCAGCAGCGATACCAGGGGTGTCGTTGTAGCTACTCTTTCGGGTCTATTTCCGGAATGGACAATGAGAGCGACGTAATTTTTTTTTTAATGAAAGCGGGACACTTCAGCCTTTACAACGATCCCATCTGTGTGTGTCTGTGTGTCTGTGGCTCCGGACACCGAGCAGTCAAGCGGCTGTCCAATAGGGACCCGTGCGCTGTCACATGACGGGCTGTGAGCGGCGGTCACATGATCGTTTAAACATGGCTGCTGTATTGCTGGCTGTTGCCGGCTACGAGCGCTACTGTCTTTGCTATCGGCTATCAGGAAATCTCCTGTGTGTGCGTGAATGTCTGTGTGAACCTCATGTAATGCCAGGGCTGCACTGTGGCTCTCTGTGAGGTTGCCGGTGTTGTGCGGAGAAGTGGCTTGTTGCCGTGAGCAGCATGCAGAGCTCGGTGAGCAGGCACTTCTCCGCACAACACCGGCTCTCCACACACAAGATGACTTTTGATTGAAACGGCCACCGAAGTCGGCCCCGATAATCGTAAATATTGAACATGTTTAATACTTACGATTATCGGCGCCGAACGTTTTCCGAGCCGATTGTCGGGGGAATTTTGACACTTAACACACCACACACTACAAGAGAATCTTATAAGATAATCTTAAGACCTTAAGATAATCGGGCGGTGTCTGTCCGTGGTCGGAAGGGGGAAAATCGGAGCAAAATCAGGCCGATTATCTTTATGTGTGTGGCAGGCTTTAGCTACTAATCCCACTGGTCACTATTGTTGCCATCGACAGTTATTCATTCTGTGACCACTCTAAACACAGTTGAGTGATTGTAAATGCATACGTCAATACTAGACACCTGAAAGATGATGTGTGCCAAAAATCTTTGTCTTATCTTTATGTCAACCTTATTTACTGACCTTCTTTGTTGAGGCTTTGATGTAGCCATCTTCAAAAGGATATAATCAGCTCTGATCATGTAACAATTTTCACTAAACATATGCATATAAATGATCAGGAGGATTTCTTGCTTAAGTATTTTTTGGAAACATATTAATACTCCATTTAGGGCCTTTCAACTGGAAATACTTTTTATGGTCACTTTTGTGACCGATGGGATTAAATGGCCAAATCAAACATTTCGGAATTTTCAAAAATCCGGTGTCAGGTACCCCAACTTTCAGCGTTTTTTTAGGAGGTTTCCCATGGGAGTTGAATTTCAACATTTTAATATGTGATATTACACACCTTCCTGAACACAATAGTGAAGAAATTTCTTGGTAAGGACTTAGTTCCCAGATTTTTGTAATGTTTCCCTACTCACAGTTATTTCGATCTTACATTTCTGTTTTTCATGTTAGGAAATCCAGGGTGGCAACCAATATAGCTAAAAAAAACATACATAGGACAATATTTCAGACTGGGATCATCATCATTTGTTTACAAGACATCTTAAAGATTATAAAAATATAAAAAAATACATACCGTATTCATGTGACATTAAAGACAACCCCTGCCATGCTAAGGAATAGCCTTTCTGTAATACATTGTATTGGTGGTGGGGGGAGTGGGGTGTGTGTAGGGGGTTCCGATGAGCGGGAAATGTGGGCATGGCTGTTTTTTTACCATCAAGGAGTGTTTTGGGTGAAAAACTAATGCTTGCAATCAACTCAGAATCGTGAAAAACCCCTAGTTTGACCCCTCACAAGCTACTTAAGGCCAAATTAAACACTTTGGAATGTTCAAAAATCATGTTAGGAAATCCAGGTGGTGGCAGCCAAAATAGCCTAAATAAACATACATGGGATAATATTTCAGGTTGGGATCATCAAAATTTGTTAACAAGACATCTTGAAGATTGTAAAAATATAAAAGTTAGGAAAAAAATGTCAATAGGGCGCATTGGGAAGGAGTTCCTGTGATAGAATTCTGCCGTTGTTTTAACTTATTTTTGTGTTTTTTTTATTTTTTATGTACCACACATGATTTAATCATGGCAATCTTCATCTCTACCAATTCCTCATGCCAAGACAAAAAGAAAATGGGGTCAGTTGTCTCTGTAGGATGTATAGTTCAGGAGCTATATAGATTAAATTTTTTCATTTTTCACAGTCGGAAATCCAGGATGGCCACAAAAGATGTTCAAAAAAAACATGCATGGGACAATAATTGGCGTGGGGATCATCAAAATTAATTTACAGACACCTTAAGGATTACAAAAAGCTAAGTTAGAAAAATATATCTTTCGGGTGCATGGGAACCCCCCCTGGCTACTAGACTAATATAACAGTGAGGAAACACTTATGTTTTATGAAGACCCTAATGTGTTTGTGGAATACCCTCCAGAATGTAAAGAATAATGTAGGTGGCTTATAACTTTTTTAACAAGTTTCAGTACTATAGTACGAACAAGAGATGTCCAAGACAAGCTATTACATTGTTATGCTGAGGTATCTACCTTTAGGCTTGCTGAGAGAGGATAACTAAGAGGATTGGCTTGTTTTAGCATTCACACCTGTCTTTGGCCCCAAGGCTAGAGGGAGCATGCTGCTTGACACTTCCCAATATGCAAGTTTACATCTGTGAGCATATATGGTCCATGGCAGTGCAAATGACTTCTTAGTTTTCTGTGTAAATTTCCATGCTGTCCATCAAGAGACTTAGATACCTAATGTAAAGAAATATAGTTTTCAAATGTATAGTTTGATGTAGTAAATAAGGGGGAAAAAAAAAATGCAGTCGGTGTAAATATGGATCTTATTTGCACACCTACACATTTTGCATGGCCGCTATAAATCTTAACAACACTTTTGACCTTGATTTTTGTTTTTTCTTCCCCCTCCACCTGGCTGGTTCACTAAATCAGGACTTCCCCTTGCTAGCTTGACATTATGTATACTGTCTGAGCCCCAGGTAAGATGAAGCAAAGATAGCAAAGATTGAAATGTATCAAACTGATATGTATAAACTGACCACTTCGGATAGTTTGCTTTATACCGTATGTAAAAATAGGAAGTGTGATTTTTTCATGTATTCAACTACTTGAGACAAGGGAAACAGATTTGCAGCTGGAGGAAAAACCTACTGTAAATAACTATTGTTCTCATAAAGACAGGAGTAACTGGAAGTACTGCCATAGTACAAGAAGATTTATTAGTAGCTGTGACATGCTATCTGCGGTAGTAAATTAATTCTAAAGTATTGCTGTCTATATTGTTATTGTTGATAATCTAAACTTTTACATTGTAAATATCTAGTCAAAATCTGCTTCCTGTACTCAAACAAAAAACAATATGAATCTTATTAGGCTGAGACATATAGTAACACAGTTCCTCTTTGAGTAACCCACGTAAGTTAGCCGGGCCTCTCAAAATTAAAAGAAGGGCCTGTCAAGGTTAAACTATGGGGATATTTGATGAGTATATTGAGCAGACCGTGCATTCTGGGAGTTATCCACAGAGCCTCTAGTACTGGAACAGCTCTGGCAGTGGGAAAATGTCTGACCCCTTGGGCACATACCAACAGGGCAGCGGATTGAGACATGCACTAGATTTGAGACTTATTGAAAACAAAAACAGTAACTTCTTGTTATTTGGAGCAGGCAGTGCTTGAAATGGGTGAAAAAATGGGTTACAAGGTATGGCAAAGCAGTAAGAGCACTAGTTGCGTTTCCATCCACCTTTTTTTATTCGCATTTTCAAAAATTGCGACTAAATACTTGGATGGAAACGCCAGAAATTCAAAAAAAGGCAGTAAATGCGCATAAAAGTTTATACGCTTGGAGGGGGTGGATTTGTCAGCGTATCGATTAAAGGAAATGCGAGTTTTTATTATGGAAACAGATTATGCGAATTGAGCCAGAGTTTGTGGGTGAAGTGCTGCTGGACTTCACCCAGCGACGTTCAAACAAATGGAGAACGACGCCCCGGTCTCCCAGCTCTCGTCTCTGCACCGCAACACAAACGCGCTCCGTAACCCATAATCTTTTGTTTATGACGGTTAAGACTACACGAACACACGCCGTTACATCGTTATGTAACGTTATCCACCGCTACATTTATTGATTTTTCACCGGCTTCGTATGTAAACAGATGCACATGGGCGAGAGGAGCATAAACAAAACAGAGGAAAAGCGAGCGGACTTGCACAGTTCCTACTGTCTTTCTGTGTAAATATCTCATGTTACAACATGAAAACCTGCGGCTTATATTCAAGTGCGGCCTATATGTACAGTATTTTCTTTTAAAATGTAGTTGGTGCGGCTTATAGAGGGTATGCGTTTACGTCACGTTGCCCTCGGCAACGCCCCGTTCGATCGGACTGAGTGGCAAAACAAGCGTTCTTCAACGTGCTGGCGGATAGCGATGGACTCATAAACTGGATAAAATATCTTATATGAAAACAAATTGATGTCAAAAAGAATCGACAACCAGCTCCCCAAAACCGTCTGCTCCACGGACACTTCCTGTAACACAGTGTGACCGCGGCACCTGCAGAGTGACTGACAGGCTCACTGTTAATGTGCAGAGGGACGAGATTACAGCTGTTACTGTCGTCCTGACAGTGACTCCCGACACTAAAACACGAGCTGCTTTTATTCTGAAAAACTCTGACCAGTCAAACTGTAGGATGTGTTAGAGGACTAATTTATCTGTCTAAACATCATAACTATGACACCTGAAACGGTAAACACAGCTGATCGATCGAAAAAAATGACCGCTCCAGTGAATTTACTTTCCGTCATTGAGAACAGGTTCTTGAATGTAACTCGGTCAAAGTGAGACATATCCTCAAGATTTTTAGCAGCTCTGTTAGGTCATGCATGCTTTACATGCTGGCAAAGCTAGACATGTCAGACTTGTGTGGGCTCGGAGAAAATCGCTTCGTTACTTGCTCGTTTTTGAACTTTGGCGGCTCTGCCACTCGTCTTTTTGCCACTCAATGGACGTTCCACAGCGACTTCCGAGTACCGTGACGTCATGTGCATACCCTCTATAGCTACAGGTGCGTCTATAGTCCGGAAAGTACGTAAATTGTCCATGATGTTGAGTGTCAGCTGAGTGTCAACTGTTGGATACATTCACGCTCTCTTATGACGTAATCTCACGGCGCATAAATTCGCATTTGCTTTTTGCGCATTTTCACAAAATCCGCTTTTAAATTCGATACGACTTGGATGGAAACCCAACTACTGTCAGGTAGTGAGAAGAAAAATAGAGGTATGCTACATAGAAATAACAAGTGCCAGTGGTGCGTACCAGTCCACTTCAAGCACACACACGTTTATTTAAAGGTGATAGCTACAACTTTTTCATCAAAAGGATTAATTTTTCAAAAATAATACATCCACAGAATGTCTAGAGGGGTGCAGAATAAAAGTATTAATTTTACTGAATTTTTTAAAAATAGTAATAATATAAATAATTGTTTAATAAATTTTGGCGGGTCCGAAATATATAAATATTTACATCTGGTTACATTGGCAACGTCGGCATGGAATGATCTCTGTGGCATAGGGCTGGGCAGTAGATTTTTTTTTTATGATATGAATTTTTCATATAGCGTATACAAAACGTTGGGAACACAGAGCGGCGGAACGTCGCGCCGCGGGACATTGTTTGAGGGGGGGACTGTTTTGCAGTTGTACCAAACAAGCTGCATGCCTGGGTTGAGCTGGTGAATAACATGTACGGAGAAAATGTCACAGCCACAGAGGAACTACTTCGGCTTTAAAAAAAAATCTCACGCTGCTCAAACAACCATAATCTGTAAATGTTTTTTTTTTACTTAACTGAGTCCCCCCCCACCAGATGGTTTAACCCAACCTGGCATTTGCCGGCATCGCCTGTCGCCTGGGTGCGCGCGAGACCGGATCGTCGACTAGATGATGACATCATTCATATTTTTCCCATCATAACTAAAATCCCAGGAGGAGGGAAATGCTCTGCAACAATCTGTATTCACTGACTGACAGCTCACGCACAGACATGAGTCCACAGTACAGCAGCTTTATAAACAACAAACTGTAAATCAGTTTGTTTTTTTGTAACATATAGCTACAGGTGCAAAAGAAAATACTGTCGCTACTGTTCATTAAACAATTAGGGAGGAAAACGACACACAGGCCTCGTCCATCACAGTCCTGCTCAGTCACAGTTTCACTCACAGTTGTAGTTTTTCCTGGTTGGTTGCTGCTGTTGTTGTTGTGCGCGACGTAAAGCTGTCGATATGAGCAGAGTTTTTTTTTTTTTTTTTTTTAATTGCCGGCAGCCCGGACACACTGCCCGCGGCAGCGGCAGTTTCTCCTGCTCTCTCTCTCCACGCCGGTCAAACATCGACCCGTCTGTAGGCTGCTCGGTTTTCCACACACACAGGTCTGTCTCTAGCGCTGTATGTAGCCTATGGATGTGTCTTGTGTGCAGACGCAACTGACAAATATTTATAGACGGACAAGCAAACTTAATCATCATTTATTTTATTTTGAAAATTGACCGGATTCTCTCGCCTTTTCTGTGCCTGAATTCCTGTCTGGTACGCGCTCGTTCTATCCAGCTTGACGGCGCTCGTATTTTTTTCATTCAGCGCACTCAGCTGTTGTTTCAAGCCGCTACTCTTGTAGCCTACTGTTACATGATCAGCGACTAGTCGACGTCAAGCTCAAAACGTCATTGTGGAGCAGGGGACTAGTCTGTGCAACCCCTAGTGGAAAACCTGCTTTACATTGTTTTAACATTAAAAAAAAAAAAAAAAAAAAATCATCATTCTGAAGGTGTGGCGGCTTTTATTTTGCCGTGGCGGTGCGCCACGATCAATTACATGTAGCGGAAACCCTGCGTAACCGCAGAACTGGGCTCCTGAAACCGGCGTTTTTTGTAACCGGAGTCCAGGGTGAACTTTTTCGAAAACTCCGGTTTCAGCTTCACGTGTGGACAGGAAAACCGGACATTTTTCAGAAATCCCTGCCCTCCCTAGTTACTGTTGCTAGCACGTCAAGTTCTCGAAGCTGACCATGCGCTGACCACTCAGACGCTCCTGTGAATATCAATAATCACTAAACATGCGGACACTAATACAAAACCGCGTGGTCACCATATGTGGTTACATGCTGCTATTCCGACATGCCGCTATTTCGACATTGACTTCTAATTTTATTTTTCAAGCGTCCCACTATTCCGAGATTCTTTTTTTCATTGTCGGAGTAGGGGCACTTACTATTTTTAAAACATAGTCCATGAGCCAGACCACCAATCGCAATCGAAAGGGTGGGCAAATTCTTGTTGCTATTTTATTATTCCTATATATGTCCAGATTATTAATTGGTATGATAACCTTCGCACAAGAGTAGCTTAACAATATTTATCATGCATTCACTATTTTGACCATAAAAATGCCATATACACCAATTATGGCCATTCTCCGATGTTGCACATTTCATAATTTGTGTGCCACTACTGATGATTTAGAGCACCTTTGCAGTTGCAGAAAGGCCCTGCAGATAATATTTGTTTGCACCACTAGTTGGCGCTAATTCCACTGGGTGCATGAGGGAGCGAGGGGGAAAATCGGCTTTAATACTGCTGTTAGCAGGAAGTAGCAGAGGACTTTTGTGAAATCACATTATACAGGGAACATTTTTAATGGTTTATATACATCCAAGGTTAAGAAGGCTAAGATGTAGTGAATAAAGATGACATTAACATTATAGCATATTACATCCATAGGTTTAGGGTTATTTAGGGGGAATTGGGGCATTGTTCATTAGGCTGACTGCAGAGAGGAAGAAACTGTTCTTGTGGCGTGAGGTCCTGGTCCGGATGGACCGGAGCCTTTTGCCAGAGGGGAGGGGCTGGAAGAGTTTGTGTCCAGGGTAAGAGGGGTCAGCAGCTATTCTGGCTCTGGTCTCCGGGTCCTGGAGATGTACAGCTCTTGAAGAGATGGGAGGCTGCAGTCGATCGTCCTCTGGGCAGAGTGAATGACACGCTGCAGTTTGGCCTTGTCTCTGGCTGTAGCTGCAGCACACCAGACTGACATGGAGGATGTGAGGATGGATTCAGTGGTGGCAGTGTAGAAGTTCACCAGCATCTTCACAGGGAGGTGAAACTTCTTCAGCTGCTGAGGCTTCTTGGTGAGGGAGCTGATGTTCTGCTCCCATTGGAGCTCCTGGGAGATGGTGGTGCCCAGGAAGCAGAAGGACTCAACCAGGGTCGCTGTAGAGTCACAGAGGATGACAGGGGGGAGGGCAGCTTGGTCCTTTCTGAAGTCCACTATCATCTCCACTGTCTTCAGAGCATTCAGCTCCAGGTTGTTCAGCTGCACCATGACACCAGACGGTCCGTCTCGCTGCTGTAGGCCGACACGTCCCCATCAGAGATGAGGCTGATGAGGGTGGTGTCAGCAAATTTCAGGAGCTTGACAGACTGGTGTCCAGATGTGCAGCTGTTGGTGTACAGGGAGAACAGCAGAGGAGAAAGGACGCAACCTTGAGGGGATCCAGTGCTGATGGTCTGGGTGTCAGAGACATGCTTCCCCAGCCTCACCAACTGCCGTCTGTCTGTCAGGAAGTCCGTAATCCACCTGCACATGGAATCAGGCACGTTAAGCTGGGAGAGCTTGTCACGGAGCAGAGCTGGGATGATCGTATTGAAGGCAGAGCTGAAGTCCACAAACTGTATCCTGGCGTAGGATCCAGTCCAGGTGCTAGTGGAGGGCCATGTTTACAGCATCATCTACAGATCTGTTGGCTCTGTAGGTGAACTGTAATGTCCTTAAGGTGGGTCAAGACGAGGCACTCAAAAGTCTTCATGACCACAGAAGTCAGAGCAACGGGTCTGTAGTCATTAAGGCCTGTGAGCCTTGTCTTTTTGGGAACTGGAACAATGACTGAGGCCTTGAAGCAAGCTGGCACATGACAGTTCTCCAGTGAGGTGTTAAAAATGTGTGTGAACACCGGAGACAGCTGATTGGCTCAGTGCTTCAGGGTGGAGGGGGAGACTTATACCCCTTTCCCACTGGCCAAAAAACCTGTTTAAACCCACAAACGCACCGACCCGCGTCAACCCGGGACGTCTGACTACCCATTTCTCCGACCATACATTTCTTTATTTTTGAGTCCATTAGTCCGACCTCCCATTTCTCCGACTTAAGTAGCCCTAACCCTCAACCTTACCCTAAACCTAACCTTAACACTGTAGAATGGGTAGTCGGAGAAATGAGCCGTCGGACTTTTCAATCTGACTGATGTATGCCCCCCCGTCGACCCGCGTCAAATGACTCGGCAAGCGACGCGGGTTAAAATCGCCTTCAATCGGCTCAGCTCTGATCGGCTTGCAGTGGGAACACCAGACCCGGCTCAACCCGCTAATTTATGTGATGACATTGGGCGTTACGTGATGCCACATCATCGCACCAGTCGCGTCTCACGTAGGCTACCAAAACAAATGCTCCAGCATTCAAGACTGGGATTTGAAGATCAAAGAACACTGACCAAAAAAGATTGAAAAAAAAGAAGCGACAGTCTGTTTAACTGGCATGTTGTGCCGCGGACGTCCATCATAAGGCGGCCGCGGCAGACTCGCTGTCCTCCGTGGCGGGCGGCTGGGGCATGACACGGTGTTTCTCGCACTGCGAATGAAAGCGGGGCGACTGGTTTATGCGGGGGTTAGACAGACAGACCCGGCTCATTTTGGTCAATGGGAGAGGAGCCAAATGCCGATTGTTAGCGGGTCGACCCGCATTTAAAAAACCTGCGTCGACCCGCTGATGTTAGTAGGAAAACGGCTAGAGTTTGGGCCTGCAGCTTTGCACGGGTTCAGCCGTTTAAACAGTCTCTTCACCTCTCCTTCTTTGATTTGATTTGATTTCTATGATGGAGAGAGGTGTGAGAGTTGTGGGGGAGGGTGGCACTGGGGTGTGGGGCTGTGTAGGTGATCCAGGTGTGGAGGAGCTGTTGCTGATCGATGGCTGGTGGTCGGAGGTGTGGGGGATATCATGTCTGTCCCATTGTCTTTCAAAACGGCAGTAGAACTCGTTCAGGCTGTTGGCCAGGCGTAGGTCGTTGACAGAGGGACACTTGAAATACTGTACTGGCAGTATGCTCCACATTATTTGTGACAGAAGGAGCAAGCTCTTTAGTTGATTTTAATTGTGTAAAAAAATATTTGTTTGTTCTTGTTATTGCATGAAAAGTAAAACACTCTAAAAACGTTGGCTATTTCATGTGTAGGCCTATGTTCTAGGCCTGGGACGATAATAAATTTTGCTGGACGATATATTGTCCCACAAATTATTGACGATAAACGATATTATTGACACATTTTTTTGAGAACAAATTAACCACTAATATAATAATAATATTTCATAATAATGTAAGTAGTCCCTTTTAAATGCGATAAACTTTTATTTCTCATGAGTATTTTTTTTTTAACCATTGTAATTGGAATGACAAGAACTTATATAGCTACCATCCTAAATGAATAAAATAAACAAAAAATAATAAACAGTGCAGCTCTTCTGTCCAATAACGTTATACACCTGAAGCTCCACTTTTCATTCAAACAAACTAATGTGACTTCCACAGGTGTAAGATTTCATCAATGAGACTAGCATTTATCTCCTAAAAAGTATTAAACCAGCCGGCGGTAAACCTCTAAAAACCTGCTGATAAGTTTTAGTTGTTTGCTCCCTCAATGACGGAGGTTGACCGGCCCGTGAGCTGCTGCAGACGGCTGCAGACTGTGGGAAGCCCCGCTCCTCCTGCTCACTGCTACCACATTAGCTCCAAAAACGTCGGAGGAAATCTCCTAACAGGCGTTATGTGGATGAACTGACCACAGACTGGGGATCTAAACTGTGACTTTCTCGCATGAAAAAATATTAAAACTTTAAAAAGTGACGTGTTAACAGCGCGGCAGCAAGAATTACGGTAAAATAGCTTTTTAGCTGCTTAGCTTTACAGCTAGCGCTGCCGGTTGCTGAGAAATGCATTCTGGGAAACAAAGATCCTGGATGACTGAAAAGAGGGTTCACTCCTTTCATTCTGCTATGAAACAAACGGCCCAGGTGCTGAGACCGATGCACAGAGTGAAGCCTCTTGTCATCCAGCCTGGTTGGAGGCCAGAGACCAGGAAAACAAATACGTGCGCATGCACATGGCGATTTATCGAGGCCGGAAAAATTATCGAGTTCATTTTCATTTATCGTGCGATTAATTGATTTATTGATTATCGTCCCAGGCCTACTATGTTCTAATTTTTATCACATTTTCATTCACATATTCCTGAGGTGAGTCTATTATTATTACAGTATGGTCTTGATAAAAGGGAAAAACATCCTTGAAGTGATTTAGGCGCTGAGTGGTCAACAAACAGCATAATACCGAACAAGCACTATACACAGTTTTCAAGTTTCCACTCTACCGGTCCACCTATTCAACACATGATAACCACCACTAAGCTACCTGTTTGCAATGGTTATCATGCCAAACTGTTCACTAGAGATGTCTACCAAGTCAAAAAAACAAACTAGAAATTGCCCACCCGTTCGATTGCGGGAGGCCAATTTTGGGGTCTTGGCTCATGGACTAACATTCCGCTTTTCCGACATTGATTGATTAGGCTACGTTATAGTCAGACCTGTCCTGATTTTTTTTCTTCATCTGAGACATTGTTTCTCATACACAAATACATAGGCCTATAAGAGAGAAGAAAAAACAAACCCTCCAAGTTTAAAAACACACCGGCAGCAGCACCCCTGATCTGCAGCTACTGAGACTGTTATTATTCTGTCACTGAAGTCAGCTGAAGAGAGAATAACTTTGTTGCTGCTCCACAGAGCGCACATGGCTAATTAATATGCACGTGCTGACCATATATGGTTGTGTCTAGGTGTTCCGGGGGCAGAGGTGTGTTCACGTGCACAACTGCACACCATTCTTGGATCCAGTTTGATTTATCAAAGAGAAATTGCGGAGAGTTGTGCATGCACAGTTTGATAGATCTGAAAAAGGTGTAAATATTTTGGGTGTCTTTTCTCCATAGGCCTAAGCAAAACATTTAGTAACAGCAGTTTTACACTGCTTACTTACAGTTTTGATAAATGAGGCCCCAGGCCCTGAGCCCAGAGCCCAGACGCTCACAGATGAAGCTCTCAACGGCTCATCCGCGGCGCTGTCCGTGGTGCTGAAGGTGACAGGTTAACTTGACAAACAAACTGCAGCATAGTTCTGTTTGTTTATCATGTGTGTTAGTTTTGTTTGCGACTTGATAGTTGAGTTGTTGAAATTAAGAACATCACTCCCTCATCAAACCAGTGATAGGCATGCTGAAAAGAAAAGAGAGAAAGACGCGCCTGGGTATCGCAGCTGTTAAAAGAAAAAAAAAAAAAAAAAAAAAAAAATCGGAATAGCGGTATCAGAAAGTGTCGTACTACCGGCATGTCTAGATAGAGGGATGTCGTCTAATAGCGGGATGTCTAAATAGAGACATGTCGGAATAGCGGGCGGACCCCACCATGCTGATATGGCTAAAATAGGCTTTTATCAAATTGTAAATTGCGGTCACTTCCCCACTGTGTTGCTTCCTTCCGTCCTGTACATTTGTTTTAAATGAAGCCTTTCAGAATCAATCAGTGGATCGATGGATTATCGTTACGATGTGTGTATTTGTGTATTTTCGTATCTGTCATAAACAAGAGATTACAGGCGGGGTGTGTTAGCGCGGACTCGCGGTGCCGGTCAGTTTGAGCTGTTTGAGCCTCCACTCTCTCTGTACAAGTTATAGCTGTTTTCCTGTTAGGAGTGATATCTCCACCTACTGCTTTGGAATGCACATGAAGACGGATTTGCGGTTTCATGTGGACGGAGTTATTTTTTATCACACCGGTGGTGTGGACGCGAATTTTTTTTTAACCGGGGTCCAGAAAAGTTCGGTTTCAAAAATACCCGTGTTCGTGTGGACTAGGCCTCAGTTAACACAGACAGAGTTCTCCAGTCCTCTGGCTCTCAACCTGTTGGAGTTCTAATCGGAAGGCACACCTCTGATTGAGCACAGTCCCCCCATGCCACCGTGTTACGAGTCACAGACTGACTTGCAAAGCAGTAGCCCTACTGTCTGGACTTTTTTTTTGTGTGTGAAGAAATGTTTATTTGATGTCATGAATTCATTTTGAGAACAGATATTTATTAGATAGCATTTTAGATTGATGATTATTCTCACGTGCAAAAATCTTTATATATAATCAAGTTGATTTATTTTTTTAGTCTGTATTATATTAATAAAGGCTTCTGTATTTTGACTGCAACAGTCATACATTCTGATTCCTTCACCTCATTACAGTTATGAGTGCCACTGCCACCTCTTTGTGAACAGCAGCATTTTGTGGGAACATTCAAACCCGTGTTAATACTTGTCTGGATACTAATGCTCCTCGACAATATTCACTCCTCGTGACAGTAAAATAGGTCATTCTAAGCCAATTTACTGCAGTAATTATTCTCTAAATTATTAGAAAATGGGGTTAACACCCAGTCATGCATGAAAAAAAAAGTACCGTCAAATACCGTGAAACCGATATAATTATGAAAAATACCGTGATATAAATTTTTGGTCATACCGCCCAGCTCTACTGTGGCAACAGCATTAGAACGTTGATGTCATGTGTAACTGCTGTAACTGACAAACGAGTACAACGGAAGTTTGGAGCGAGAGCAGGCTGTGTGAGTTCTACACCTACTGGCCAGGAGGAATTAAACTTGTAGCTATCACCTTTAAATAGTATGCTATTTAACTATTAATTTAAACTTGTAAGGTTTCAAAACTATAGCTGCCGAACCGCATATAAAAAACATGAAATTTTAAATAATATCCTTATTGGATACCATGACACGCTGAATGTGCCCTTTTTTTTTTTTGCCCCAGCCCTTCTAAAAGTCTGTGCACGCCACTGATATCGATATCAGGATATAACTCGAATCACTATTTTTGTCAAGTTTAAATGTTTCTTTATACTCACAAGTGAGATTTGAAGATATCAGAAGGTTATTTGTTTAGGTTATTTAAATAAGAAACCCCGGTCAGTGTCTTGGGTCAGCCCTTGCTTCAGTCTGGGCAGCGGTCAGCACAGTTAAAGCTTCAGTTGGTAACAATTATTCAGTCATATTTGCTGGAATTGTCACTATATTCTGATGGTCAGACATTAAATGAGTAATTTAGGACAAAATCCAACTCCTCTGGCTCCACCTACAGCCTGTAATCGTATTTGCCAAAATCCACCGCGCCCGACGATTCTCCACCAGTCAGGTAGAGGGAGCAGGAGGAGCAGCCAATCGCCGCTCCTACACGTCGTGCTATGGATACGGTACATCTTTTTTTTTTTTTTTTTTTTCTCTGTGGGTGCGTTCATGGCTACTTTGTGTGTGTCTGTGTGTGTGTGGGGCGCTTGGCAGAGGTTCATAAAGGGACCTGACGGAGTATTGTCTTGAAATTTCCGACCAAGTCGCGGAGTTTACTTTCACTTTCGTCAACTTACCAACTGGAGCTTTAAACTCAACGCCCGAGTCAGAGTGCCATGTGTTTGTGTTAGTGTGTGAACATGATAGTCACTCTGGGGTGAGCGGCAGAGTGGCCGCCGCGCTCCGTTTGTTGTGTGAACGCGGCCGGACCTCAATCTGCCCCAACTGCCTGGTGGTGTCTGACTGTTGTGAAAATTTAGCACACTGTATCATCAATCAGGGTAATGTAAACATGACGCACCACGTATCTTTTCACGGTCAGTCGTCCAACTTCTCCTTCACATTTTCTTTCGAGGGCACACTCTCTCTCTCTCTCTCTTTTTTTCTTTTTGGTGGGTGGGTGGGGGGTAGTCAGTAACATGCATGTTATTTTCACATGCACAATAGCTGTTACAGTACATACAGAAAATGCCTACTTGAAATAATTTTCCCCCCATCGCTTTGGCGCCCCTATTTGCCGCATATAGTGACTGCCTACCCACTTTTTGTGCCACTGGTTTTAACAACTTTCTCGATATTCAAATATTGTTTTCTGTTGTGCCCTATATTAAAGCAGAAGTAAGTGATATATTTGTGTCACTCTGCTCTACTTGGTTATACCTGGTTGTCTTACATACAAAAACACATATTAACTAATCCTGCAATCTATCCAGGTTCTTTGGTTGAATATTCAGGAGAACTATGTGTGTCTAACTTCATCCATAGGTAAACAGAAGTAATGAATACATTTAAGATGTTGTCATGCAGGGTAAGCCACACCATTTCCTGCTCAGCAAGTATCCATGGCAACTTTAATTCTGCAGGTGGGGTGACATCACTGGTGGTAATTGCTTGAAACCGATGCATACTTTTCCCAAATTGACCTTTATCAAAACCTTGAGCCATATTAATCATCTGTTTAGTCTCCGTTTAGGCCGTGTTCTAACTTTGTGGAGTCATATTGATTTATAAAGCCGTCTGCATGGAGGCACCAGACAACAGCTGAATGGCGCCATTTCATTCTGTATGTCAGTGAAAAAAAAATAAAAGAACAAATTGGTACCGTAACATCATAGCAGACTTTACTATAAGGCTGCTGCAGGTCCTTATGTCATACAGGTTCATGGACTTCAAATAGTTCCCATTTTGTTTCACTTTCAATTTTTCCCCAGAACATTGTCTGCTTAGGAGAATGTGCAGGCATGTGCTTTGCTAGCTTTAGACACACATTAATCACACTGTTTATCCAGAATGAAGTCCTTGATGATCTTTAGGAAAAACACTGACAGTAGATTTACAATTTTGTTGTGACCTTGTTAATCGGGTTTGTGTCACAGACATGAGGATGTAAACCCAATATACAGTGGGATCCAAAAGTCTAGGGCCACAATGGTTGTTTCAGACCCCACTGGATTAACTTAACATTGAAGCTGGATGACCTTGAAGATATTCTCTCATTTATATTGATTTGAAAACAGTATTTTAATTACCTGGCATCTAAAGCTATTTGTGAGATCCGCTTCAAAGCTTCAAATGACTTAAGCTTGACAAGATATTACAGTATATGCACACCCACTTTCTCTCTGTGTCATTATCATACTAACAGTGCTCTAGAAATAGATGGTGTGATGAACAAACAATTATGTTCATTTTTTTCACGTCTACCATTTGTTAATCTACTGTAGTTCCTTTGCTTTGCTTCAAATGATATATTCATTCAACATTTGAAATTAACTTTGCATTTTGCCGATATCTGTATTGTTCAATTATTTAATTGTTACGCAGCTCATTGGATGTTCTCATTTAGTAACTGGGTTTCTTTTTTTTCCTTTTTTTTGTTACGCGAGCGATGCTCTCAAAATCACAAAACCGACCATCCAACATGAACCGCTTTTCTTTGTGTATAATTAGATTCAAATCCTGTTCTCTGATCGTTGACAACACATTATCCTCTATGTCACTCCCACAAGCACCATTAGGGTGAGTGGCCCTGCTTCATTTGCCTGTCTTTTTTTCTTTGTCTTTAGCTGTGACCCCAAAGCTGTTTGCTAAGCAGAGGAATCGAGAGGATTCACTTAGATGAAATGACAGGCTAATAGCGTTTAATGAGCTGTTTTGGCATGATGTCGTCCTCCCAAGCTTGTTTGCAGAGCAAGGCTATCTGACACTGCCCATCTGCAACCTGTAAGTCTGTGGATGTGTCTCTCTGGTGTGCATCTGTGGCTTTGTGTGTATGTATCGATGTTTTTGTGTATGTGTGTGGCTTTCATCAGACAACAACAGGCCAACACAGCTAATGGAGAGAGATGAAGGCAGAGCTGGAACTACACAAGAGGTTTTTAGCTCCTTAGCCTTGATTCAGAAATTCAGGAAGAGTGATGGTCTGAGATCACCACAGAAATACTAAAATTGCAGACAGGATAAGAGCTCTAAATGTGTTTCCAAGAAGGAAGATATGATTCGAGTGAGACGACTATTAACAAAGATGAGAAGCAGACCTTCCGCCAAGGACCTAGTCCTCTATAAACTTGGATATACCTGCGTATATGCAAAGATCCGCTTCTTAGCTTAGCTAGAGAGAGGGGTTGGGGATGAACAAAAATTTTAGATTTTTATCATGCCTGTACCAGTAAGGCAGAAATATGCCGAGGTCAGTTTCTCAGACGTATTAGAATTGAAGGCGTTGAGAAGGGAGGAATACCTATGACAGATTTCAGTTAATTGATTTTAGTTCTGCCTTTAATACAATTGTGCAACACTCAGAGTTCTGTCCTTCTGTCACTCCATCTGTGCCCGTTTTGATTTTTTCCCTTACTGAGTCAGAACAGCATGGTTGGGATCACTCATCCACCTTAATCTGCAACACGGTTGCACCACAGGAATGTTACTCCTTTACTCTACAGTATAGTATGTTCACCCATGGTTGTGTCACGAAGTATTTTAGTGGAAATAATGCCAAGTCTGCAGATTATACAAGAATGACTGTGCTATAACATCAATGGCAATGCCTTCAGGGCACAGGTGACCAGCTTTCCTCTTGGTGCAAAAAAAAAAAAATCCCTCATTGCAGAAAGCACCTCTTATTAGCAACTATAGGTGTACCTAAATGTCTACAAATGCAAATCGATCAATACTGTGATGGTGAGCAACCATAAACAGTGCAGGAGAGGCTAGCGCAGCATTTTTTCAAATGAATGCATTTTGTGAGAAAGTGAATGTGAGCTAAAGTTGTGAATTTGTATCAGTTCACACAAGATATAGTAAAGTAAAACAAAAGAGAAAAATGCTTATGGTTATGCTTGATTACTGTATGAATTAAATTTCTGCAGAAAACATTAATTGATTTAACACAAGGCATTGTGGTTGTCTCACAGTGCAATACTCAACTACCACATAACAAAGAAAAACAGAAAAAAATGCTGTCTTGGTGTTTTTATGAACTTATCAGCTTGGGTAGTTCTGTTTGTCATGCAATTTAAGAAGTCTGACATACCTAAATGTTACAGAGAGGTATGCTCCCTGCTTGAAATTAATTTCCACGACCACAGTGAACTCTGAATTTAATAAGCTATTATCACATAATCTGTATTATAGTTAAATGCAATAACTACTGCAGACACACACTCACAAAAGGAAACCCTAATGAGGTTTGCATGACTTATTGTCTGTCTTGCAGTCAGCTTCATTTATAGCCATGCTAAATTGATTTGGAAAATATTATTAAACCCACTGAACCATCCTTTCTCTAATTATTACAGAGCAACCTCAACATTTATATTACTATATATACACACAGTGAAGCTGTTTCATTCGGCAACCCAAGCTAAACCATTTGAGCCCCTCTCTCATCTGTGCTGCTGCCTTCCCAGAATATTAAACTCCCTCAGAATACAGGCTATTTTGGAGGCTTCCTCCCTCCTCCTGTGTGTTTAAACTGGAAAATCACTATTCACACACCTTTGGTTGATGTTCAAGTGTGCGTTGAGAAGTTAAAGGGATTGAGTCTTGACAGCTGAAGTTATCCAGACCAGAAGCATAATTATATTCCCTTTCCCTTTGCAAGACACCTAAATAAAGCTATCACTTTTTAAAATTAATTGAATCTGTTTTTGTCCAATAGCTTCTTGACCTTCATAATTAGTTGGCTGTAGAAGACATGCAGCTATGTTAAAGTATACAATATTCAAAGTATAAAATATACAGACCGGTCAATGCTGTTGAACTCAAATCCCTAGGAAGTTAGAATAAGGAATAGAGAACAAGTGGATATCAATCCAAGGGATGTTTGTACTTTATGACTTAATTTCATTTTATTAATTAATTTCATTGCAACACTGCTGTCCAGGTGGTAGTGGGTCATGGTGTGCTGATAATTGCAGATAAGGCATGGGTTGGCTCAGTAATTCAAGGGGATGGACACTAATTTACACTGAAAGACAGTAGGTGTGATTTGTTCCTCTTATCTCTATGGAAGGCCGTCTGCATGGTGTGCAGTACAACTGGCGCTGCTGCCATCATTACTGCTGCTATGGAGACAGGAGGGCGGACAAGGTCTCATCCAAATCCGTCAGCAAGACTGAGTTATGCAGCCCTGCCCTGCTGTGGACAGGCTCAACCATAGAGTTCATAGCAAGGGGGGTGTAAGGGCTGCTAAATCATTCTACATCAGACAGCAGATTTAGAAAATCAATGCTTCTTCATTTTTTCGTGCAGTCAGAAGTGCATAAGGTGAAGACAGGAGGATGCAGTGAAGAAGGAATGGTATCTGTGTGTAAAGTGTGGATATCTTCATGTTAATGAAGATGGAGGGTCATGGAGGTAGCGATGGTAAGCAGGATTCGAGTACAGGCAGTCAAGGCTTCACAACCTAAGCCCAGTGCACATGAGTGGGGTCACTGAGCAAAGCCTAAATTATGACCATGGAGCCAAAGAAAGTAATATAGCCTGTTGCAGGGTTTAGAACACCCACCTGTCCATGTCTGAATGAAAAGAACTGCGAGCCTACGATCTATTTCACAAACGGTTTCCTATTTTCTTACCTAAGAAAAAAGGGCCTGGGACTGAATAACGGGCTGAGCACAGACTTTTTTTCAGAACAAATGTGGCCAAGCAAGAAATGTGCTAAAAATAATAAACAATATAACATGATTATGATTATGATTATGATTATGATTATTATTATTATTATTATTATTATTATTATTATTATTATTATTATTATTATTATTATTATTATTATTATTATTATTATTATTATTTATTCCACATGCCACACTGTCAGGTGCATTGTAGATATCCATATTATATTGTTTATTTAGTCTGCTGTGGTGTACTTTCTCAATGCTTTCCACAATCATCAATCAAACATTTCTTAGAACAATAATAATAAAAAAAGATTTAAAATGGTCTTAGTCTGTAGGTATTGGTAACACAATATTAACTGTATGTCTGATGAAACAGGAAATAGGACAGATAAGACCCAAACTGCTGTAAAAAATTGTCCGCCATTACCTCTTCTCCTAGTCCTCTCTGTTGTTCAGGCTGTCCCATTTTGATGGCTCCTTCAAATGTGCACAAGAAAGACTGCTTCTTTTGCTGGCTCAACCTAACCCAAGCTCTATGTGAACTGGTAATCAAGGCAAATTACACTGAAAGATATCTCAAGATGCTACCTTCATGTAGATTATGACTTTCAGCTCAGTTCACCACAGCTGTTGAACCCTACTGGCTTAAAGCCACTAGTTTTTGTGAAAAAGTTGCATGTTGTCGAGAAAAGCAGACGCGGCTAAGGGTAGGGAAAAATATTGCCTTAATGCTCTGAAGCAGGTTAGGCAATATTATGAACTCTGGAAAATCGCATGGTGTTTTTCTCTCAATGTTTGTTGAGTTACTCTCTGTCAGAGGGAGAAGACAGAAGTTTGATGCTGAAGATTTGATTCATATATTTTATGGAAGGTTTGTGATCCTCAGAAACAACCAATAAAACATTTTCTTTCACTATTTTAGTGGTTGGAATGGTGGTAGTGGGTGATTTTGAATCTATCTTCATAAGCAGTTGACCAGTATTTTGTCTGAGGTGTTAAAACACACCCCGATGCTTTCTTCTTTCGTTTTTATTCCATCAGTTGAATTCAGAACAGAAGTCTATTTTTTTTTTCTAGCAAATTTGCATTAGAAATAGCCTGCTTGCATACGGAGACCTGAAATCCAGGGCCCTCTGAACCCTACAGTAAGGGTTTGTAATACATAAAATGCTTTATAGCAGACGTATAAACACATGTTAGAAAGCTCCTCTCTGATCACCTTATCACCCCACTTGGATTTCTGCTTTTCTGAAAACGTTCCATCTGAATTCCATCTGCACAAGCTCCATCGTCGGTGGTGCATTTTGTTTTGTAGCAGTGGCTGGGAGGTACAGTAATGCTCATGATAAAACTTGAAGGAATTTGTTCAAATTTTATTAATATTGCACTGAATACCTTTATTGTAAAAAACACTCTTATGCTATTGTTTCTGCACACAATAGGTGACCGCAAGTCCTTAGAAAGTCAACCCAGGCCCAAAGTTCAACTGGGTCAACCTAAACACTGCTGGTGTGAAAGCACCCTATTGTTATAGTACCGGTAAATATGATTTAGGACAATGACAGTCTGTATTTCCATTGCAGGTTTGGTCTTTAATTTTGTTTAAAGCAGTATTAAAAAGGTCTTAAATTGAACTTGTTTATACCTGTAGTCACCCTGACAAAGTAGTGTGGCTACATAGCCTACTGTACTGTGCAGGTATTGCTTTACTACAGCCTGTCAGTTTTTAATACAGACGAGGCTGTGGGTGATGACCTAGGTAGAGGGCCACTGTTGGTCACTACTACAAGTGGTTAACAACCTGCATCTGAAGGAAAGGGGAGGCCGCCTGGTAGGCAGGGCAGCCAAGGTGTCAGTGAGGGCACAAGATCTCATGGTTCTCAAAAACATCTAAGCACAGTCTCACAACTTTTATATCAGTTGTATATGAAGCATCATCCTTTCTGAAAATCTCACACATTAGTTTACCAATTAGTGAATACCAATTTAGTGTGCAAGCTGAAGACTTTAGACTTTGCTATATCCCTGTGTACTTGTACTGTCAAACTGTTTGGAGCGAGGCTCTTTTTCCTATTAACAATAAAAACAGAAAACAAAAAATGCCAATACTGGTCTGATACAGGTGTGGACTGGACCTCTGGACTGGTGGAAGTTTCAACTGTGGGTCACTAGTGAACTCTGCAAATAGAAAACTGAGTGTTTTGTAGTCCTGTATCATGTGGGTTGGCTTATATCCATCTCTCAGTCATCATTCACATCCGATTCCACTTTTAATCACGATTTAAAAATGACCAACTGAGAAGCTGTGAGTACATTTCAACTGTGCCAACAAATTTGGTATGAATTAACCACATGTTCTACAACAGCAGTGTAGCAAAACGCAGCATGTCAGCAAATAAACAACAACAGCTGCAATCTTCTCTTTTCCTGCTGGATTTAGATCTCCGCTGTAACAATGCTGCTGTGCACTTACAAATACACAAAAATGTAGTCACATGCATGTAGCTGTTGTTGTGCAATGGTAAGAACAGGTTTAAGGGTTGGCTGATTTGTTATCAATGATATTTTATATTCATAAATGATTGATATGATATACAAAGCTATTAACAGGGACCAAATAACCTAACCACCAGATGAATGACAATACCAGGGGCAAACGCACTCATGACGTGAACAGTGACAGGTAGAATTCGAACACTGATCACTACAACCCAGCTGTTCTCACAAAGTGTGCACAGAAATCACAAACTCTGACTCAGTGACTGTTTAAGCTACTCCAAATTTAGTAACAGTAGCAATGTTAAGTGCAGTCAGAATTGGCCTTAATGAGCAAATACATGATAACCAATACACCTGAAATAAACAACTATACTACAGGCAACCAAGTGTAAACCGGCAGACATGCTTGCGTCTTGCTCCCCAGCTGATGACACTGAGCATGTTCCTGGAAAGGCAGTGAGAAAAACTACTGGAGGGAAAAATGTGTTTCCTCAGTGAAACTCTCGTCCTTCAGCCCTCTGGTCTCCATTCATGCCTTCTACTGTTCTGAACATATGGCCTGAGATCCTATCACACCTAGTCCATTATGACACATGTTCATGCTCAAAAAAAATCTGTACACAATATGGACCACTGGTGTCTTCTCAATAGAGAGTTATTTTGCTACTTTTCCAAGGCTTCCAATTTAACAGAATGGAGAATTTGAAAATATTAATAACCAGTATGGCAATATCAAATGACTCTTGGCTTCTACCTGCACACATCTTATGCTTTATGACCAATTGAATCCATCAGCTAGTACATGTTACAGTGATACAGTATATTATAGTGTTATAGTGAAACAAAATATTTTTTACATAATACAAACAAAGAAATATGAATTAATCTAATAACCCTAACTCTCTGTTTGGAGACGTGTGAATCACGTATCACTAACCGGGCTGACCACAGCCCACATGCTATGACTATGCTTATCTCTGCTCTTTCTGCTGTTGGTCAACTTGTACATCAGATCTCTCTGTCTTTCTGGGTTCCCCAAAGAGCTGCTGGGCTCATTCAGAATGGGTTGTGGTTTAAGGACATCATCGGTCTCAGCTTTGCTCCAACCCTTGACCTCGGTCACTTTGACACATGTTTATATAAGTTAGATGCGAGGAAGTAAACTGGGTCAGGAACCCTGCCTGTCATTACACACCCCCCATGATCACAGCCTTATTTACAGTCATCTCTCACAGCCCTTGATTGATGGCAGCCATCTCATTAACGCCACCACAGTCCAAGGCCTCCTAACATGTCAGATCAGCATGCCCCCCTACCCTCAGACTGCTGTACTGCAATTAAAAGTCCCCTGGAAACCAACTGTACTCCAGAGAAAATGAAACGGACCATAGCAAAGCTACTACTCTGCAGCTTTGATATTGTTTCTGAAAGCATGAGAGAAAATGTAAAGAGGCAAATGGGAAATGGTGCAAAGGAGAGAGGTTAGAAGGAGGGGTATTGGTATGATGTGAATGATTTATTAGTGTAGCTGGACACTTAATAATTATTTAACACACACACACATAGATCACCTTTTACAGTATTTCTGTCAGGCGACGGCACAAGAATGGAAATGATATGTGATTGATGCCAGGAAGCATAGGCACGGCCCAGGGGGAAAGCAGTGCAAGGTCTTACTTATAAAAACATCAATCAGGGAGCATGGTCTGTGAAGCCATGGGTTGTGAAACACCAGAGATCCCCCACCCCCACTCTTCACACTGTGAACAAGACTTGCCTCAGAGGGAAGTAGGGTTCCTTCGCTCCGTTAATGAAGACACTGACGCTGCACATGGCTGCTACATACAAAAGAAATACATCACCCACATGTAAAAAACCACCGCACAACCTTGAGAGCTGCATGCATATCAGCCATGTGAGAGCCACAATCCCATTTCTGAAAGTAAACATTAATGCTGGTGCGTAACAGGATGTGGAACCGGGAAATAAGTTATAGTGATCATTGCTATTTTCGGTTCTTGCGCAGCTGCACCACAACACATTTCATCTTCAACGTACTGTAGGAGGTGGGGCAGTTCATTAGGCCTATTACAAATGGGATCAGATTACAATAAACAAACCTGCAATGAGCCTCGACACGACAATACTAAAATCACATTACTTCAGGCTAAACATATGGATATACTGTACAAGAGAGTCACAGAAACTGATTTCCTTTGTTTATTATATCATGCAGGAGGGCTTCTGAGATTTTCAAAGAGGGCATCATTAAGGCTCTTAGGCCTTTGCTGATCTGTTTGTTTTTGGCAGCAAAGGGCAAACAAGATTTAAGCCTTCTGTAAATTGCTTCGCTAAATAAAAAATAAAATATGCTCTAAAAGGTACCACAGGATCGTTGGGATTTCTCAGGTGAAGTGTAGAAACGATTTTGTCCTTTGAATTAATAATACAGGGTTTCCGCTACATGTAATTGATCGTGGCGCACCGCCACGGCAAAATAAAAGCCGCCACACCTTCAGAATGATGATTTTTTTTTTTTTTAATGTTAAAACAATGTAAAGCAGGTTTTCCACTAGGGGTTGCACAGACTAGTCCCCTGCTCCACAATGACGTTTTAGCTTGACGTCGACTAGTCGCTGATCATGTAACAGTAGGCTACAAGAGTAGCGGCTTGAAACAACAGCTGAGTGCGCTGAATGAAAAAAATACGAGCGCCGTCAAGCTGGATAGAACGAGCACGTACCAGACAGGAAGTTGGGCACAGAAAAGGCGAGAGAATCCGGTCAATTTTCAAAATAAAATAAATGATGATTAAGTTTGCTTGTCCGTCTATAAATATTTGTCAGTTGGCTACATACAGCGCTAGAGACAGACCTGTGTGTGTGGAAAACCGAGTAGCCTACAGACAGGTCGATGTTTGACCGGCGTGGAGAGAGAGAGCAGGAGAAACTGCCGCTTCCGCGGGCAGTGTGTCCGGGCTGCCGGCAATTAAAAAAAACAAAAAAAACTCCGCTCATATCGACAGCTTTACGTCGCGCACAACAACAACAGCAACAACCAACCAGGAAAAACAAAAACTGTGAGTGAAACTGTGACTGAGGACTGTGATGGTGACGAGGCCTGTGTGTCGTTTTCCTCCCTAATTGTTTAATGGACAGTAGCTACGGTATTTTCTTTTGCACCTGTAGGCTGTAGCCTATGTTACAAAAAAACAAACTGATTTACAGTTTGTTGTTTATAAAGCTGCTGTACTGTAGACTAATTTCTGTGCGTGAGCTGTCAGTCAGTGAATACAGATTGTTGCAGAGCATTTCCCTCCTCCTGGGATTTTAGTTATGATGGGAAAAATATGAATGATGTCATCAGCGACTAGTCAGCGACGGTGAAGGAACACAGGCTATTATTACAGTGTTTCCTCCAGGAAAAAATCCTGGAGGAAACACTGTAATAATAGCCTGTGTTCCTTCACCGTTACCATTGTACAACGGCCCTATTTTGGGAAGTCTAATGTTGGGTGCTCTACTATTTTTTTCAAGGTTCATTTCAATGATCTCCCACCAGTGTAGAGAAACTGAGAAAGTTAACTTTTAGGAAACTTATATTAAAATAGATGTGTTCTGTTACACAAAAAAGAGCTTGTCATTTTAGTAGTGATGCCGCGAGCTCTAACTCAAGTCATGGAGCCTGTATGTTTTGTTTTCTCAGTACAACTGTTTACCAGACCCTTTCTGCTCATTATTTTTACCTTCACAAAGGTCATTTGTCAAGCGTCTTTTAATTGGGTTATTTTTCAAACATGGCCCTCTAGAGAGCATTTCATTTAAAATTTTGATAAGCACCTGATTGTTCCTGTGTCTGATATCTGCATGATGCTCTAACATGAGGGCAGCACTAACCTACGTAAGGGTCTGCATTTTCATGCTTTAATGAAGATGGAATTGGCATTGTTCTTCTCATAAAATAAAAATGTATTGCTACGATGGGTTTCTTTTTCTGAGTAAAAACTCTTAATAATGAGCATAATCCAAACAGTTTTTTGCCTTTTTTGTCAGTGAAACAAAATATTTTTTACATAATACAAACAATGAAATATGAATTAATCTAATAACCCTAACCCTCTGTTTGGAGACGTGTGAATCACGTATCACTAATCCAAACAGTTTTTTGCCTTTTTTGTGAGGATTTACATGGTTTTTAATGGTTTGTTTTGTCCCTTTCAGTTCTGGCCATTTACTACATTGAAGGAAACGTGAAAGCACTTCAGTTTCCCCTTGGTACCTACTTGCATTGCATTATGGTGCAGTTGCAGGGCTAGGGAAGGGTCTGGAACCATGCTAATGAACAACCTTGTTTTAATTAACTTCAAGTTAAAATGGCGTGAAATTGAAAATGATTATTGCCAAAGTAAACATGCCTAATTAGGATATAAGGCGTGTAAGTAAATTATTTGATAACTATTGTTTATTTGCAGCTCTGCATCACCTGGCTTGGGTTAGGAATTAATCTCTGCAGTGCAAACTGAATGCATGATGGCAGACACTCAAATTTTCTGTGAGTTGTAAAGAAATTATTAGTATGGCTAAGTCTCAATCATTTTGAGACTCTTATAATTGTTGACTCCAGCGAGGTGGAGTGCTCCATTTCCACCAATATATTAACAATAAAATAATCAATAACATAAGTCATCTGGAAAGTTCCTGGAGAAATTTTGAATGTGTTTGCTGCATGGTGCACAAGCTGCTTGATGCATATTAATCAGCTGTCAGAATCTGTTGGGTATTTGTGCAAATGTAAGGCAGCACAATGTCGCAGCCATGTTTCATCTGGGGAAGCCTAACGTATTTTTTATGATATTCCATATGTGTTTGGCTGTGTTGGTAGAAACAAACTTATTCACCACAGAAACCTCAGTTGTCTACCCTATGTGATGGAGATAGTGTGTGCTTGGTAATTTGAGTGCCTCTGATTGTGGCGGTATGCATTGCCTGTAGAAGTCAAAAGTCAAAAGTGTTTATATTTGTACAGTGGAAAAGTGAGTTTCCCTGACAATGAAATTCTTACTTTAATGTCCACATCACAAAACGCCGGCAATTATAGGTATAAAAATAGACAATTAAAAGCAACAATAATATAACAACAACAATGACAGCAACAGTAGTAATAAAAGAGATGAAAGAAGAGAAAATGAGGTATGATGTGTGTGTGTGTGCAATATGTATAATAAATAGTGTGCAAATTGTGCATGTGCAGACAAGATGCTAACAAGGTGCTATTGTATGAGGTAGTGGATGATTGATTATCAACTCTTATTGTTTAGGAGTCTGATGGCAGAGGGGAAGAAAGAGTTTTTTAGTCTGGGGGTCCTGCTTTTCACACTTCTGTACCTCTGGCCTGAGGGTGAACAGGTTGTGCTGGGAGTGGGTGTGGTCGTTGAGGATGGAGGCAGCTCTCCTGTGGACTCTATGTTGGTAAATGCTCTGCAGAGAGGGCAGTGGGGTCTTGGTGATATTTTCGGCCGTCTTCACCACTCTCTGCAGGCGTTTGCGGTCCATCACTGTAGTGCTGCCATACCAGACAGTGATGCAGCTGGTCAGGATGCTTTCATCCATGCAGCTGTAGAAGTTGCTAAGGATCTTGTTGACATCCCAAACTTCCTCAGCCTCCTGAGGAAGTACAGCCGCTGTTGGGCCTAAACTCCTCTTGATTAAGGTCGCTTTCACACTAGTCTTGTTTGGTCTGGACTTTAGGGGCCCTATTTTCCTGGCGCAACTCAGGGGGGCGCAGCTGGCGCAGTGGCATTTTCTGCCAGTGCAACAACGTGTGCAGCGGATTCGGTAAATTGGCAGACTGCTGTGCGCCGAGATGGGAGTGGTCGCGCAGCAGGGGGAGGTGTCGACAGATTCACCTTGGCGCAGTGACAATTTGTTGCCGATAGACCACGCGGAGAGTGCGCCGAAAGCTCGCCAGCTCCAACCTGGTCTACTCTCAGCGCAAGGCGAAGCGCAGCCAGCGGACTGGTATTTTGACTGCCCAGCTCCGCAGTGCGCCCACGTCACCAAGACCTCACAGGCAGGTTTCCACAGTTCCAGGCACATTTAAATGCAATTAATAATAATAATAATAATAATAATAATAATAATAATAATAATAACCCCTATTTATTGTATCTGAATCAGCACATACACGTATATCTATATAGATTGTCCCGTCACACTGATGACAGATCAAAGGCTGTCGGCATGCGTAATGGAAACTCAGCCTGACTGAATTAACACAGATGAAACCAGGGAGGGACTGGGACAAAAAAGCAGCCGTGGATGTCCCAAGAGCAGGTGTTGACACTACACACTGTGCCGTTGCGATGATCAGCTATTTATTTATTTACATATTGATTTATTAGAGGCCAGCGCCGCATCGTCACGTGACCATAAAAAACAAAACTGAAAACAAATAAACTATCATCTCTCACAGCAAACCACAATCAGCCTCAGCATCAGATAGTGAGCAGATACTCACATCTCCCATCTCAGGTAAATTCTGAAGAAAAAAGAAAAAGCGAGACGCTCCGTGATGCCTCCTTTACGCACAGCTGTTTGTTTATGTTGTGATCTGTGCACACGGGTTTAAATATAGGTTACTAAATATGAGTGTCTTTATTAATGGAAAAGGTGTGTGTGTGTGTTTTGTTTTTTGTTTTTTTTTACTGGGCAACAGCTCTCAATATGTCAGAGCAAACCTGGATAACATCATAACCTCCTCCCTCCCAGACTACTTTTGCATCATCAGCCCGTGAGTTCTGTGGGCGCATGACGTCCGTCCGACTACCCATTTCTCCGACCATACATTTAGCCTATTTATTTTTGCGTCCATTAGTCCGAACTCCCATTTCTCCGAGTTAAGTAGCCCTAACCCTTAACCTTACCCTAAACCTAACCTTAACACCGTAGAATGGGTAGTCGGAGAAATGAGCCGTCGGACTTATGGGCAGTCGGACTGATGTATGCTCCCCGAGGTCTGTTCGCGCGACCGGACACTGCCAGCTTGGACCGGACCAGAACATCAGTTTCCTCCCGTCTCACTTGCTGTGAGAGATGATAGTTTATTTGTTTTCAGTTTTATTTGTTATGGTCGCGTGACGATGCGGCTCAATAAATCAATAAGTAAATAAATAAATATAGCAGATCATCGCAACGGCACAGTGTGTAGCAGGGCTGCCCAAACTGGGGCCCGCGGGCCAAAGTTGGCCCGCGACCAATTATTTTTGGCCCGCTGCCCATGCTCGAATTGTTATTACTTTTACTATTATGTGCCAGCAGTCGGAATATCTCTTTTAACTTTTATTTATTGTTGCACTTCTTCTCCTGACCACAAATTAACATTGTATTACATTGGGGTTAGGGTGGCGCTATTGAGCTCCCGTCAGCTCAAATCCGGCCGTGACCACAGAGTGAGAAGATCTTCTTCTTCTAACGGCGGCGGTTAGCAACCTGTTAGCAACCAACTAAAAAGAGTGAGAAGATGCTGTGATGGAGCGTGGGAGGCAGTGGCACTGTGATAAGAGGAAGTTTAAAAAAACTTGGGAACACGAGTACTTCTTCACAGAGATTGATTCCGTGGCAGTATGTTTGATTTGTAAGCAGAAAGTCGGTGTTTTAAAAGAATACAATCTTCGTCGCCACCACGAAACGCGGCATTCCCATCAGTTCGCAAAATACACCGGAGAGGAGAGAAAGGTGAAGGCTGCAGACCTGTTAGCAAAGCTAACTTCCCAACAACGCACCCTTCTCCAGCCCTCAACTGAACAGGAGAATGCCACTCGGGCAAGTTATCGTATTTCCTCCCTCATTGCCCGAAGCGGACGACCTTTCGCTCTGGGTGATTTTGTGAAACAATGTCTGACAGTTGCTGCTGACACAGTGTGCCCAAATCAGACGCGGGCTTTTTCCCACATTAGTTTGTCACGGAACACGGTGACCCGCCGTGTTGAGCACATGGCCGAAGACATTCGGGACCAAATTGTCCAGAGAGCAGGTCGATTTGCTGCCTTCTCCATCGCATGTGACGAAAGCACCGATATCTCGGACTCAGCTCAGCTGTTAATCTTCCTGCGAGGAGTGAATGAGGACTTTGAAGTGTGTCAGGAACTCGCGGGCCTTGAAACACTGAAAGGAACAACAAAAGGCACGGATGTTTTTATGGCAGTGCAGCGAGTTATGGATAGGAACAGCTTGAAGTGGGAAAACCTATCAGGTATCACGACCGACGCCGCCCCGGCTATGGTCGGTAAGAGAGTAGGTCTCACTACACTTGTGTCAGACAAAGTCCGCGAGTTTGGTGGGTCGGTGTTAAAATACCATTGTATTTTACACCAAGAACAGCTGTGTGCCAAATCCATCGGCCTAAAAAACGTGATGCAAGATGTCGTTGCCATCGTGAATAATATTCGCTCAAAGGCGCTCTCACACCGTCGGTTCAAAGCCCTCCTGGATGAGATGGAGGCACAGTACGGAGATGTGCTGTACCACCAGAAGGTCAGGTGGCTGAGCAGAGGAAAGGTTTTGCGGCGTTTCTTTGAACTGCGTGAGGAGATCGGGGCTTTTCAAGCAACGAAGAAAAACAACATTCAAGTGCCTTCCGACAAACACTGGATTTCCGACCTGGCTTTTCTCGTGGACATTACAGAGCTACTGAATATCCTGAATCTTCAGCTTCAGGGGAAGGACCAGATAATCAGTCAGCTGTATGATCACATCAGAGCCTTCAAGCAAAAACTCCTGTTGCTCAGCAGACATCTCTCAACAGGTGAGGTCTGATTTCAATACTGTAATGAACAAAAAATAATGAATTAGGCTTGTTATTGATCCTAACCATGTTAATTGTGTGACCTATGCATCCATATGTTGTGTCAAATTAAAAAAAATTAGGCTGCATCATTAAATGGAGCACTAATTTCTTGCATCTTACATTGTTCCTTTTTTCTTTGTGTCTCTACATTCAGGAAATTTGGCACATTTTCCAAGCCTCAGAGAAGTTGGGTTGATGGAGGAAGACAAGCCAAAATACCTTGACATTCTCAGCAATCTTGTGGTGGAGTTTGACAATCGCTTCAAAGATTTTCAAGAAAATGCAACAGCATTTGAGCTGTTTGCGCAACCCTTTTCTGTACCTGTGGATGCAGTCAGTGAGGAGCTTCAAATGGAACTTCTGGAGCTTCAGGCTGATTCAGACCTCCATAGCAAGTTCAGAGAGCTTACCTTACAGGACTTTTACAGACGTGTTCCTGCACACAGGTATGCCAAGATCCGCAAACATGCACAGGTGATGCTGTCCCTCTTTGGAAGCACATACGTCTGTGAGCAGGCTTTCAGCCTGTTGAATCTCAATAAGTGTAAACTGGGAAATGCACTGTCTGACCCTCACTTAAGTGACATTCTCACTTTGTCAGTAAGTGAGCTGGAGCCTGATGTTGAGAGAATTTTAAAAACCAAGGGCAGGCTTCATGTCTCCCACTGAGAGGCCTTCTGCATGTTACTGAGGATTACATGCCTAAAAATTACTGTTCAAGGCAGTGATGAATGTAGCATTTTTGTACCAAATGTCTGGTGATAAGAGTATTATTGCACTTTTTTTTGCATATTCTGCTCTGTATGGTTAATGTTAATACAGTCCAGTGATCATAAAAAAAAATCTAAAGCTGTTGCACAATTATATTACTATTACTTACAAATGATTGTTCAAGGCAGTGATGAATGTAGCATTTTTGCACCACATGTCTTTCTATGAAAAAATACACCTGTCACTTTGGAGCATGTTCTGCTCTGTATGGTGCATATGTTAATACAGTCCAGTGATTTATAAAAAAAAATATATATAAAGCTGTTGTAAAATTATATTTTTATGACTTTAAAAATGATAGTTCACAGCAGTGGAGAGTATAATATTTTGGTCTCATAGAGGCATGTTGTTGAAGGCACAGGCCTTTATTATTATTTTTCTGCTTTCAATAAACAGCAGTGTTGATTTTCCAAATTTGTATGACTGTTTATTTTGCACAGTTATATCATAGGCATATTTAATTTAATGCACCGCAATATGAATGTCTAATTTTGGCCCTTGACCCTCCACCCCGAGCCATTTTTGGCCCTCCACTGAGAAGAATTTGGGCACCCCTGGTGTGTAGTGTCAACACAGCAGTAATCCATCCTCATCTTTCATCTGTGTTAATTCAGTCAGGTTGAGTTTCCATTACGCATGCCGACAGCCTTTGATCTGTCATCAGTGTGACGGGACAATCGATATAGATATAAGTGTATGTGCTGATTCAGATAGGGGTTATTGTGATTATTAATTCCATTTAAATGTGCCTGGAACTGTGGAAACCTGCCTGTGAGGTCTTGGTGACGTGTGCGCACCAAGTCAATTGCCTCCCTCTTCCACGGTGAAATCAAACGTGCGCCTCGCGCGCACGGCGGATTTAAAGGCGAGGAGAGGAGCTCATTTGATTGGTGAAGATCTGACTCGGCTGTGTCAAACCCACTCCACGCCTTCTCTCCTCCCTCTATGCCATTTGCGCCGGTGGGAGGGAAGTAGGCCGGATGCGCCCCGCTGCGCTTCGAAGGAAAATTGCAAACTGCTCCTGGACACGCCTCGTTGGCGAAGCGAACGCCTGCGCTAGTTTACGAAAATAGAGCCCTAGGACTTTCCAGTTTGGTCCGAACTAGGGCTGGGCGATATGGACCAAAAGTCATATCCCGATATATTTAGTCTGAATATCGATATACGATATATATCCCGATATTTTTCCGCAAAGTGAGAGCAAATGTTCAGTCAAAGTTAAAGCCAAATATGACAAGTCACAGGTAGTTTTATTGAAACCGGCTATTTCACTGAACAGTTGCAAAATCAAATGAATAAATAATAAACAGGTTTCTTCATCTGGTTCATGAATAAATGTTCAGCGGCTCAAATAACAAAATGTAAACATAAATACTGCCTGACAAGAGTACCTTTTTTGAAATCAAAGTAATGGAATAATGGACTTTAGAAGGCGTGATTCCATAAGGCCTCTTCTAAGATCAATGTTAAAAGTTGGCTGGAAATTTGAAAATATTGTCATTATCATGTATAATTTATTATAAGACATTTCTGTAACATAAACACCAGCTATAGCAGAGTCTTATAGAAAGGCACTCTTGAAATGTTGTTCAACCATTCAAAAAACAACTATTTAAATTAATAACAACAATTGTCTGCACTAAAAACTAAAAAACAACAACTGCCTTGTGTCTCTGTTAAAGTGTAGCGTTATTTCTCAGAGTTTTTTTTTTTTTTTTAATGTGGAGTCACGTGACGTGCCCCACGTGTTTTTCCGGTCAGTCGTCATGGAAACGTCACGTGACACTCACGGATCCACGGTTTGGACCAGAGTGAAAACAAACGTGTGTAAACCATGGATGTATTATATTATCATAGATCCATGGTGTAAACGCGAACCTTCCGAGCTGAATCTGGTGAAAGCCCCGCGGCTCACAGAGGTCTGGAGCTCTGACGCTGCTGCAGGGGACGACCTGCTAATGGCTAACGGCTAATAACAGCTAACGGCTAACAGCCGTGCTACAGCAGCTGACTGAGCCTCTACAGCCGCGGCTCGGCTCGGCTCGTTAACGGCAACTCGGTCAACGTGGACTCGGTGCGTTCCTCTCGGTCAGCTGGTGAAGCAGCGGTCTGATAAGCATGAATAAAATAGGAAGAGGAGGGGCGGCGGCGCGGAGCGTGGCGAGCAGTGCAGAGAGCTCCAGATCAGCAGCCTGAATGGAGCAAGGATCACAGCGCAGATTTGAACTACCGTATATCGATATATGCGATATGGTCAAATTCCATATCCCATTAAAAAATATATCGATATATTTTTTATATCAATATATTGCCCAGCCCTAGTCCGAACCAAAATTTCATGTGTGAACACTCCCCCAGACCATGGTTCGGACTTTTGTCAGACCAAACAAGCGGACCATGGTCCCCCAATAAAGTTGGGACTCGGTCCGGTTCGCTTCAGGTGAGTACGTGATCAGACTTTTAATAGGACCAAATACAGGAAGCAAACCAAAACAGCAGTGCATCATGGGTTGAAGACAGATGTTCAGTGTTTCCCATTCATTCATTTATTTGTGGCGGCCCGCCACAAATAGATTTTTCGGCTTTTGGCTTGACCAACGCAATATAGTTACGTTCATTCATCTCCGCATTGCGCTCTTTCTCCGTTATTGCCGTTTACACACACACACACACACAGAGAAGCACGCATGCATGACAGCAGTGTGCGGTGAAAGCAAAACTCATACGCTGCTGCTGCTCCATTGTTGACGAAATACTATAATAATAATAATATGGATATCTACCACCTATCAGGAGTCATTGTAAGCCGGAGTGCATTGCATGATGGTTGTATTGCTTCATTAGTGACCACTGGTTGTGCCTTACTTTTCATAATGCATAATTGAGTCTAATATAATAAGTTTGATCATTATCACTAATACATAGGCTACACACAGCACTACAAAATGGAAACCTGGCTATATAATGAGTATAGAACATAAGGGGTAGTGAATGATAATGGTCACAGCCTCTGTATCAGTAACACCTACTGTGACACTGGTTACTATAGTGACTGTGGCCGCCATGAGGAGGAGAGAAATATATGCACTCACAATCTTCTCTGTCTCCCTATAGGCCGATGACAACTTAAACTTGTTTTCATACATCTGAATCACAGGTGAAAAACTAAAAGTTTTATTGGAAGAAATATTTTTACTACCGTCATTTACTTAAGACTCAACAGGGTTTCCCCCAGAAAACTTGTTAAGCCCGCGGTGGTAGGGTGGCCCAAGCGTGTTCTTTTGTGACAGGGGCCTGACCCTGACCATTGACTGATGGCAGGGCACTATAGGTAACAGATTCATTAATGGAGAAGTAGAATTTAGAAGCCTTTAAGATCAATATTAAAAGTTGACTGGAAATGTGAAAATATTACCATTATCATGTGTTATTATAAGGCATTTATATAACACTAGCTATAGCAGAGTCTTATAGATTGCACCCTTGAAATGCTGTTCAATCAACCACAAAAAAATAATAAATAATAAAAAAATACTATTTAAATAAATAATATCAACTGTGCCGTCAGGCTTATAATACACTGGGGGAAACCCTGCTTAATAAAGACAATGATATATTAGATGTGTATCCAGTATTCATGCTTAAGGTTTCATTGCAGTGTAAAATCTTCCCTCATCTCTGTTTTTGGTAAGAACTTCAGGGCTTTGTTAGAATTGTGCTTCAGTGGGAGCTTTGGAGAGCATAAAGCATAAATTAAACATCAAGGCTGGAAATTTGTAGATTTTATTTATTTTTTGTCTGAGGTAAATTTCAGAATGGCCAGTGTGAATTTGTTTGATGTCATCCACTTTAGCTCTTAACTCATTGAGTGCCATTGACGTCTATGGACGTCAATCAAAATCCAACGCTTGAGTGCCATTGACGTCCATAGACGTCAAATGCACTTTTCTGCGGCTGGTAAATGGGGACGCTCTCGCGCACACTGTGAGTAATTTTGGGGCTTCTGGGATGTGTAGAGTGAAGAAGACTGTAGATCAGAGCAAGAAGTGAAGAAGAAGGAGAAGACGAGCGCGATCGGTACAGAGATAAAAAAGTTGGAAAAAGTTTCTATTTCTAGAGAAAAACGACGGGCAGAGCCTGGAACAATTGTAACGTGGAGCTGGAGGAAAGCTTAGCCACGGATACTATTAGCATAGCTCCAGCATGAAGTGATCGGAGGAGGCAGGAAAGGTCAACTGATCTAGATGATCAGCACCAGAAAGCGGATCGCGGAGTCAGTTTCACCAGTTGCTGTCTAACCGACGTGACGACGAACCGAGAGATCAGCGCGGTGAGTCGCTACCGCGGCCGCGTCCAGCAGAGAGGCTGGAGACGCCATGACGTCTCCCTCCCTACTTCAGAGACGAGGGGATGTAGCAGGAGGAGAAGTAGGAGAGGGGAGGGGAGGGGGTGGAGGGGGGAGGGGGGCGTAGGAGAGGCTGACGGGGCAGCAACCGCTCGTACTTGTTGTATTTTAGTTGTTGTTGTTGTTGTTGTTGTTGTTGTTGTTGTTTTGTTTTGTCTTTTTTTTGGTGGGGTGGGTCAATGAAAAAACATGTGAAATGAAATCTTCAGATGTCTTACATGTTTTTGAAGCCAAAATTAAAACGGATAAATCACTATTTTTCTTGAGAGACTCTCTTTCACAAAAATGCATTTTTCTCAGCTTTCTAGAAAAAAAGTGGTCTTTTTTGTGCAACCAGGCTCTATTCAACTTAAGATAAATCAAGAATGGAACAAGGTACAAACAAAGGGTTTTTTCCCTAGTTATATAGAGAGTCTCCTCTTTCCTTTGAGCTGTTTGGTGTTTTCAGAGTCATAGTACAAAATATTCTCTGGGTCTTGACATATTACTCAAAATGCCCCGAAACGCTGGCACATGGCACTGACCATTTTATAAAAGGTCTGGCACTCAATGAGTTAATAGTTAGATTTATAGCCATTATAGAATCTGAAAAAGTCTGAAAAACATAAACTGTGACTCGGGACTCACGACTTGTTTAAAATCAATCATGCTGACAAAGCAGCGGGCTCCAACAAAGGCTGTTATTGGTCGTCTGGCTGTCTCTGGGATATTTTTCTGTGTTTGTTTCCATTTCCATTACTGTGGTTACTTAATTTGCTAAGACTTTTATTTTTATGGAAGGAGATACAGTATTGTAATATACTGTACTGTACATGCCCTCTGTACTGTAGACAATAGGACTGTGTTATGCAGTGAGAATTGCACCCTTGTCAGTGCTATTTTGTAGGTGAGTTTAAATATTAGGGGAAATACTTTATTTCATTGTATACATTAGGCTGTTTGAAGTAGAAATTGTATTGTGATCAGCTGAAAAATCTCAATACCTGCACTAAACAATAATTTCATGTTTCAATCAGTTCAGCTCTGCAGAACAGATTTACAGGCTGGCACTGATGGGAAGGAATCTGTCATTGGGTGATGAATGAGCCTGTCAGATTAGGTACAATTTGATCATGTCTATTGACTCCAAGTTTAATTTCACTGATTGAATCATGAGCAACGATGCATGTACAGACATATGCTCACTCATTACAACTTGGACTGGGATGTCCCTCCTCACTTCTTTATAATTTCCATTCTGACCTGTAATTTGTATTAATGACAGTTAATTTAGGCAGACAATTTTTTGATTTAGGATTAATCTAAGTGGGGAATTATTTCTCTGGGTGACTTTATTTTTATATTGGTGACTTTAATATTTTTTCACCCATCAGTGATTTCAATCCTCTCCACACACCAACAATTGCAGAAGCCATCCGTATTTATTGTACTTTTCTGTGTTTTAAAACCACAACACGTTCCCAGCTCAATCCACGAACAATATGTGTGGAACCAATTTCAGTAAAAGTCGATAGAGCTTGTGTTAGCTTTGTCTAAATAATAATTGCCCCTGTCAATTAAATTAATAGAAGCTCATGCTCTGCCATTTGATCATCTACCATGCAGAATTTAAATGCACTCAATCTTAATTCAACGAAAAATGGATTTTAACAGAATAACACTTTTTGATCATTCTGAAAAATAGAAACAAACTCATTATAAAAAGAATGAAATTCAAAACTGCCAAGAAAAGATATTATGATAACAATTGTATCTGTTCTCTCTCTTTCACTCTGAATATTATGACTATATAAACATAGACATGTTATTTATCATATACAGGTTACAATGTGTATATGAAGTCTTATCTGAAGTCTTATCTGTCATAAACAAGATATTACGGGTTACGGAGCATGTTTGTGTCGCGTACCGCCAAGACGAGAGCTGGGACACCGGGTGCAAGGTTGGTTTTCGGCCAAGACACACTAGGTGGACCGCAGAAGCCCTCGTAACAAGATACATGTCATTTATTTCACAATTTATCACAATTACTCCAAAGCTGTTTAATTATGGTAAAAATGTAGCATAGTTAAGGTAAAGATCCTCCACAGTTCCTCTTTAAATAATGTTTTGAGCTGCAGTTGTTTTGGTATAGCAGTTAGAGTAATCACTTGGCATTAGGGCTGCACAATTAATCGAATTTTAATCACGATCACGATTTTGGCTGCCACGATTAAATTAAGATGATCGTCACGATTATTAACATGTAAAAAAACGGGCTGTGCTGCATATCAAATCAAGCGCTTTCTCAACCAATAGTCCGCCAACCACCAGGGGGCGAACGAGAGGTCAGGGCTCCATGAAGCTGCCTAACTAACAAGCGAGCGCATCCTCCCTTTACATGTTGTTTACAGTCCAGAGTGTGTGTCCCAGCCGGTCTGCGCCTTCAAATGCTGCTGTAGCTGTCACCTTCTGCGCCCGGTGTTACGTCTCACTCATAGACTGTATGGATCTCACTCTGCAGTGAGAGTGAGACGATGTCGGCAGCAGACGGTGACAGTACGGAGACATGACGTGTGTCTGTGTCTGGTCAGGCAGCACCTCAGGCTGTCTACTGTCGCCGTCTCTCTCTGGATCGGATCGAGGTCGGGCTGCGGGGTGGTCTCGAAGCTGGACCGAGACCCCGTCACCCCACGCGGCCGTTTTGGTGTTAATTACATACGTCGTGTAATTAAAACGTTCCGACCGTGATCATAACGGCCGGTAACGGCGATCTATGGCCGTTTTGGTGGCAGCACAGTTGAGCTAGGCCGACCTGCTGGACGCTGCCTGTGTGAAAACACTTGGTCTGTTCATTAAATGTTTTTAATTCGTTCCAAATTGCTGCTGAAGCGTCCGTGCTGTGCTTTGGTCCATGCTAGACAGACTCTTGCCCACACATCTCTGTGTATCATTGATGGCAAAAATAAATTTTTACTATAGCCTACTTTGAAATTACATTTCAGAGCCTGTACTTTCTTACTTTTATTTGAGTAAAGGAGTTGAATCAGCAGCTACTTCTACCAGATTTATTTTTTATTTTTTGTTTTTTACACAAGTATCTGTACGCTACTGTACAGAATGACACCTCTGCACTCTGCAATGGCATTTATTTTTCGCTAGCTCTTTGTCTTGGGTAAATTTTATTTTAGGCTATTATTTATTTTTATTTTACGTTTTATTTTGAACTGAAAGCCTTGTTCACATAGCCTATTGTTTGTTTCAAATAGAAAGTGCAATAAAAACATGTTTTATCCAACATAATGTATAATCGTGATTAATAATCGTGATTTCAATATCGACAAAAATAATCGTGATTATGATTTTGGCCATAATCGTGCAGCCCTACTTGGCATGATTAGTAACTTACTGCAACTGGTTTTAAAGCTTAGAGCAGAGGCCCTAGTCCCAACCTTTTCCAATTCAGGGCCCACTTGAAAATCTTAAAAATGTCTGCGGCCCACCTCTGACCCCATAAATAATACGGAGCCCAAGCAATGCTTTCTCAGAGCACTTTGTTTTTTCAATGATAAAGACTGAACTGAAAGCAGGCGAATCAAGCTCCACAGTCAGTGAGAAGTTTGAGGCATTAGCCTTACCATGAACCCATTGCAAGTTATAGGAATGAGACAAAGAGTGTTACAATCATCCAGACTCCCCTTTTTATTTTCATGTAATTACATTTTTATTTATTTATTTATTTTTGCAAAACCCATACTATTTTGAAAATGATTTGATGGCCCACAGGTCGGGAATCACTGCCTTAGCACTACTGTTGGCATGCTGTGATATTTAAAGCAGAAGTAAGCGATCCGGTCGTTTTGGCTAATGCTGCGTTCCAGGCAGGCTTTTGAAACCGTAAATTACAGCTTCAAGTCACAACTTACGATTTTGTAGCGTTCCAGGCAACCCACTCGTGTTTTTCCGACCTGTTTTACCTGTGAAAGTCACTATAACGGCCACTCGTAACTTCCGCCCCGTGAGCTGCACTGGCTGTTTGCCACATTTTCACCAAACTTCAGTGGTGTTGGCAGTGGCCTGAGGCCGTTCTTCTTGTACATTTTAAGGTTCGGCGTAGCGTAGATGATCGTTTTTCCCACTTTGGATTACCCACACATAATTCATTAAATAGTGCATAGCAGAATGTCACATGCTACATTATGATCAGGTGCAGCATATTGTTAACAATGCAGTCATACACTGTGGTCACATTTACCTACTGTTGTTTAAAGCATGTGAATACTAACACATTCTAAGATGTACCGATGAGATGCAAATTTATGTTGGATAATACCTCATTAATGTTGAAAAATCTGAGGATGCTTTCAGGGAGCACAGTGGCTCTAAGCTTAAAAAGGGGGCTGTTGGATGTCAAGCTCTCTGTGTGGTTGTTTTCTTTCATGTAACCCTTTATTTATATATATATATCTGTGGTCTTTTTTTTCAACATGAAGTCCTCCAAATCAAAACAGTACACTATTTCAATAAGGAACACTTCAAAGTTGTACATTTTAGTAATATTTTGTGGTTCACAAACTCCAATTTTGTAAAAAGCAAAAGCAGCATTAAGACATGTAAAAACAGAGCTCAGTGGTGTTTTAGTGCTCTTTTAGTACTAATAGCATATCTACTCATTAAGACCAAGGAAGAAAAGTAGAAATGAAAGAATTAAAACTAACTTGTGCAAAAAGTAGCTTTGAATAAGCAGCAAATGTAGTTTTTGCTGAGCACCAATAGTTGAGGTACAGCTCAGACATTACTATTATTCACCCGAAACGCTGTGATCTGACTTGAAACTATACGTTGGACTGTGAACTGGAAAATCAGCAAATTGTATTTTTCATTTTTGTTTATTTATTTTTAGATTATACTTATCAGTCTGGTACTTTGTCATTTGGGTATTTTAAAGGCCTAAATCAAGAAGAGAAGAAGAATCATGATTGATTGATGTCCACCTTGGTGGAAATATGTATACATAATGCATAACAAAACATAGAACCAACATAACCAAAAATGTACGACATGTACAACAGTTAGAATGAGCAGGTAGCAGCAGACACCCTCACATGCAAATGACCTGTTGCCCTTATGGCAACAAGCATCATTTTTCTTTGTTTTTTTTTGCCTTTATTGGATAGCACATAGTGAGATAGACAGGAAAGGGGGAGGCAGAGAGAGGGAGAATGACATGCAGGAAAGGTCTGCCCGACGCGGGATTCGAACCGGGGACGCCTGCGTTGAGGACTGTAGCCTCTACATGGGGCGGCCGCTTTAACCACTGCCATGCACCGCCCCGCATCATCACAATATTGAACTTGTACTTCTCTCCCATTGCCACCAGTAGCAGGGTCACTGTGTGTAGATGTGTGTGCTACACAGTTCTGCAGGGTGTGATAGAGAGCTGCCCCTCATACACACAAGCTCAGACACGGAGAGATCTCTCTTCTGGATTGGGAACATTAAAAATGCGTCGTAGATCAAGGTCTTAAACACAAATTGAGTTTGTGGGATGCACAACACAACTTTTATGAAGCAATAATAAAAAGAAGATCTATTTTCTTAATTTCTCCTGAATGAATAGCAGGTAACTAATACTGTATGAGGCCTTGTCCACACGAGCCCGGGTATTTTTGAAACCGTGAACATATGTTTATTTTCGGGATGATTTTCATGAATGAACAGGCAATAGCCTATGTCACTGTCAGACCGGGTACGACGGGAGGGGGGGGGGGGGTCGCATCATGCAGTGATAAAAAAGAGTCTATGTGGAGATGAGGAACGAGCCAAAAGCCGAAAATGTATTTGTGACGTCCGCGGTCGATATAAAGTGGATATGTTTCATTCATCCATGTTTTGACAGACAACACAACAGCCAGTGATAATGAGTTGCGCCGCACCGACAGCTGAGCCAGCCAGGTGATGCACACAGCACAACAACACAGCGCAGCAACATGTGCAGGCTGCTGCAGCAGTGCACGTCAAAGGGACACCGCCGAAAATAAAATAAATAGGCTACACGTAGTTTTGAAATTGTTTTTGCGCATGTTTTCATCCATAAAATGACCAAAAATGAACACTATAAGCGGATTTCTTGATAACGAATTATTTAAACAGCATTTGTATAGAAATGATTCCGTCCCAAGCCTTTTGATCCATAAGCGGTTTCCACTGTATTTTGATTGGTTAAAACAGCCTTCCACACGTGCATTGCGTCACTTGGTAGCGGATTTCACGGTTGCGTGTGTACGGAGTGTTTTTATTACACCACTCGTGTGGACGCGGAGCAACACTCCGGTTTCAAAAATACCCGGGCTCGTGTGGACTAGGCCTTAGTTTATCGACGTGGTCTTTTAGTACCAGGGCCTGTTTAATACTGAGGTTCTGTACCTTTCTCAAGGTCACAGTTCAAAACAACACAATGTAATTGTGTTGCAGTATTTTTTTTTAGAGGTTGTGAAGTGTGTTTGAATGGAATTGCTTGTTAGAGGGAAGACCAAATACATATTTTTTTGTCAGTACATATTTTGTCAGATTTCCTTGCAACAGGATAATACAACTGTACAATTACCGTATGTGAGTAGCACAAACCTTATTTTTTACTAAAAACAAAACAACAGATGGAACAGATGTTAATAGGAGTATAATCCAGCCCTCTACCTAACCGTATGAACTATTTTACAAGAAATTTACTCTGCATAAATTTGCGCTGCTTGTGTTTTTCTTGTCATTTTTGACCTGATAGCTCACCTGAATTACAGTTGAGAAACAGTAGAACTTACAGTTCCTTTTGTGTGTTTTGTCTTCTTTGTCCAAAGAGTAAACATATCCTTACAGTTTGTGTTTATCCATTTTAAAACAGTAGGTCGATGTTGATAGATCATACACTGCAGAATTCATTTGCGTCTGGTTCTTGCTAAAGAACAATGCAATCATCTGCATGGGGAATGCAGCAATCACAGGCAAAGTGATGAAAACATGGCATTGGGAGTGGCCCAAAGATAAACATGTTCTGTGTTTCCATTAAATTTAAAAAAGCCATATGGTTTCAGTAAATACAGCTCAGGGACAGTCGGGTTTTATTCGCATCATGCAAAGCGGTATCATTTAGAGTAGCTCTCTGTAGCAGTGTATTATGATGAAATACTCTGAAGTGTTTTCTTTTTTATTTGTTGACTTGGATTTAACCACGGTTGCCAACCAGTATAAACAGTACACAGAAAAAAATTATTATAAAGTCCTGGGGTTAAAGGAAAACATCTGAGGCTTGTATCAGAATAACAATTTGCTTTCTTTAGAGTTACCTAGTTTGGATAATGTTTGACGCTGTAGCATATTAACTTATAGAAGATAAATTACTGCTGTCACGAAATGCTGTGTTTGTAATTTAGTGGAAGCAAAACGGTGTGGTGGTGATTTTCTCTAGTAAAACCATTGGGCAATTTGTTTAAAAGAAGCAATATTCAGAAAGTTTCTGCATGTTATCCAAAACAGCAGTGATGGAGGAGACTGTCTGAGCTAATCACTAATGACCAATCCTGTCACCATTGACACCAGAAGCCTTTTTTTAACCTGACTAGACAAATGCTTGCACTACACATTACTTCCTATCATAATTAGTGATGAAAGAAATTTGTCTTTGCACCTGATATGTAAATTGCTCTGTGCTCATTATTCCTTATCAAGTCATTGTAAATGTTTGTCAGTAGAAATGACGACTGAAGTGTTTTTTTCTCTCCTTATTTTTATTAGGATGTAGTAGTTGGACATAGGAACAGAAACAGAGGGAAGCAGAATGCAAGAGAGAGAGAGAGAGAGCGAGCAAGAGAGAGAGATTGTCATTACATATTTATGTACCTGTCCAGAGTTGTGGATTCAGGTCATGATATTTTGACCACAGTGGCGAGACAACCATAGAAGGTTATCAAATACAATGCACCAGTAACACATTTGCCTTGAGTCATGACATACATAAAGTATAACTTGGCCTAAAATCCAACATTTCATTTGTTACTAGAGGATGATTTGCTTCCACTCAAGGTTTAAATATATTAAACTGATTAAATAATCTAGAATATGTCAGAGTCTCAACTGCACTTTTCATCAGACATTTGGTTAGCCTAATCCAAATGAATCCTTTGGATTTATACTAATACCTTGTGCTTCAGCATATTCCTGAATAAGATGTAGGACATTATACATTTACACCTCTCCTCAAATAATTCACTGAAACTGCGCACAAAGCATACATATCTATAGCCTACAATTAAAACATGAATAACTATAACTGACTAACAGCAACAATAGATTTCGCCTGCTTTCACACCAGGTCAGTGCTAAAACATACACGGACATGGTGATACACAAAGAGTTAGATGTCTGTTGGTTTTCATTTGACTTCCACATATCTGCAGTGTCCATCCTTTTCTATTACATCACGCACAATTTTTAAAAACATGGAAATGGTGGAGAAGAGGGCCACAGAGATACAAGGTCAAAAATCAGCCGTGTTACTTTGTTAGCATACAGGTCAAGCTAACATCAGCAAAGAACCAACTCTGACAGTTTTCAGGTGGTTGGTCAAAATCACAGATTTTTGCTATGTCCATTTCTGGTCATGTTGTTATAAGTTGGTTTATACTGTCACGTTCTTTGCCTTTGTCTTGTTTCACCAACAAATGTAATTACTGTAAAAAATAGTAAAGTGGAGGAAAGCCAGCACACTCGCGATCCCTTTGACAAATTTTTATTACAGGACAGGCAAGCACAAGCAAGACAGTAAACAATAGCAGGCAAACAGGGTTACATGAACTGCTATTAATTATGTTTTAAGAAGCTGACAGGATGTTCACACTGGGACTAGTTGGCCTGTATTTTTTTTAAAATTAATTAGAAAAGAAAAAAAGGTCGTAAGGATGTAGTAATGGTACCAGCTGCACCGCCCACTTGATTTCCTCTCGAGTGAATGATCTCTATAGATTCAGTCCCCACCACTTCACTGTTTTCATTACCTTCCCTCTTATTTAACATTTGTACAGTCACCTTCTTCCTAAGTGTTACTGTTGTTTGTCTGTCTTCTTAATTGGCTATGTTTTAATGACAAGTCAAAGATTTATCTACATTCACTTTGTACTTTTACCTTCAAACTCTAAATGGTTGAAATGTATCTTGGCAATTAAACGATGGCTTCACATTTCAGACTGCAGGGTGTTGGCTGGGAGAAGTCTTTATTTTTTGCATTGCAGTGCTGTTTGATACTCAAGTGATGTTTCAGAGCTCAACCCCATGAAGGGCAGGTCTCTGTGGAAAACTGAACAATTTACACGAAACAGCAAAGTGCTGGCAAAAGCAGCTACTCCAATGTGCTGTAAATTGTGCCAAGGCTTTATTTTCACGTAAAGCAAACAAACCTTAACAAAAAAGAACCTCAAATTGAATGAGGCCTTTCAGAATTATTTGCCGAATAGGTGTGGGCAAGATAAAGTGTAGGCCAGGCAGGCTCATGAAGGAAGAATACAGAATACCCAACACTCAGTTTGACACTGCTAAATTATAATGCAGGATAAATCTATGACAAGTATATCATCATCACCTTGTAAAGAGATAAGACATTGACCATAGAGAAATGTTGCTTGTAGGGATGAGTTTAATTTGCAGCTCCCCTCAGCTTTATGGAGCTACACAGCACGTTACAGCTCGCTGTTTAGCTGCAAAGTCTATAACTTCATTGTTTTGGTTCACTTGCTGCTTTTCGGCTGCTGATTTCAGTGAACAAGCTCTAAAAACACCAGACAGACACAGTCGACAGCTACCTGTTGAATATACCAAAACAAACTTAAAGCAAATGAAAATATGCCTTGCATTTCCCAGGTTAGCATGAATACACAACATACACAACTGTTTGCTAACAAATTCACAATGTGATGTGTTCCAAAAAATTCCAAAAAAAAGAAAAAAGAAAAAAAAGAAGAGCTATTTAAAGTATATGAAGGAAAATTAAATAATTTAAAGTGTTATTAAATTATGAATGAAATTTTCTCCAAATCAAATCATTTACCGGTATGTATATGAAACAGTATTAAAAAATTGAATAATGCACAGTAGATTTTATTTCTTTTTCTATCACAACAAAAATTTGCTATTTCAGGATCACAGTATAATTACTGTGACCATGACAGTCGTACCACGCCAACGAGGTTAATAATTGCTACAGCCATGACCTCTACACTTGTCTTTTGTCTGCACCAGGGACATTATTTTGGGACGGACAGAAATTATGTACTGGAAACACCTTAAATCCTTTCAGCTTTTATCTCATACAAACATCACACAAAGTCCTTCTCTATTTTTTCACTTCTGACGACATTTTGAAGAACCTGACACCCCCACACCCTCAGCCCCCCAAACCGATTAGCACCATACAATACCACATGCTCAGATTGATGTTTCCAGAAACACAGTGAGGAAACAAATCAATTATTGTTTAAACACAAGGCTCCATTGTCCAAGAATCAATAGATGAGATGTATTACATTGTGGACGCTCTGTGGAGCTTGGAAATTCATTTTGTTTATGTTTTTTTTTCTGGGCAGCAAAATCACATGGAACACTTTGTCATTTGTGACCCAGTTAGAATCGCTGCTGCCTTTCTACTGACATTACCACTGAATTGTGGACTTCAGAATCAAAATCTTATTTACTGGAAGAGAAAATCTGACAGTGCTACTTAGTGTAACGCTGACAGGGTATGTGGACAGCACTTGCCTAACACGTACATTTTATCTGATTATACGTCACATGTCCAGTGTTTTCATTCAACTCAGAGCTTTTCATTCTGTCAGTGATCAATATCCATCATAATGCATTCACAGTTGTGTTGAATTAGCACTTCTGTTAGCTGATGTTGTCTAGTGCACAACCATGCACTCCTTACACTGTGGCAAATGGAGGTGACTTGTATTCCAGTACTTAGGTCCTACTCTGTCTCATGATTTTGTGTTGCCTGTATTTTTCAGCCATTTCCTGCATTGTTCCTGGACATCTTCACCTTTCTTCTCCTCGTCCTGGCTGAAGAGTATTGAGATTACTTTTCTGGACCTGACACTGCAGTACAGAGGTATGGTGACCTTTGAAATATTCACCTTGTGACAATAACACACTTTGGTGACAATGCAAAATTTAGCGTTTTTCTACTTCTTCGTTTCCTGGCTCATTATTATTAGGGCCACGGGCAATCGCACCGGGCACTGGTCCCAACAGCTATGAAAGCCTGGGCACTACTGTTATTGTGTGGATTTTTTCTTCTTTTTATTAGTAATGTGAATGCTGGAAGCATTCACACTATTGTTCTTCTGTTCGGCCATTTTCTTTATACTTTTGACACTTAACTAGTCCTTCATACTTTGTGCTATTTCAACAATTCTCACATCAAAATGTTCAGCCTTTTCGGGACAGGTGTACTATGTCTTTTCTCTTTTCAACTATTCATACTTTTTGCAATATTCAACTATTTCTGATTTTTTTTTTCCCCATAGAGAATGCATTGGAACAGTCTTGAAACTCTTCAAATCTTCTTACTTCTTTCAGCCTTTAAAGCGTCCACATACTTTCAGCTAGAGACTTCATTCAAATTCTGAGCTGTAGACAAACTTCTAATGTATTCATCCTGTATGTACAACTTTTTCATAGCTTGTACCGTTTTTGAGATAAATCCTTTAAAAGCACATGAGGATTTCTGACAAATTTCACACTTTTCAATGAGTGTGTATGGGGTTGGGTCAGAGTGAGTGACATCATCGTTAGAGTGAGAGGGATCGAAAAAACATTTAGGATTTTTTCTGGATAAATTGCCAGCACGGCCACAAATTAAACTCTAGACACATGATTTCCTCACCGGTTTGTAGCCACACTTGTCGTGTCTCATTTGATGTGCTCAGAACAGCAGACAGACTTACAGAATTGTCTCAGTGAGCCTAATTGCGCAGCTAGACCCGCTCCAGTGGCTCATCCACTTCAATATAAAAGTAGGAGCTGATTTTTTTAGAAAAGCAGAAATGCCACCCTTTTCTACCTTGCGACCCTGAGAAAAGTTTTTGCCCTACAAACATTTAATGCACATCAATGTGCTCAGGAAGGTCTCCTTGCCCCAGTAGTCATGGCCACATTCTGATAAGAGGTACGGTTCTCTTTTTATGGGCTGTTTTCGGAAGCTGCACAGAGCTCAAATCTCTCTGCTCTGCTCTGCTCTTTGTGCAGTTGGTCCAGCTGTAGTGGCCAGCTCGTTATCAAAGTCTATAAATAGAACAGTGCAGGTGCAGCCTGGCCGCTCGTTAAGATGTTTTTAAACACAGCCCCACACACACACATGATAAACCAGACTGACAGAGGATGTCCACGCACAAACACAGGCATCACACTCGCACAGACAGACACACACAGACGCTCACACACAGTCACACATGCACACATACACAAACAAACAAACACACAAACACAACACTGTTCCACACAGTAAAATGTAAGCAGTTAGTTCAGTCGCCATGGTAACTTCTGAGGGCAGGCTGCCACGCAGGTCTAATCAATCAGATCATTAGTATAGGGAGAGAGGAGTTCTGTGGCGCTTATCAACAGTTTTACTTTCTGCACATGTACACGCAGACAGAGAGACTGTCAGACTCACACACCCAGACACACACACACAGGTTTTCAGCTCACATTCATCAGCCTCTCAATGATTTTATACTTTTGATGTAAACATCTGTTTATTTGTTAGCCATTGAAATTTGTCTTGTTGTAATTTGTTATAGGGGTGGAACCTCTGTACAAGCCAACCGGCTTCGTTCCTTCCTTGCACCATTGAAATTTGTGTGCTAAATAAATAAACTCTCTAAACTCTCCAACAATTTATATTTTTCTCATGAATTTAAGTTCAGACGTTTAGTCTTTCCAACTCTATTAATAGTAGTACAATTACAGGTGGAGCCAGGACATAGGATGCAGCTTTTAACATGTGTCCTATCTATCTACCCTTTGTCTCTTTTTTCTCTCTTTTTCTTTCTTTCTTTTACTCCTTCATTTGTATTTTACATAACTTCTTTCTACCTTTCCCTCTCTATCCATCCATCCATCTACCTCTTTCTTCTTTCTATCTATCATCCCCCTCTCTCTTTTTCTTCTTTCTTTCTTTCTTTCTTTTACCCCATTTCTTTTTACTTCTTTGTTTCTTTCTTTTGTTCTGTCTTTCTTTCTACTCCTTTTCTCTTTCTTTGTTTCTACCCCCTTTCTTTCTTTCTTTCTTTCTTTCTTTCTTTCTTTCTACCGCTCTCTGTATATCTCTCTCTTTCATTTATCCACCCCAATTTCTTTCCTTCTTTCTTACTACCCCTCTGTCTCTTTCATTCATTCTCTATTCTCTTTATCTTCTATTATTCTGTTTTTCTTACCTTTTTCTTTCTCTATCTACCCTTCTCTCTGTGTCTTCTTTCTTTCTGTCCTTTTGTTCTTTCTTTCTTTCTCCATCTACCCTTCCCATTTTCTTTCTTTCCTTCTGTCCTTTTCTTCTTCTTTATTTCTTTCTTTCTTTCTTTCTTTCTTCAGCTCATTCAGCATTGTTTCAACAATTTCTTCAGCTCATTCAGCATTGCTTTCAGCATTCACACCATTTCCATTCTTGGAAATGTTTTTTCTAGTTAGGGCCACGGGCAATCGCACCGGGCACTGGTCCCAACAGCTATGAAATAGCTGCAGGGACCAGGCACTACTGTTATTGTGTGGATTTTTTCCTAGTTATTTTTTTTCATCTTCCGGACGCTTTTTCGGTCCGCTACTAGTCCTGCAACTCTTCATATTATATATCAAAACGTGCGTCTTGATCGGGATCGGTGTGCTATTACTTTTCTCAACAGTTTACGAATTTTTCGCGACGTAAGTCGCGAAAAACTGCGCAAAATTTTGCATTGAAGTCTATGGGACGGATGGGGAAAAAAAGAGCGAAAAACACCAATCATTGGAGTTTAACAAACGTCTACTGCTCAGGCATACTTTCACCTAGAGACTCCATTTAAACTTTAAACAGTAGACACAAGTCTTGTGTATTGTCGTATTACTCCACGTTTTGATAGGTCATATAGTTTTTGATCAATCCATGATCAATGACCATGATCATTTTTGGAGAAATTATTAGATTATAATGGGTGTGTATTGCACGGAATGTTCGTGTCAGAGTGGGTGACATCATCGGTTAGAGTGGGAGAGATGCCAGAAAAACTCCAGATTTTTTCTCTATCCAAACTCCAAACGGCCACAATTTACACTCTACACACATAATTTCCGCGACGTTTGTAGACGAGCTCATCCTCGATCTCTTAATCTGCTCAAAATATCAGAGAGACTTACAGAATTTAAACTCTGAGCCTCTAAGTGCGGCCACGTCTGTCTCTGCTCCTCATTGAGTCCAATACAAATATTTTCTGAGAGAAGCAGAACGGCCTGATGTTTTAAAACTGCCAGCGTCACCAAAATATTTACTGTAGAAACACCAAATCGTACCGAAATTTTCAGTAAGTCCTTAGAGCAACATTGATCTGTGTTTTGTTCTGATAGGAGTTACCATTTTCTCACCCTAAGCCTAAATGTGAGACCGGTGCAGAGGCAGAAAATGGCTCTTTTTCTCCACGTTTCTGTCTGTCTCAGCCTGCTCTTTGATCCTCAGGCCAGAGCTTGTTAACTTCATAAACAATCCACCTGGCGCTCGTTTAAATGTTTATAAACAGAGACACAGCTAAATCAGACTGACACAGGATGCAGCTACTAACTAACTATGTGTCAAGTCAGTCACACACACACACACACAGACTCTAGAGCCAGCTTCATGTGATTACAGTCACACACACACACACACAAACACACACACACCTTCATGTGATTAAAACACAGTTAACGTGCAACAGAATTTAAACTTAAACCATGATTTAATCTGGTTTTAAAGTTAAACCTTGTTGGTGTCAAATGCGTCAAATGCCTCTCGTGGGAGCAGCTGATAGAGTCCCCCCCAGCTGAAAGCAGCCCACCCCACCAGCCAGAGGGTCCAGGACCATAGGGACTGCAGTGGAGGAAGGCTGCCTTAACACCCTGCACAATGGCACCCAGTACACAGAAGTTAGACAGGACCAGTCAGCCCATCACCTGGTCCGTTCAACAAATCAGTTTATGCTACTGTGATTTATGTAGCCTAGTTAAATACTACAGTAATCATCATAGTGTATTGGCAGGAAAGACCATTTAAATCTGTATCAAATATCGATTAATGAATTAATCGATAATTTGCATGTTGGTCTTGGTTAAGTACCACCTTGAAAAAAAAAACAATGTTTTGTTGCTTAAAGCAGATATCAGTGGAATGTTTTTGTTAATATAAGTCCTAAATAGTCCTATTTTCCGTCAGCAATCACTTACATGAAGTATTTCAGCCTAAACACGAGTCTCTCCGTCACTCTGCTCTGCTGTAACCCGAGGAGAAAATTTTCCTTGTGGGATACAAGTGTTATCCAATGAGGGGAGAGAACGGCATGAAGGGCTGTGTGTGCAGCCAAGGGATGCGCGTGAATGTGGTGACGTAGCACGAGGACCAATTGATGCCTGACAAGGGCGGGGGCTGCTAACTCATGGTGCGTTCAAGGAAACTCGTACTTTGTGTTTTTCCTTCCTGTGAAGTCATACCAGTTCGATCTGGTACGAGTTCACGGGTCGGAAGTTACGAGTGGCCGTTATAGGGAACTTTCACAGACAACAGGACGGTAAAAACACGAGCTACGGGTTACCTGGAACGCTACCAAGTCGTAGTTGTGACTTGAAGCTGTAACTTACGGTTTCAAAAGCCTGCCTTGAACACAGCATTAGCCGAAACGGCCGTGCCGATGATATCTGCTTTAAGCTATTCAGTCATTCAATGGTATACTAAAATCCATGTGAAAAAAATGCTTCTCACTGTTCTCAGGTCAAATATTTATATGCGATTAAAATGCAATTAATTGCGATTAATTAATTACAAAGCCTCTAATTAATTAGATTAATTGTTTTAATTGAGTCCTGGCCCTATTACACAAGATAAACACACACACACACACACACACACACACACACACACACACACACACACACACACACAGTTAACCTAATGTGGTTACAGCTCCTCCATATCAGTGCTTATAGAAAGATGATCATGTGTCTGTCTGATCAGCTCTGTCTTGACCTTAAGATCGTGGGTTTGATTCCCATGTTGACAGAGATGGCACAACCGGCAGTAGCCCCGTGGCCCATTCAAAATTTCCCGAGAGGAAATTTTCTAGTTCTCCTTCATCTTCCGGACGATTTTCGATTCGCTGTTGCAGGACATATTATATATCAAAACGTGCGGCTTGATCGGGATCGGTGGGCTATTACTTTTCTCAACAGTGTACAAATTTTTCGCGACATAAGTCAAAATTTTGCATTGAAGTCAATGGGACGGGCGAAAAAAAAAGAGCGAAAAAGACCAATCATTGGAGTTTAACAAACGTCTACTGCTCAGGCATACTTTCACCTAGAGACTCCATTTAAACTTTAAACAGTAGACACAAGTCTTGTGTATTGGTGTATTACTCCACGTTTTGATAGGTCATATAGTTTTTGATCAATCCCTGATCAATGACCATGATCATTTTTGGAGAAATTATGAGATTATAATGGGTGTGTATTGCACGGAATGTTCGTGTCAAAGTGCGTGACATCATCGGTTAGAGTGGGAGAGATGCCAGAAAAACTCCAGATTTTTTCTCTTTCCAAACTCCAAACGGCCACAATTTACACTCCACACACATCATTTTTTCAGAATTTGTAGACAAACTTGTTCTGTCACTCATCATCTGCTCAAAATATCAGAGAGATTTACAGAATTTAAACTCGGAGCCTCTTAGTGCGGCCACGTCTGTCTCTGCTCCTCATTGACTCCAATACAAATATTTTCTGAGAGAAGCAGAACAGCCTGATGTTTTAAAACTGCCATCCTCTCCAAAATATTTACTGTAGAAACACCAAATCGTACCAAAATTTTCAGTAAGTCCTTAGAGCAATGTGATCTGTGTTTTGTTCTGATAGGAGTTACCGTTTTCTCACGCTAAGCCTAAATGTGAGACCGGTGCAGAGGCAGAAAATCACTCTTTTTCTCCACGTTTCTGTCTGTCTCAGCCTGGGGGGCCCCCTATCGCCGTGGTAACCTCTGTGATTCTCAGGCCAGAGCTCGTTAACTTCATAAACAATCCACCGGGCGCTCGTTTAAATGTTTATAAACACAGACACAGCTAAATCAGACTGACACAGGATGCAGCTCATAGTCACACACACACACACACACACACACACACACACACACACACACACACACACACACACACAGAGACTCTAGAACCAGCTTCATGTGATTACAGTTACACACACACACACACACACACACACACACACACACACACACACACACACACAGGTAACCTAATGTGGTTACAGCTCCTCCATATCAGTGCTTATAGAAAGATGATCATGTGTCTGTCTGATCAGCTCTGTCTTGACCTTAAGATCGTGGGTTTGATTCCCATGTTGACAGAGATGGCAAAACCGGCAGTAGCCCCGTGGGCCTTTCAAAATTTCCCGAGAGGAAATTTTCTAGTTTGGTTCATTATTCTGTTGTTTGGAAGCAGGGGAGATCTGAAAAAGAACAGATTTGATGAGCGAAAAACAAACTGATTATTTATAACGTATTTATAACGATTAAATCAATATTTTTTCGGTAAGAAAATATTTTTTCCTTTTTATACTTTGAACGTTACTGTGTTGAATTGCACAAAACTCCGAATGGAAAATGCCATGGATGGCATAGAGGTATAGAACATTAAAGGTCAGCTGTGAGCAATGACCGAAGGTGACTTTTTCATACCAACGTGTCTGAGGGGATGAACATGGACCCAAAGAGATACAGACGTCTTTGAAGCTTCACTCAACAAGAATCAAAGCATACAATTTGTAGTAACCTTTTCTAATTAGGGTCCGGGCAGCTAAGCTGCCGGGAACCTATTGTATTCCTAGGAATTCTTTCTTCTTCTTCTTCTTCTTCTTCTTCTTCTTCTTCTTCTTCTTCTTCTTCTTCTTCTTCTTCTTCTGTGCGAGTGGAGGGAGAGTGGAAGAGTGGAGAGATTGGGAGACTTTTTGTCCTTTCTTTCTTTTTCTTATTTACTATCCTTTCTCACTACGGTGGGTTTGTTTATTATTGGTATTTTTTTGTTAGTTTGTAGGGTTATTGAGTGTTAGATTAGTTGTTTTGTGTAGTTTTTTGGGTTTTTTTTGCGGCCAGACTTTGTCTGGTCGGGGGGAGGAGGCCAGGTGAGGCCATCATGGCAGCAGCGGGTTTCTCCTCCCTGTCGAGGAAGCATGGGATCAAGCTGGCAGCCGGTTCCCCGGGCAGCGTGGAGGACGTGGCCCTGGCTGTGGGTGAGAGGATCGGCCATGGCTCGGTGAAGTCCGCTGCTCGGATGAGTCGGTCTGTGGTGTTGTTTTTGGAGAAGGTAGAGCAGGTGAAGGAACTGGTGGAGACGGGGCTGATGGTGAACGGGCTGTTTGAGGAGGTGCTGCCGTTGATGCAGCCTGCAGCCCGGATCACTCTGTCCAACGTGCCCCCGTTCATCAGCGATGATTTCCTGGTCCGAGAGCTGTCTCGTCACGGTAAAGTAATGTCCCCCATTAGGAAGCTGCTCTCCGGCTGTAAGTCTCCGCTGCTTCGCCATGTGGTGTCGCATCGGAGGCAACTCTATATGTTACTTAACAATCGGGCAGAAGAGTTTAATTATCGGTTCATTGTGAGAGTGGATGATTTTGCTTATACTCTGTTTGCTACGTCATCTCAAGCGAAATGTTTCGGTTGCGGGGAGGAGGGCCACCTGATTAGGGCTTGTCCGAGCCGGACCGGTTCGGCTCCGCCGGATCCGGCCGCGGGCCCGGCGGCGGTCGGGGCCGCTTCCCCGCCGTCGACCTCGGCGGCGCGGGGGGCGGAGGCCGCTGCCGGTCCGAGTGGGGGACCCGTCCCCGCTCCGCGGCGGAGGAGCGTCGGGCGGCGAGGACCGACCGCCGGTTCGGACGGAGAGGAGAGAGCAGCAGCTGAATCAGGGCAACAGAGACAGGAGCAGGAGGTGAGTGAGAGGGGTGGAGGTGAGGAGATGGAGGAGGGTGAGTTGAGGGACACAGGCGAGGTGGGGGTGTCAGTGGTCGAGGGAAAGTCAGCTGAGGAGATTGGGGAACTGAATGATGGAGTAGAGGAGCTGTTGGAGGAAGGAGGTGGAGGTGAAGCACCTGGTGATGTGCGTGAGAAGACTGGTGGTGGGTCTGCTGATGTGTGTGTGCAGCCTGCTAGTGTGTGTGAGCAGGCTGAGGGTGTGTGGGTGCAGCCTGCTAGTGTGTGTGAGCAGGCTGAGGGTGTGAGTGTGCAGCCTGCTAGTGTGTGTGAGCAGGCTGAAGGTGTGAGTGTGCAGCCTGCTAGTGTGTGTGAGCAGGCTGAAGGTGTGAGTGTGCAGCCTGCTAGTGTGTGTGAGCAGGCTGAAGGTGTGAGTGTGCAGCCTGCTAGTGTGTGTGAGCAGGCTGAAGGTGTGAGTGTGCAGCCTGCTAGTGTGTGTGAGCAGGCTGAAGGTGTGAGTGTGCAGCCTGCTAGTGTGTGGGAGCAGGCTGAAGGTGTGAGTGTGCAGCCTGCTAGTGTGTGTGAGCAGGCTGAAGGTGTGAGTGTGCAGCCTGCTAGTGTGTGTGAGCAGGCTGATGGGGTGAGGGCAGGAGCATCAGGCTGGAGGCCAGTGGCGTCTCGTAGGAACAGTAAACGTAAAATCACGGCGCAGGGGGAGGGAGGAGCGAAGGCTGTACGGCTGGAGGTTGGTGTGGCGGCTGCTGCGGATGTAGACAGCAGCGACAGTGAAACCTCCATGTCAGACGGCAGTGACCTCGCCCTCTCACAGACGCAGACAGTCACTGGTGGTCAGGTGAAAGAACTTTACACATCTCAGATGGTTAAGAGTTTTCTGCAGAGAACAAAAGGTGTTAAAAACCTCAACTTTGATCAACATTTCCCTGACAAGTTTACCTTTTTCCTGACGGCCAAGCACGTCATAAAGCACAGAGCATCATCTGACTTAACTGATCAAGAAATCTTTAGGTTAAGAAAACATATGTTAAAAGTCAGAAAACAACTACATCTTTGAGTATGATGATGCGTTTTGTGTTCCCATTCTTTATTATTTTTTGTACTTTTTATTTTTCCTTTATCTCCCATATGAATGGTTTTAGAGTAGGAACGCTGAATGTGAATGGAGCGAGGGAGGTGAGAAAGAGGGCACTTGTGTTGGACACAGCAAGGAGTAAACGTATTGATGTGTTGTTTTTGCAAGAGGTTCATAGTGACCAGGGTAATGAGGGGGACTGGGAGAAAGAATGGGAGGGGCAGGTGGTGCTAAGCCACCACACCACACTGAGTGCTGGTGTGGGCATCCTCCTCTCTAGGAGGTTCACTCCTTCCTCCTTAGAGGTGGAGGAGGTGGTCAAGGGGAGGTGCCTTCTAGTCAGAGCCAAATTTGATACTTTTACCCTGGTTTTTATAAATATTTATGCGCCAAACAATGGAAATGAGAGAAAGAGCTTTTTTACGACAGTGAATTCCATACTTAACTGCTGCAGCTCGGAGGATTTTTTATTTTTGGGCGGGGATTTTAACTGTACAGAGGCTGATCTTTTAGATCGCAATCATGCAGAGCCGCATCCAGGTTCCCAGCACACCCTGAAGCAGCTGGTCCACTCCCATGGCTTGGTGGATGTGTGGAGGAGGATGCACACAGACTGTCGTCAGTACACCTGGTCCCACCTGAGAGAGGGGGGGGTCTCTCTAGCCAGGCTGGATAGGTTGTATTGTTTTAAGCACCATTTTAATGTGGTTAAAGAATGTAGGATAGTGCCAGTCGGTTTTACGGATCATGCTTTGGTGTTGTGTGATGTGTTTTTTAAGGATGTTGTACCGAAGAGCGCGTACTGGCATTTTAATTCTGCTTTGGTTTTAGATAAAGGGTTTAAAGAGGTGTTAAGGTATTTTTGGTGTGGTTTTAGAGAGAGAAAAAATGAGTTTGATTGTCTTAGGCAGTGGTGGGACCATGGGAAAGTGCAGATAAAGCTTCTTTGTCAGCAGTACACTCTCAATGTCACACAGCACATGTGTAGATCTGTTAAGGACCTGGAGAGTGAAATAGTGGAATTGGAAGCTTTTAGCTATTCCACAGGAAATCGAGGCCATATTGAGGTCCTCAACACTAAAAAGATGGCATTAGCCAACCTGCTGGACGCTAAGGTACAGGGTGCGCTGGTCCGGTCCCGGGTTCAGAACATCACCGAGATGGATGCTCCCTCTGGCTTCTTTTTTGATCTGGAGAAGAAGCGTGGACAGAGGAAGATAATCCACGCACTTCATTCTGACACAGGGCAGGAGTTGAGGGAACCAGGCCAGATCAGGAACAGGGCCGTGCAGTTTTTCTCCTCGCTTTACTCGTCAGAGTACGAGGAAAACACAGAGTTGGAAGGAGAGTTTTGTGCGGAGCTGCCACAGGTGTCGGAGGGCACTAATGGTCAGCTGAGCGCAGCGCTCCAACTGGAGGAGCTGGCAGCCGCCCTGCAGGGCATGCAGGGTAGGAAAGCGCCAGGTATTGATGGACTCACTGTAGAGTTCTACAAAGAGTACTGGGACATCCTGGGCTCTGATTTGCTGCACGTGTTGAACGAGAGTCTGGCCTGTGGTTCCCTCCCCCTCTCCTGCCGCAGGGCGGTGGTGACCCTTCTCCCCAAGAAGGGAAACCTGCAGGAGATAGAAAATTGGCGCCCTGTGTCGTTGTTGTGCGTGGATTATAAGATTCTGTCCAAAGTCTTGGCCTCCAGACTAAGGGGAGCCATGGAGCAGGTCATCCACCGGGACCAGACCTACTGCGTACCAGGCAGGTCTATGGTAGATAACATCTACCTAATTAGGGACGTTTTGGAGCTCTCCAGCTCATTGGACTGTAATACTGGTCTCATTTCGCTAGACCAGGAGAAGGCTTTTGACCGGGTTGAACACAACTTCCTCTGGAGGGTGATGGAGAGGTTTGGGTTCAGCCCTGGTTTCATTGCCATGATCCGTGTGCTGTATACAGACATTGAGAGTCTACTGAAGTTCAACGGCAGTCTGTGTGCTCCGTTCAGGGTGCATAGAGGTGTCCGGCAGGGCTGTTCCCTGTCCGGGATGCTCTATGCACTCTCCCTTGAACCCCTCCTCTCAAGGATACGCAGCAGTGTTGAAGGACTGTTTTTACCAGGTTTTAGCAGCAACATTGTTTTATCTGCTTACGCAGATGACCTTATCGTGGCAGTTAAAAATCAAGATGATGTCAACAGTTTAATCGAGTTGACGGACAAGTACAGAAGCCTGTCCGCTGCAAGAGTAAATTGGTATAAAAGCGAGGCAGTTGCAGTTGGGAAGTGGCCTAATGGCCTCCCAACACTCCCCCAGAACCTGGTCTGGAAGAGGGAGGGCTTAAAATACCTCGGCGTCTTACTTGGAGGTAAGGCCATGGAACAAAAAAATTGGGAGGGAGTAGAGGAGAAAATCTGTGACAAGATGAAGAAATGGAAGTGGCTACTGCCACAGATGTCCTACAGAGGAAGAGTCCTGGTTTTAAACAACCTGTGTGCATCTCTACTGTGGCACCGCCTGTCCTGCCTGGACCCGCCCAGTGGGCTCTTAACAAAGATCCAGGAGAAAATTGTAAACTTTTTTTGGGACGGCTTACATTGGGTACCACAGGGGGTGTTGTTTTTACCGAGAGAGGAGGGGGGGCAGGGCCTCATCCACCTGGCCAGCAGGACGGCAGCGTTTAGGCTGCTGTTCCTTCAGAGGTACATAGCTGGTCCAGCAGACTTGGTGTGGAGGGGTGTGGCCAGCGGCATCTTCAGAGGGGTGAGTAATCTGGGACTGGATGCTGCTCTGTTTTTTACTGATTTTAAATTTCTAAATTTTAACGGGGTTCCTCCTTTTTATCAGAGTATTTTTAAGGTGTGGGCTTTCTTTAAGAGCAGCAGGGAAAAAGAAAGCTCCAGCTCTCTGTTTTGGCTACTGAAAGAGCCGCTGATTCATGGAGCCAGGCTGGACATCTCCAGTGCAGCTACGCCTGGGCTGACGGCGGCGCTGCGCCGGGCCAGGACGGTGGACCTGCAGAGCTTGGTCCACGCCGCAGGGCCCGCCCTGATGGACTCGGAGAGCGGGGGGCGTGTGCTGGGCCTCCAGTCCCGCAGGATGGTCCAGAGGTTGTTGCAGCTCTGGAGGGAAAAACTGACACTGACAGAGAAACAGCTCCTTAGGGAATTTGGCAGAGGGGAGGAGCCGGACCCTACAGACCCCCCCCCTGGGATCCAGCTCAGCCCACAGACTGATCAGGAGGGTCCTCTGGTGAGAGGGGCCGCCTTCAGCCTGCACACAGTCCATAGAAAGACTCTTTACAGAGCTTGTGTGCAAGCTCTAAATAAGAAAACTTTGGGGGGCAGAGCACCATGTGCATGGGCTGACAGGTTTGGAGGGGCGTCTCCGCAGTGGAGAGTCCTGTACAAGCCCCCCCTGAAAAAGAGGACTGGAGACCTACAGTGGAGGGTTCTCCATGGGGCTATTGCGTCCAATTCTTTTACATCTGTTCTTAACGCTAATGTGTCCAACCAGTGCCCTTTTTGTGGAGTGAGGGAGACGACGTTCCACATTTTTAGCGAGTGTGGCCGGCTCTCTGCGTTTTTTACTCTATTGACAAGTGTTTTTAGCCTTTTTAATCAGACTTTTACAACTGCAGTGTTTATTTATGGGGCGGGATATAGAAAAGAAAATAGGGCAATGTGGCAGCTGTTGAATTTTATCGTGGGGGAGGCAAAAATGGCAATCTACATCTCCAGGAGAAATAAAATGGAAGACCAGGCAGGTGTAGAGGCGTCCACAGTGTGGCGCTCTAACGTCCGCTGTAGGATCAGACTGGAGTTCGCATTTTATAGATTGATGGGAGACGTGTGCTGTGTCAAACAATGAACTTGCTTTTACCAGTGTGCTGAAAACCTGACAGAGTATCTATTTAGGTATTTATTTATTTATTTATGGGTTGATTGATTGATTGATTTGGGGTTGTTTGTGTTTATGTATGTATGTGTGTATGTATGTGTGTTTATTGGTGTGGGTTGTAAATAAATAGATGAGTCTGTAGTTGGGTAGAAGGAACAGCTGATAATGTCCTGTGATTGGTAAATAAAGTGTGGTTGTAAAAATCAAAAAAATTCTTCTTCTTCTTCTTCTTCTTCTTCTTCTTCTTCTTCTTCTTCTTCTTCTTCTTCTTCTTCTTCTTCTTCTTCTTCTTCTTCTTCTTCTTCTTCTTCTTCTTCTTCTTCTTCTTCTTCTTCTTCTTCTTCTTCTTCTTCCTCCTCCTCCTCCTCCTCCTCCTCCTCCTCCTCCTCCTCCTCCTCCTCCTCCTCCTCCTCCTCCAAGGAAGTCATACTTCCCATGGGTGAAAACTCACCAAACTTCACAGAAACATCCAAATCCATGCCAGATTCACTCTACCAAACCAACGGTAGATGCTAAAGTTTTGAAACTTCACCACAATGTAGCCTCAATACTGCTGAAACTTTTGTCCACTTAAACTTATTACAAATTATTAAGTCCATCACTCTGTTTTTTTCAATAACTGTAAAACTTTTAAAATGTATCTCCTCCCACAATTTTTGCTCAATTGACACCAAACTTGCTACAGAGCATCTCCAGACTGTCCTCCACAAAACTTGTTTCTCGGATTTTTGATTAAGCAAAAATTGAGCCTACAGTGCATGAAAATGTTTGACTGTGAACAGTACTGTAAACAGCGTCGGAAATTAGCGGGGGCCATGGGCCATTTGGCCCCAAATTTTACCAAGAATGCCCCCAAAAATCATGATCCTGGGGCCAAAATTGCCCCCAAATTTTCAAAACAAATATATTTATATCTATACATTATCATAAATTTATTTTCATTAATTTACCGTCGCGCCTCATTATTCTCCTGATGTAAACGAGATTGCGCTGATACGTGAGAGTCATGTGACAGCGGGGCAGTGCTGCAGCTGCTGTGCTGCGATGGACCTGATCAGACTGGCGGTGGCCCACAGTGAATCTCCCGAAAGCCCCAGCAAATAATAGCCTACATCGACAAAAAGTTAAGTGGCAAGTTGCACCTTTTCGTCGGCTTATTATTTGCAGGGTTTAAAAAATAATAATAATCTTATAACGTCACTGCAACATGCGGCTCTCAGTCCTTGTCGGTGTTGTGTAGTTAGAGCTGTGTCTCCCTCCTGTTTCCCAGGTAGGAGGGGGACAATAGCCCACTTAGGGCTGGGTGATAAAACGGTAGAAATTGTGAAATAACTTTTCCTCAATAGAAATATGAGACATGGTCGATAGGTTTCATTCATCCATGTTTTGGCAAACAATACAAATAGCCAATGATATTGAGAGTTGCGCCGTGCCAATCATGTGGCTGGAATAGAGCCAGTCAACACGTGTATTTGTTTGGGTTGCTGCAGACGGGCACATCAGCTGACACCACCGGTAAAATAAAAAATAAAAGAAAGAGAGAGAATGAATGTTGTCTCAAAAGAAAAAGTAAGGAGAACTCGGACGAGTGACTGAAAAGACGCATGGTGTGCAATGGGGACACCAGGCAGTTGGAGTGGACCGTGGTCACGGTGCGGCCGCTCTGCTGCTCACAGGGCCGTTACTAGGAATTCTGGGCCCCCTGAAAGAATACTAAAGTGGGCCCCTGCCCCCTCACGTTTCCACTTTTTTGCTTAGACTACGTATGTATTATCATTTTTTTATTTAGCCTACTTTGTTTTGATGCTAATGCAGCATTACTATGAGTATTAGTCAGGGTCTTATGCAGAATAATTCAGTTATACAAAGATTAGACTACTGGGGTTTTTTGTGGGCCCTACTGGGCGCTGCATGGGCCACTAGAATTATCATCACCTTTCTCCCCTATACAACGGCCCTGGCTGCTCACCCCAGAACGACTGTTGAGTTCACAACAGCCCCCCCACATCGCCCAGCCCTACCTACCAGTGATATTCTCATATTACTGGTAATATCTAATATCTAATATTGACCAACCATATATAACCCATTATTTATATCGTTTATAGACTATGATAGGCGTTTATATAGCTTATAGTTTGTTATTTATATATATATATATATATATATATATATATATATATATATATATATGAAATGGCCCCCAAGTATTTTGAAAATGCCCCCACTTTTTGGACTGTGGGGGCCAAAATTGCCCCCAAAATATTTTCTTAATTTCGTACCCTGACTGTAAACATATACCATCAAATTCTTGCTAAATACATTTTCAATCTTCCTGAAAAAAATGAGAATATTCTGGAGTCATGGTTGATGAAGTTTAGCAAATATCAGAATTTTATCTCAAAAACTGAATTTTTGAGAACATTTTGAATTCTGCTCTCATGGGAACAACTGCAGTCAATGTGAGACTGGAATTTTTAAACATCAGATTTTCTCGCAAAACACGTATCATTAAAAACAAATCACCAACATTTCCATGCTGTCAAGATGCAATTTATGTATTATCAGATTTTTGTTTAGATAACTGAATTTCTGACATTTTGACCATTTCATCACAACAGCTGCCCGGGCACTGACTCCCTGAGTGGATAAATGAAGCTACACAGCAGGTCTTACTACCAGCTAATTAGCTCAGCGAGTTAGGAGCTGGTTCTTGGTGTCAGAGATTGTGAGTTCGAGACCCAGCAAGGGTGATGATGATGATGATGACAGATCAAAATGTCAGATGTCCTCAACATGAAATACAAGACAGTTGTACTGATGGTGGCATCACAGCAAGCCTCTAAATTAAAAAATATCGCTACTTTTTTTTTTTTTTTAAGATGTTAGTTTAGGCGGCAGCTCTTCGTTGTTAAGGCGGCCGCCTTAACAGGAAAGCGCTGCGGGAAACCCTGAGCTCAGTGCGATAGACAACGGTCTTTGGTTCCACGGGTTGTGGGTTCAATCCTCAACTGGTGCAAATTGAACATTATAAGGTCAACTGTCTTGTCTTCCTATTCTCCTGTTTGTTGCTCGGAATTTGCCTAAATTTGCCAAAATTAGCCCGGACCCGACCCATTGCTGCGCAGCAGCTATAATTGTAATTTGTGATTGATTCAGTAACTGCATGTGAAACAATATTGAAAATGTTGTGAGGTCTATTTTTCTTCATTTCACTTGCTAAAAATGTTGCTTTTTAATACTCAGGAGGTAGGCTTATAAAAAAATAATCTCTCGGTCTGTTTTCTATTATACAGTTGCATACATAGACATAAATAGACATAAGTACATTCATACGCACATACATATGCGAAGGTATACCCACAGTTTGGATATCTTTAGTTTGGAATATGAAGTGACAACGTGATTTTCACAGTCATTACTCCACCGTCATGCTGTCACTCTAATAAATGGTGGCAGAATTATACATGATTACATTTGAAATGCAAAACAAGGACAGCATTTTAAGGCAGGAGGGCTGTTTAGTTTCCAGCAGTTTGCAAGGTGATGCAAACTTCATCACAAAGCTCTAATCAGATATTTGTAAATGTACATCTGTATTAAAATGACAGCACACAGCAGGCAGCCATCTCCTGTATCCGGCTCCTCCTATTAGGACGCATCCAGTAATCTCATTAATTACTTCTCTAAATCACAAGGTTTATGCAGGGGGTCCGGGGTTCATCTTTGATGAATGACATTAAACAAGGGAAAACACCCAGGTGATTTCTGCCTTCAGTTCAAATCATTTTCTTGCTATGGTGTTCTTGACTATAGCCACGAGCAGCGTAGTTTTATTTATCAGATGCTGATGTCTGGATCCAAGAAGAACAGCAGGTGACGCAGTTGACACCAAGGAAACTCACTTGACTCATGCAATGGAGCAGCTGTCCTTCAGCAATTACAGTTATGAAGCCATAAATCAGAACCTAATAGAAGAGAAAGCGAAGTGAAGCTAAAAGACATGTGCTAAGTAAAATGATGTCCTCACGTACCAGTTTATTTATTGAAAGGAAGTCCTCAGGCCTTTATCTTCAAAGTGCATTTCTATTTGACCAGTATTTTTAAACATCTTATAAGATTTTAATCCAGAATGTTATGTACAAATCAGCATAGTGAACATGGTAACCTCAAGCTTTTATTAGCATACATTTATATTGCAGTGTATGAAATTGTAGGTTGATATATTTGGATTAACACTCACTACATGGTGTCACGATAAAGTATGAAGTTTGCCCACACAGCATTTCAGTAGAAATGCGGGCTGTAGCTCACTGCAAAATTAAATGAACAAATATGCAGTGGTATTACTTTACCATTTTTCATAGCTTGAGGTTGACCAAATGAATGAGTCGGTATCAACTGGACTTTTAATAAATTGGCCAATGGCTGTGGGTTTAACATTTGCTATCCTATAGGGTAAACAAAGAAGAAAACAAACAAACCACAGCATATACAGGAATATTGAGCAGGACTACTACAGAACTAATGTGCATAATGACACAAATGTCCATGCACTAAATAGAATCAACTGAACTCCAACAGCAAATACAATTTTTAGGAAATGTGATCCCAAGGAGGTGATGGAGGTCGATGGTGGGTTCACAGTGCCATCTGTGGTTAGTTTCTGGGCAACAGAATCACATAGCTTAATGCTGATGAAAGATGGTGGTTTGTGTCAAATGAATGTAACCCCCTATAAAAGCTCAAACATATTAGTGCCATTGTACTTGCAACTTACCAAATGTATAAATTAGCAGCATCTCATTCTGGTAATAGACAATTTACTCCAGAATTTACTTTACACTTCTTTGAAAACCCGCTTGTTTGTAAGTAGTTGAATATTAGTGTTGTTGTTTCTAAGAGATAAGATTGAAATAATACCGCCTCACATCACAGCACACAATCACAATTCAGTTTAAATGTATCAATATTAATAATGATAATACATTTGTAACATTAATAAAGGGTTACATCAGCAAAACATGTCAAAGAAAGGATAGAAGCCAAGTTGAGGCCTGAGGAGGGGATGCTGGTTCTCCCAGAGCTCCCAGGCACCTGGCTGGCTGTGGAAGCCCTCTAAGTGGAGGTCAGGGTAAACAAAGGTTAATCCTCTCAGACAGGCAGAGGAGAACAGCTCCGGTGTGACAGGCCCCCTGTTCATTCACCAATGCCTCTGCTACCTGGAGGCAAAATCCCCCTGTCTCCTCATAAAGGCTATTGGCCTAAACACAGATAGACACTTGCTGTCCTGGGGTGGAAATGCAGTGAGGAATTCTGCACTGGAATTCAGATATTTTTTTCATCATTTGTGTCAGTTTACTCCGTTTGAGCATGGGTAGTGAAGTCGCTTATGATATATACATTTAAATAGAAAGGTACTTAAATCTATAACATTTAACATTAAAGGAGAGATATTTGTGAAGAAATAATTTAAAAATCAACTTTTAATTTGAGCCATACTAATTGAAAGATGCCCAGTTGCTGCTTTGAGGGAGTGTGGTCCACTATACTGTAATCTGAAAGGAGCTACAGTATTGTTTCCTTTCCCTGGATTAATCTGTTAGATACGTTTGGAAGATTCAATTTCCACAAAACTGTTTTTACACTGTTTCATAGATTATTCATTTTATATTGTACCTGGCATTAACTGTATTTGTGATCGAATAATGACAGTTGATTACTGGACTTTGCATTTACACTTGTTTTAATAATGATTCTTGTTGTCTTAAATCTGTCTGCATTGAGATTGGATCATAATATGCAAATTAGTTGGGTGGAGTTGGTGAATAAACATGGTGCTTTCCAGGTGAGGGGAAGCATGTTGACTTTATCTATTTTCTTTTGTTGAGTAAAGGCTCGTCTGTATCCCTTTGATAAGCAGCTTGAGATAGCAGAAAGGGGGTGAGTTTTTAGCTTGTTTGGAGACTTATATATTATTGTGTATATTAGACTGTACAGAATGAATTTTGAAATGAAAAGAAATCATTGCTCCTTTAGCATTTAAATAATTGGACTGTAACCCATCAGGGGCTTTGTTTGTGTTTTGTTTAATTGTCTGTTCTTAAGCAAATCACAAGGTTACATGTTTGGTTTATTGCTTTTTTACTCTTTTTGCACCACACCCGCGTCTGGTGTATTTTGTGTCTAGATGACTCACCCACAGCTGAACACCTGCTGTGCTCTACAGTCTGCTTTATCAGGCTGCTAATAGACCATTGTCTGTGGATATTTGCAAATGTAATACGTTGCACCTCTGCTTCTCCTGCTACGTCAAATCGCAATGTCTGTAATGAGACAGACCTTAACAAAGGATGGTTGATCATTCTTCGCTTTAGTTCTACGAGGCTGCCACTGGTGAACAGTAATGGTGCATGAAGTAATGATGGTTATCAAAATATATTCCTGTGGCAATTTGTTTATGGACACCAGAGAGACTGTGTGGCCCAGCCATTTCACTCGCAAGTGAAGAGGCTGTAAACTAAACCCCTAAAAGCAGTGTTTAGGGTTTCAGAGTAGGGATGCTCACTGCTTTCTACCCTCCAGGGTGGCAGGGGCAGGTCAAGGGCTCTGATTGTCAGTGTTTATTAATGGGCCCTGCAGAGGGTAGTGACAGCAGGGTGATCTCTGTGATGATGATGTCTTATTGCTTTCCATGAGCGCCTCAGCTACATACATATTTATGATGTGCAGCCACCTTGACGCCAGCTAGAAATATCTGTTTAACACTGGGCCCAGTCAGATGCGTACCAAAGCAGAGCCAGAACAAAACAATCCTTTAGCGTTAATAGTGCCAGTGCCACGTTAACCTTAACAAACCACCGTGTTACAGTCTGCTATCATTTACAGCTAAGGTGGCACAAAAATTCAGAAAATTGCTCTGACATTGTGTGTAGTTTGGACAGAACGGTGAAAACAGCTTTATGTTACAGAAGAGAAGCCAGTGTGACAAGATCAACTGCACTATAAATTTCCACAGTACTGAAGTCAGCACTTCATGGTAATCAGATGGCTTTTTGACCACCAATTGAATTAATTAGAACTAATTTGTATGGCAGATTGATTTGTGACAATACACGTGTACGTGTTAAATATTAACAGCTAGCACTTCCCCAGGGACAGCTGGGATTTTAAAGGGCAACTCATACGCAGTCATTTAGTTGATTAATATGGGCCACTCATGTCGAGCAGACAAATTTGTTTTACTTACTTATTCATGTCTTCACAAAATGCAACTCTCCTCTATCTCCTGTTTTTACTCTCAGCACCGTGGTTTTTTAAGGACTCCTGTGTCATTCTTTATTTTGTTACAGAGCAGTGCCACAATCACAGGACTGTTTTTTGCAAGGAAGACGCAGAACAAAGAAGCAAGATGGTGACTTTCAGTGAACTAATAGCTCCCAGTGTTTCACAGTGTGTATAATGCTAAACATATTTGGAAAGAGCACACATTTTTAATTGCATTAACAAGTAGAAGTTGAGTAATGCCTAAGTCAATAACTCCAACTATTGTCTGTCATTCCAGGACCATGATGTAGTATAGTAATAACAAATACTTACATCAAAGGTAGGGTTGGAGATCTATTCTGGAGCATTTTTTACTAAATTGTTTTTTCAATATGCGGCCTACTGGAACCATTTTTCCAAGATCCTCACCCCTACCTTAAAGCCAAATCACATTTTCTTTTTTCTTGCATAAATCTAAGCTTTTGTACCTATAATCAAGCTATGACAGTTATCATAGTTACCATGGCAGCAAAGGAAGGTATGCAATTTTTGGTTATGTCTCACAAAAGACATTCAAAGACTTGACATTGTACTTTATGATTTTTTTTAGCACTTTTCATAATACTTGATTTTGACATAAAGCTGCAAAATAACAAATGGGGGAAAATTTAAGGGGGTCTGAATACTGTACTTCCTGTATGCACTGTATGCTGCAATTATCTATAGCCAGTAATTTGTAGGTCAAATAGCTATTGAAACAAACTCAAACACAGTGTTGGCCCACTAATCACTTAACACTTGATCTCATATCTGCTTTGGTGTTTGTAATACAAGATTTGACCTGGGCTTTTAAATCAAATGGCCTTTATCCCTATTCCATCTTCCTTTAAAACAAACTGAAAATATCTCTCTGCAAATAAGTTGTGGGGTTTATCCAGTGTGCACTACGCTGTGATTTGTGATGACAGGAGCTGAATATTACGCTGATACTGTATGGCACTGTAAATCCACCGCCTCATCTCTGCTCCTACTGTCAAATGTATTCTGAAGTTGTATTTCAGCTATGTCCCCTCAGCACTGAGCTCACTGAATAGGGAAATAATGAGTGCTGTCTAGAGACAATGTCACTCTTATTTTAGATCTCCCAAATCTCTCTCTTTCTTTCTGTCTATATCCATTTTCCTGGAGGTTTCTCCCCCACCTCATGTCTTACCCACATTCTCACCGCATCTCTGGCTCTTGCCCATCAACATCGAGTCATACCGCCTACTCTCAGATGATTCTCTCCCCTTTTTGTAAGTGCCACCATTAAGATCCTGTCATTTGTGAATATGTGTGAAATGTACAAAGGCATCTGGGAGGAGGGTTTGTACTCAATCCGTGTAATGGTGCTTTAAAGACATGTGGTGGATTAACAGCAAAGCCGAGTAGAGGCAGGATACATCACTCCATCTGTTTTGGTGTTATCCACTTATCCCTGCTGTATTGTCACACAGTATGCCACCTATTGATAACTAGTCACTATCACATCACATAGATAACTTTCATATTGCCTGTATTCACATTTCACAGTCATTGACCAAAAAGCCAACAATGCCTCTCCTGGGAAATTACCACATTGACCCAGTCTCAAGACTCGAACATTACTTGGAAGATGGAGATTTCCTGCTTTAATACTCACTTTTACTCCTTGGCCCATACTGTTCTGAGATTAACCTCCCTGCAAGCCTTGAATATTCTTTAGAGGGACTATAGCATTATATTTCCATACAGAACTGTATCTCCTTGAAAACAAACAAAGAATCCTGCATTTCTTATATTGCAACTCTTTCTTTCACTCAACACCTTCTTGTAAATGCACGTATAAAACCACAGCCAATACCTTTTAGTGGATCCTATAGATTTTTAAAGCCCCAGTTTGTAACTTATTTGGCTTTTTATTAGCAAAAATCAAATATTGCTTTCATAAATATGTATTTCACTGAAGTCGAATCACACCGCATACAAATGAAAGCTTTCTCGTACCTTAGAATGAGTTGTTACAAGTCGTTCCAAATACATAAGTGGGCGACGCACTGAACCGAGGCGGCCATGTTGCATCGCCATTTTTTTACGTTCATTGGCAGCGTGACCGTAGGTAACCATAGAAACTCACCTGAGCTGTCGGCTCGGGGAGAAAGTTTTAGCGCCTGTTAAAACTGTCACCACTGTGTAGTAGGGGTGTAACGATTTCGATTTTTTATCGAAATCGATCGAAATTACGTCATGGTCTCGAGCATCGAAGTCAAAGAGAGGATCGACGATCCCCCCCCCCCCCCCCCCCAAAAAAAAAAGCCACTGGTACAACTGCCTTTTGTCCCCATTGCACACCACACGTCTTTTCAGTCACTCCTCTGAGTTCTCCTTTACTTTTTCTTTGAAGACAACACTCATTCTCTCTCTCTCTTTTTTTTAAATTTTATTTTACCGGCGGTGTCAGCTGATGTGCACGTCTGCAGCAACCCAAACAAATGCACATGTTGACTGGCTCTATTCCAGCCACATGATTGGTTCGGCGCAGCGGAACTCTCAATATCATTGGCTATTTGTATTGTCTGCCAAAACAGGGATGAATGAAACCTATCGACTCGACCACGTCTCATATTTCTGTCGAGGAAAAGTAATTTCACAATTTATAACGTTTTATCACCCAGCCCTAGGTGGGCTATTGTCCCCCTCCTACCTGGGAAACAGGAGGGAGACACAGCTCTAACTACACAACACCGACAAGCACTGAGAGCCGCATGTTGCAGTGACGTTATAAGATTAGAAAAAAAAAAAAAAACAGCAAATAATAAGTCGACGAAAAGGTGCAACTTGCCACTTAACTTTTTGTCGATGTATTATTTGCGGGGGCTTTCTGAGGATCTGTGACGGTGGAGGACTGATTGACTGTGGGCCACCACCAGTCTGATCAGGTCCATGCAGCACGGCAGCTGCAGCACTGCCCTGCTGTCTGTCACATTACTCACGTGTAACAGCGCAATCTGTTTACATTACATTAAGCCGACATCAGGAGAATAATGGTGCGACGGTAAATTAATGAAAATAAAATTATGATAATGTACAGACATAAATATATTTGTTTCGAAACCTTGGGCGCAATTTTGGCCCCTGGATCATGATTTTTGGGGGCATTCTTGGTAAAATTGGGGGATTGTTACCTTTATATTGTAAATAAATACATTATGGAAAATTGCATCACTTATATGTAGCCCATTTTTTGAAATAAGATTTACTGTACACAATTTGATGAATTAAACCAATGATAATAGACTAGACTCTGTGCTGTAAGAAAAAGAAAGAAAATCGAGAATCGAATCGAATCGTGACCGTAAAATCAAAAATCAAATCGAATTGAGGATTTGGAGAATCGTCACATCCCTACTGTGTAGTGTGAGGAAGGACGGAGGCACCGATGTTGCGCTGTCAGCAAACCAACCGGATGTCATTTTACTTGACGAGAGAAAGACGGTAAAACGTGGGTCAGGTAAACAATACGACATCACCATGACAACATATTGTCATGCCTGTATTGTTTTGCCTCGTGCTGGCGGACCACTTGTTTACATAGACGCTTTTTTATCCTGTTATATGCAGCGTCTGCTGTCTGCCCGATTTCACGTGAATGCAACATCAAGAATACGTTCCGATATGCAACCGCACTGCTGGATGGGGGTAGTTCCTACACATTATACCTTAACTGTGATCTTTTGTGATCAGTTTCAACATCAGTGTCTCATTTGACTCCTGCACATACTTGAGCCTTAATATTATCTGATGACTTTTGAGAATGTATTTTCAAAACAATCACACGGCTCATTGTTATCATCATTGTTACCATTTATGGTTTCAATATCCGTTAAATTTGATAAGGTTGCATTTAAAATAGCACAATGGTAAATGACAACGTTCCATCTACCCCGCCTTCCCATAATATCTCAGTTTCAGACTTGACTGCAGTTTTTTAAATACATTAACATGTCAGTGAAGGATCTGATGAGGGAATTCATCATTCTGCCAGATGCTGAAGGAACACCTGATTACTTCTCTGTTACCTGGAGAGGAGATGTTATTCATCTGCATGTGGGAAATATGTCCAAGTACTTTTGCTGGTGCTCTTGCTGAGGAACATGTATTTATATTCTTTGCTATTTCTATGACTTGTCTTTGTTCTCCCACCACCAGTTGTGCCAAATGCCTGTTTATCTGGTCTTATAGTTTTTACAATAAATAACGGTGTAGTTTGCCTTTTAACCTGACACATTCTCATATGAAATCCTTTACTGGTGAGTTGTATGTTATATCACTCACTTGGCAGGGATACAACATTTTCACAGTCAATAATGGACAGTAATAGATCTTCAGAAGTAGGCTCTTCAGGAGACTCAAAAAAGAAAAAAAAAACACGTTACAGTTCTTTGTATATAGATTCAGAGCTGTGTCATGCATGGATTATTAAAAAGAAAAAAGAAACACTGTTATCTTAGACATATTTTGGAATGCTGTAGCTTTAAGGTTTGAGAGAACAGTGAAATCACACTGAAAAACAATTATGAAATAGAAGTTATGCTGTTGTTTTATTGCACTACAATATAGAGCTAATAGAAGAAGATAATGTTGTCATATGTAGAAATAAACAAGCTTTGCCTCGGTACATGTAGGCAGTAGGCATTCACTCCAACAATCAGGAGGATTTCCCCTTGATACACTGTATGAAAGTGACTTTGAGTGATATCATTCACAGGCACAAACAAAGGTAATTTAGTTCCTGCCTTATTTTGCTTGTTTTAGTGTAACCTAAGGCTATTTAGAACGGATCTATCCAAGTCCCCTAACTTAATCTGCCATTTATAGGCTTGTGGTGGTGGAGGGGTGAGGACAGGCATTGTGTGTTGTGATTGGACCAAAAAAGTAACCAAGGAAACCATACTGCTTTAAGTGTTGTAAATTGGTTAAAACTCATTTATCTGTAATGTGAGTTGCGAGATGGTTGAGGTAAACATGATCAATCAGCAACTGTGTCACAACTCAATTTGTGTAGACACCAACCTCTGTTCCTGCAACTGCTGCGTTAGGCGTGTTTTCAGGATGTTTAAAGTTGACTGCACAAGTTCTATATGGAAATTTAGAACATAATTAAGGAAAGCATTTCAAAGGTAGGCTCATAAATAATGCAAATTCTGTGTTAAATGTCCCTGACAGCCAATGCTGGCGCTGCAGTACGTGTACCTCAAGAAAGGCTGAGCTGGTCTATCTGGTCATCAGGTGCCTCCCTTGGAGTGCTATAAATTGACAGAAATGGGAGACAGTGCAGAATAGATGAGATAGCTTCAATGAGTAACACTCCCTATTAATAAGATTCTTAGCGTGACACTGATACTCCAGATAAGGACGCAAACAGTTAGTACAGCATACACTGGCTACTACTTGTAATCTGCCTGATGTACATTTAGGTCAATTCATATCCTTTATGATCTGTTTTTTTTCATTTCAGGTACTGTATGCTGATAAACCAGATATCAGTTAATAAAGTTGAAATAGCACTAATGAATACAAATCACTGATGTCCCCAGTGATTACTGATGTTATTACAGTATGAGTGATGACTGGTCTGGTCAAAAAATGAAAAAAAAAGTGGTTTTAATGCCATCACCTGGGTGACACTAATGTACCAGCATGTTTTGGCACTCCTCTGTGACATATTGCGTTTTGATTTTAGATATTGACTGTCAACACAGTGCAAATGTACACATGGATTATTAAATGTTTTATCATCACTACAGTGCCAAATGCAGCAAAATCACATAAAACCACCATCTTATCTTTTATGTGTATGTGGCCTTGGAATAGTCTTCTTGGAATATAAGGAGAAACAACTTGAAATAGAAAAATGAAACTCTTCAAAACATGATGCATGAAACATACAATGTTGACAATTTCAGTGTTTCTAGACATTTAGAAATGTTTGACAAATTGTATCTGTTGATACATTTTCTAGCATTGATGTAGATATTTGTAATTATACATCATACTGTATGTAATGTATTTTTTATTTTTTAGTATTTCAGTGTAGATCCTATCCTGATAATTGTCATGGCTGAAAAAAACAACCAAAATATTCTGTATTGCATATTAGAAATGAAAAAATGCAAAAGAACATTTCATTTAGGAAACATGGCCTTGTATCCCCTTAAGAAATGTAAGGAAAAATACACGTTATGCATATGTAGTGAAACAGATAATATAAATAATGAAAAATGAACATTTTGACAAGCATTTGAAATGGCTTCCAACCTGACATTACAATTTCCGTTTCAGAGTTTGCTTTTCTCCAGCCACTGAGTAGCATCTGTTGAGTGGTCTTTCACTCACAGAATGCACATAGGAGACAGGCCCAGCCACTGATTACATAATTACACACTGCCTTACTTAATCAGGTGCTAATGTCATACCGACAGTGAGCATTGGTTGACTGAAAGGGCACAGCACAAATTTTCCCTTCACTCTCATGCACATAAATCTGGCCTGCTGTGTTTATGGGGCCTTTAGTAGAGAGAGATATTTGTTATTTTTCCTGCTTTCCTTTGGACTAAGATGTGGCTCAGAGAGTGAATTTGCCTGAGTCTGACAGTTTTAGTATCTAAAGTGCATCCACTTTATGCAAAGTGACTTTTTTATTAACTGTTTCCTCGTGGAAGTTTTTTCCTCTTTGGTCCTGCTCTTGTACTATTTAGTTTTCTCTCCTTCTTTTCCCTCCAGTCAATCGCTCCTGCAACTGTGTGCAGGCAAAGTGATTGTCTGATGCTTGATTGGCTGAATCATAAAAAGTGCACACTGAGAACCATATTAATTAGAAATGTTTGATTAATTAAGGACTTCCTTAATCAAGGAAATGTAATCGTGATGTAGTTTTCAGATTATTTTCTTGTTCAGCTGCACTTATATATCCATCTTATTTTGTGTCGACTCACTGCTAACACAAACACACACACTTACATTTTTTGAGCCACCCAGGATTTGGCCAATACCTCAACTTAGGAAGCCCTCTGAAAGTCTGATATTTTACCCAGAGTGTAGTTCAGCCTTTAAGTGTTGGTTTAGCCGAGAGGTCTGTGACAGATGTGGGTGATGTCTCTGCCCCAGATCTCCAGGACTCTGTCCCCTTTGATATTTCTTGACTACGGGGCTCATATAAGCACATTGAGAAAGAAGTCAAGGTCACTCCCACTCTGTCGCCATATAGCCTCATGAATATTATGATTAATCAGATTCTTTTGGCCCGAATTAATAACAAATCCTGCATTGTTTTGCTCACCCCAGAGATTCAAGCCTAGTTTTTTAGGATCTGGAAATGTTGCACAACAACTCTCTAACTCAAGACTCCCTGATGACAATTCTTACTCAAAACAAAAAAACACAAGCTGTAAATGTAGCTCTGCCCTTTGGCTGGGACGACTGATAGATGCGACACAACAAGTGGTGAGATGCATCAGGTCCATATGCTTCATCAAGCAGCAAACAGCGATGTCTGGAGTGCAGTTTCTACTTTAAATGTACAATCTGTCACCTCCTCCTCCTCACTCTAACATTCAGTCAGTAGTGTAATTTTAAAAATGCCAGAAAACAGTGTTTGCTGTAGTATCTTTAACATCACATTTTCATGGTTGTAAATAAACAAAAGAGTGAGCGACATGAACTCTTCCATTTTGTAGGTTACATTTGCAAATAGTTGTATTTATTGTAATTGCTGTAATAATTATGCATATTCATGTGGCTGATGTTGCCAAAACAATATTTTGTAATATGATGTTACTCAGTTAATAATATGGATGTTTGCATGAATAGTTAAAATCACTTTCTAATGAGTGAACTAAATATAGACTAATTTCATATAATGGCCTCCGAGAATTGCATTACTGTCAAGTGTAGTGGCTTACCCATGTCAAAGGCTACATTGACGCAATGATGTGTAATGCATCAGAAGGTAATCTAAAGCTGTGAAACCGAAGATATAACAGCTTGCTTTAATTCAAGCATGATTTCATTTAAAGTGCATCACTTAGTTGCAACTTGGCACAGTTGCTGCTAATCATACATATCACCGTCCCTGTAAGATGTGGCCGATGTAGAGAGTCTATTTGTGCAGGGGGAGGCCATCCCGCTTCATCTGTCACTGTGTTACTGGAGTGGAAACAGGTGTCTCATTTGATGTTCTCCGAGTCTTCTCTGACTTTTTTCTTTATTTATATATTTTATGCTTCAATTCTGTACATGGTCCTCTCAAATTGAGTTGTTCCTCCCACTGGTGCTCTCTGCTGAGTGGCTGTCAGCTCCTGAGATGTCGAGGGAAAAGCTTGATGGGCGGCAGACGGGCACACATACAGTAGGCGACATTAATCTACTCAGAAGGTCACCGTCACATGTTGTCCAAACAGTTCAAATGCAGGTTATCGCTGTGTACGCAAAAGTTGGAAAAACAATTGGGTTGGGGTGTGATTTAAATAGCTCATCTTCAATTAGCATTCGTTATCTTTGGCTGTTTTTGTTGTCAAACTTTAAAAATATATGGTATGGCTAATCTTAAAATTGTCATCTGTTGCACACCCACTTATGCTTTTCTAAGGTTTTACTGGAATGCCGACCCTAATCTCAGATTGTATTTACTGCTTTTAGCGGGCGTGAGAAAAAGAAAATGGAATTGTTTGCAAAAGAAAAAACAGCTTTATCACAAATGCTGACCTTTAATTACAAAACCTTTAGACCAGGAGACCTTAGCTTTTACTTAAGTTGACATTTATAAATACCGAATTGTCCCTGTGAATTGCTTTTTGTTGAAGTCTGTATAGAGGAGTGAGATAGCATCAGTCCATTTGTCAAATACTGTAACTGTTGGCTCAGGGGGCTGACAGGGTGTGTGCAGGGGACAATGTATAACTGGTCTCAACTGTCCATGTATGTAGAGGACAGACCAGTTAGCAAAGGGCCTCTCCTATCAGTCACGCTAGTGATGGAAAGTCGAGATAAAGATGGTACTCTACCCTGCTACTGTGTTTGTGTGCCCGGGACAAGAAATCGATACAGCTGGTTTCAGAGACTGTTTTACAGTCAGGGCAGCTCTCAGCTTAAATGTTTGTCTGTTATATTCAATGACACTTCTCTGCAAACTATCACCCACAGGGAGCGGAGAACAAACGTGAAACAAATAAACTAGCTGTCGACCCATCCTAGCATCGTTTGTGCTTCCTGATAGAAACTGGACCACATGGAAATTTGCTTTGTACACTACAGTTCCCAAACCAAATCTATCACAGCTAAGATCCAAGCCATTATATTACTGTAGGGCTGCAGAGGAAATATTACATCTCTGGCTTGCTTGTTTTATCCCTGATCTTTGTGTCCACCCATCATCACAGGGATACAGAGGCATCTGTGGGGACACATGTCTTCCATTGCCTCTCCCCTGATGAAAGAGGATTTCCCGTCTGATACGCAGTAAAGGTTATCTGGATCGCAGTCATGTTTCTGTATAACATGCACTGCCAAGCAAAGACAGGAAAACATTTTCCTCCCCAAAACTCATTTCAGCTTTGCTTTTCATTATTACCACCATGAACATACTGCACTTATGTGACCATAATTCTCTTTTCAGTGAGCACAACACAACTCTGATGCCTTTTGGCCTGAAATGAAAACAAAATCTCTTGGTGATTCTGAGAAACCTTTAGGGTAGTCTTTTAGCTCCCCCATCCCTATGTAGCAAGGCAAGCACTGTATAGGAGAACATTAGCTGGAAAGAAATGCTAATAATCAGAAGCCTGCACAAACCCTCAGATTATTTCCCTCTCAACACAGAATACTTCCACAGATTTACACAGCGAGAGTGGAATAGGATGTACACAACTTTGAATAGGATAATGTTTTCCCCTATAATCTAGTCCTATATTTTGTGAGACATCAATGTGTTTTTGCACTCTCACTGTATGCCTGTATTTTTTGGAAATTATTTGCTGCAATTTCTAAAGCAAAAGGTTCTGCTTCTGAGAGTAGGCCTTATTTGACAATCCAGTGTTTAAGAAAAAAAGGGGGAAAAAAACAAAGAAAGAAAGAAAGGAGAAAATGGTGCCTGAGGCTGAATAGAGCAGACAAGCAGCAGCTTCACATCACTCACCTGGATTCAGAAAGGACAGAAATAGCACTAAAAGCTCCCACTCTCACTTTGTAACTGTTCCTTTGTTTCCATGTCTCTTGCGTTTGGCTACCTTCATGGCAGCTCGTACACCCTGTGCTGCTTTTACCAAAGGGCTGGTCACCACCTCATTATTGCCACAGGTAATTTTAAAATATGAGACATACAAAAAAAAATCTATCATGTTGTCTGACAGTTGTATGGCAAGTGCATTAAATGTATCTTAAAATCTATCAGTCAAAAGCAATCAGATATCGTTCAATATATATTAAAAAAAATACTTCTTTTTACTATTCCTCATATAGTTTTTTTTATTTTTTATTTTATTTTGAATAGAGGTAATATTTGTGATATTTAGGCCCGAGCGGCGAGTAGCACTCGCCCGCGGAGGGCCTATTGAAATCGCGCTGTTTATTATTATTCTTCTCCGCCTTCAAACCCCAATTTCGCCCCTTTCCCCAACTCGAAAATGCGTGAACTTTTTGCCGGACGTCCGGCTTCTTCCGAAATTCGATATTTTGTGCTGCTCGCGCATGTCCGACGCGAAATGGCGAAATAGCGCCCCCTACAAATTTTAAGTTTCGCTTACTTTGGCGTAGACCAACAAAATTCGGTACATATATGTACCATACCCAGATATACAAAAAAGCCTCTTAATGTCATGGTTAAGTGTCAACAGGAAGTCTGCCATTTTGAATTGGTCGTTTTTGGCGCCAAATTAACTCGTCCAAAACGATTCGCCCGACACGCTCCAAATTTGATAGACAACATCTTCTGACCTAGCTGAGTAAAGATTGTGCTCCGTAGCTCGATACGTCAAAGGGCGTGGCTTCTGGTGGGCGCCAAAGTTGGGCTCGATTGCCATCCAAATTCGGTTGGCTGTCACGCCCACATACTTTATCCTATCAACTTCAAACTTGAATTGCAATTACGGCAGTGAGTCCCTGATTCGCCCGATATATCAATATCCCACTTTACTCAATGCGCCCCCCGGTGGTAACAGGAAGTGACCTGGTTTACACTTACATTGTCAAATCGACTTCAAATGTTACACGTGTGATGACACTCCGCCCCTGAACACACCCACCCACATCTGGATTCATACAAATGCGCCCCCTGGTGGTAACAGGAAGTGACCTGTTTTACATTTACATTGTCCGATTCACATCAAACTTCAGGTGCTTGATCCCGGTCAGCTCCTGAACGCCGCTACCCGCTTCTGGCTTCGTAGCGCCACCTAGTGGACGAACCGCACGTTGCGTTTTTCCGCTCCCGCAGCGCTTTTTCGCCATTCTCGCTTCGCGCCACGGCCCCCGCACGCCTCAGGCCCCCGCGGTCGCATGGGTCGAGCGAGGGCCGATCATCGCCGCTTGCGGCTTTAATTTTCATTAGAATGCTTGATGACCTTCAAGTCCTGTATATGGCTATCTGTCTTTATTTCATTTAAACCAACACTAAGGAACTTTTCAACCTTCATAAAATATTTTCATAACTTTTGTGATGATACATCGACTTACAACAAGTTGAATGACACCTCTGTCATGGCCTGAGGGGGTCTGTATCTCTTTCTCTGGCACTAAGCAGCTTTGAGGAGCATGGTAGGAACCCTGCTCTCACTTAAGTTTCACTTTCACTTTTGCGAGTCACAACAAGGAGGGAACAGGCAAAACGGCACTTTAGCAATGGATTATGTTTGTGTTTTCACTTTGAAATGATCCACTGGAAACAGAAACTTAGTTTTGATGTCTTCTGTTAATTTTAATGCAGGATATTTACAGGGCTTCATGCTAGTGTTCATGGGAAATGGAGTCTTCCTTCAGGCAAAACACTACCGCTTTGGTCCACAGGTGCCGCCAAACTCAACCAAAACTGAAAGTTCTTTAGTACTGCTTTAATGTTACCCATTAATAAAAAATAAAATAAAATACAAAAGCTCCCAACTCAAGTATAATCAGCAGTCATGTTATGTTAGAGAATCTTGATATCACTGAAGGATCATCCTAGTGGGACAAAATAAAGTTTGCTGTAATTCACATACAGAGAAGTTTTACACTCCAAAGTAGATCATTAAAGGCAGGGTTGGCGATCCTGGAAAAATGGTTCTAGAAGGCTACATTCAGTCAAAAGTCCCAGCCCCCTTCCTCAGACTGCTCTCTGAAGCCACGCCTTCACCTTTCCGTGGACGTGGGTGAAGACGCCCAACACGCATTAATCAGAGCTACACTGCCACCCATCAGACTGGAGTGTGGCTTTTCCGCATACGTAGGTGAAAAGACTGGTTGCGCATGCAGGAGGAGGGAGAGAGGGAGAGGGCGTAGGCAGAACTAGACATGAAGGCATCTGATTGGTTTTTCCTTTTCGGAGTGAAAAGCATGGATTGGTCAGAGTTTTGTCAGTCCTGCAGCTGCCACAGAGGCCTGATTATTGTCGTTCCTTTTTCTGAATACATAATGTACTGTATTGATTACTCTCAGGATAGAAGAACCATTTCGCCCAGTATAACAAAACGTGTTTCTGAACAGGATTACCAACTATAACTTTAAATGTCCATGGAAATTACATTTTTAACTTTGGAATTGCAACAATACAAATACATGTATTTCTAGAGAATGTAAAGTTGCAATGGAGCATTCACATTCAGAAACAATAATATATATTTTTTAATTGAGACAGATACTGTATAGCTGCCATCCATCAGGCCTGTAGCCTAGCTACCCTATGGTTTTAGCATAGGTACAATTTATTGTTGTTTGTAGCAGTATTACACAGTAATCAATGTTACACTGCTATGTTAATGAATAGCATGTTTTCTGTGCTGCTGTTGTGATGATGACACCGGGAACAGAAACATAACATTAATGTTGCATTAAGCCCATTTTAGTCATTTATTTTCATTTTAGTTGATTTCAACATATTATTTAAACCCCACTCATTAAGATTAAGGCATTGCAATACTTAAACTGAAGTTAAACTAATTTCCTTTTTTCTTCTTCTTCTTTTGCACAAAGGCTGGCTATCTACTTGACTCATTCATCAGATTGACATTTCTCTGGAATACTTTCTCTCCATCCAAGTATTAAAAAATTTGAGGATGTGACAAGCTCTCTTAAATCACTCATTCTACATTTGTTCATGTTTCATTTTTGTATTTTGGAACAAAATGGGTTTACAATCTGACATAATATAGACCAGAAGTTATTACAGATGTCAAAGCCATGTTAATCGTTTATTATAATTGGCTAGAGTCAAACTCAGCACCATTAAAGAAATGTCTCCCTCAAAACCTTGCAAATGAATGGTTTGTAATGAAAACCTAATTTCAGCACACTATCTACTCTGTGGCTTCCTAATTAGCCAGCATGTGATGCAGAAAGCACAGTATCTTTTTCTTATTTATTCTGAGTTGCTTAAAGGATTTTTATCTAAAACAAGAAAACAAGTAATATAGGATCGATGTCAGATTAGGTTTGAGAAGAACAAAAGTTGCTTATGCATGTTCTGTGCATCTTTCTTTTTGCCATTCATTTGAACAACAAAATATAGGAATGAGTTGTCTGTAAATACTTACCAGATATGTGATTTCTCCCAATCAGAATACACACATCAAAAAGGTCATATACAGGATTATCATTAATTTCAAGGGCCACACCAGTTTTTTAACAGATGAACCTGATAATATACCATTTAATCTGACATAGCAAGGCTGTGAAAAGGATTTTCACATCATGGTCAGTTGAAGTCTGTAATCTATAATATTCTCAAACCTATGGATTCACTGCCATAAGAGAGATAAATACTGTCAGTGGGTAAACCATCCAAGCTTGACGAGCCTGAGTTAAATGTAAACTGACAGTGATGATTCTGTAATTAGCCAAATCTGTCAACATGCAAAGTTAATCAAAGGAAAAATGACAGTAAAAATGAACTCACTGTGCACCATTATCAATCTCCGCCGAGGCTCAAATTTCCTTCAGCTGATTATTGTAGCACACAGGTTTTTTATTTAATGTGCTTATATGCTAAAACATTAATCTGACAAATAAATTAATACAGTGTAATCAAATATATTATAATATAATTATATAATATCTGTTTCATTCAGCTTCATACCTGTGTCTGCAAAGACAGTTTAGTCAGGTAAGGACAATTATGAGCTGCTGAGAGCGTGACGTTCTGCTACTATAGCAGCTAAGGCAATCACTTGTTGTGACAGGGACAAGGAAGCTCCCTCTCCCTACAGGATGCTGATTGATTGGGCAGTCAGGAAGAGGGAAATGTCCTTCACAATGGGTAGAGAAGGACAGTAGGCCCAGACACACTCACTCTCCTCCCAGAACTTTGCGTTTTGCTGAACTAATCCTCACTGTTGACATCAAAGAACTACAGCTGACATGGGAATGAGCTCTACTGGAAATGCTTCTGTCAAACAAGATTGACGCATGTGTCCGGATTCATAAAGTAGTGTCTCCTGCTTTGACGGCGCTTTTTTTCATAGTCATCCAAAACTGCCAAAATGCAAGGCCTTAGCATCAGAGTTTGATTCTGCAAGTTCAAACAGAGATGAAGCTGCAGAGCAAATATTAGATGCACAATGCACCATGGGACAGATCAGCAAGATTATGTCAGTCCATACATCTTATATTTTATGATTTGCCATTCCCAGATTTAGCTTTGTAGATTTCAACTATGCCTTTAACGCCCATGACAGAGAGAAGACAATCTTTAAAAATGAACATTACCGAAGCAAACCATGTCTCAATTAGCAACAGTATTATTTCAGGTCATTTGTGGTAATTAACACATGAAGCTTTACTTTTCAAATGACATGGGAGACTGGTGTGGAATGAAATTAATCAAGGATCTTCATAATCATTACAAAGTATACACCCCCAGACTGTATTTATAACAAGTATGTCTGAGGTAAGGGCTGCACTTGTGTCCTTGGAGCTGATTTGTAAACCTTTCAAAATTCAGTGAACATGAACACAGCATACACACAAAGCTGGAAAGCTGCGTATTCATCCAAACTTTGGATGTATGAAACCATACACATACATGCAGGATTCAGTGGATGGTTTAGTCAATATGAAGCTGAGTGCACATCCACCTTTTCACTCCCCAAATTTAACATGCTAACATGTATAAATATACCTGAGCAATCGCTCTCTTCAGAATCATAAAAAGAATAGCAAAACCAAGCAGCTTTCAGATGTAGAGTTCAGAGAAGAGACATTATTTGATAGTCAGTACCCTAGCATTAAAAATAAAAGAGTGGTGGAAGCTCTTACTGCAGTATAGGGTATTTGTTTTTATGCACCTTCCCATGATTGAAATGGCCGAAACAGCTTTGGTTTATTTTATATACTCTTTATTTCTACCATACACATTTGTTTTAATGTACATACAGGCATAATGCAGTAATGCACCAGGCAAAAGGTGAGGTAAAAAACGTCTGCAGTAGTGCGTTGTTGGAGATTTACTGGAAAAAGCTCATTCTGAAAGCTGAAATGGCACGCTTCTGACTCGAACCTTTCAGAAATAATGACACTCTGAAGACAACATGATATTTGGGGTGTGAGCTCCTGTGGGCTTCAGAAGAGCTGATTTGAAAGTAATTTAACTTCTAAATTAATTGCTCGCTAAGAAACCACCTATTGCTCACCATCCCAGCCTGTAGCCAGTTCCCAACGATGGTGTTTGTTAGGATGAATGAATCACGGGCTACCTTGCCACAATATTAGTCAGTCTCATTTGTGCATCACATATTATTTGCACGTTGATGGAATGGAAATGCTTTCTATTAAACATGAGCAAATTCATCCTCTGATGGTGCCTTCATAGCAGCGTGTGTGCAGTCAATCACTCCGATTACATCTGGGAAACTGACTCTGTCTGTAAATTGTGCTTCAATGATAGCCTGCTCAACCACATCATATGGATCGTTGTGTACCTGGCTGACGTACGGCTGATCATGTCCCATACAACAGGCAAAGCACAGTGCAAGGACTAATGGCACAGTCCTGGTCAGTCTGCCAGTCCCCTCTGGGAACACTCTGTGTCTGTGATGAAGAAAACTAATGCGGTCAGCAATCGTATGGAACAATGCTGGACACCATGTCCTTCTCCAAAACAAGACCCAACTCAGCACACAGCCATGAAGATTGATAATGTCCAATGACTTATAAGCCAGTCATCATTATAGGTCAAAACATACCTGCTCTACCTCTGAATTTCTGTTGCTATTCACTTTGTAGTTATGCATCCTTTTTTCTTTTTTTAACATGATTTTGGCTCCCCTTGTCCACACATGTGGATCTGGTATTGTTTACAACAAGGCCCATGTGGCCCATGAGTAGTAGTAATTTTCCCAGGTTGTTAGACATATGTATTGGGAAAATACACTCTTAGAGGTTTTTCCTTATATGGTCTGTATTCTATTTTAGCTTTTCTCTGTACATTCTATGTAAAGCTGTTACAAGGGTTCATGTCTATGTATGGTAAAACCTTGAAATGTATGTTTTAGGGCTGACCTCCAAAAGTCGACTATTCGACGATTCGATTCGGAGGGGTCTGATTCCACTATGAACCTCGTAGTCGAATCTAACCAAGACCATACCATTCTGACTATATGGGGGTGCCCACGGCTGCTGAGCATAAATTGTTACATAGAATGTCTTTTTTCGTTATAAAAAGACTATTTTGATACAAAATCTGCCTACTTTCTGTTCTGCACAATCAAATGAGCGGAGGTTTTTTTTTTTTTTTTTCAAATGAGCGGAGGTGAGCAGTAGGACCGTCAAAGTCACGGTAGGTACTCAGAAGTCATTGCAGAACACTCACGGAGTGGCAAAAAGACGAGAGGCAGAGCCGCCAAAGTTTAAAGTCAAGGAAGTCTGACAGTCTAACTTTGTCAACATTTATCATGCATGACCTGACAGAACAGCAAAACATTGTGAGGTTACATCTGACTTTGACCGAGTTACATTCAAGAACCTGCTTTCAATCACGGAAAATAAATTAACTCCAGCGGTGATTTTTTTTTTCGATGGATCAGCTGTGTTTACCGTTTCAAGTGTCAATAGTTGTGATGGTTAAACAGATGAATTAGTCTCTAACACATCCTAAAGTTTGACATGTCAGAGTTTTTCAGAAGAGGAACTTGTTTTTTTTCCGACTTCCGAGTTGTAATGAACGCACCATAAGTGTCGGGAGTCACAGCTGTAATCTCGTCCCTCTGCAGCCTGTCTGTCTCTCTGCCGGTGCCGCGGTCACACTGTGTGTGTTACAGGATTGATTAACGTAATGTACGGATTGTCGAGTCCTTCTGACCTCCGTTTGTTTTGATACTACATGGTTTACCCGGTTTCTCTGTGTCCACGACCACCGCTATCCTTCATCACGTTGAGGGATGAGGGATGACTCACAGTCCGAGCAAAAGGAGCGTTGTCCAGGGCAACGTAACATAAACGCATACCCTGGCTCACAATGGCTACTAAAAATCATCCATAGTGTGGAAAATAAATAAAGGTATTTGTTTTACACCTACCATATTTTTGGGGTGTTTTAGCTCTTTTGTTTGAAACGGGAAAAAGTCGCACGAACGCCCACTTGCAAGTGAATAAACTGGCAAGACGTTCATCTTGTTTGCGAGTACTCAGTTTTTGAAAGTTCCCACTACAATTTGGTGTCAGAAGTGGGATTTCCTTGGCGTGAGTCGATATTGGACTCAGGACCACCGGGAAGAGTGCACGCCCAAAACCTCCCCAAGAAAAACTGGGTAGAGATGTGGGACCCGGAGGGACTGAGGCCGTGGTCGACTCACGGCAGGAAACCTTGGTGGAAAGCAAACAGGAAGCGTCTTTCTGGTCAGTATTCCACTGTGATTCTCAGAATGTCGAACTGATAAACAACAAATTATGGTTATCAATTACGGTTCTGTAGTATGATCAGGGAAGACTTGTGTGTAGGGATTTAGTCAGCCTGGGGCACTAGGACAGGTCAGGGACCGCTAGAAGACGAGTCACCTTGGGATTCCACAGCCTTTGGCTACTAGGGCAGGTCAGGGACCGCTAGGGAATTGCCTAAAGAGGCCTCAGAAAGAAAACGGGTTCTAGCCAGGGGCTACTAGGGCAGGTCAGGGACCGCTAGAGAAACTGCCTATAGGAAAATAACTAAGGGTTCTAGCCTGGGGCTACTAGGGCAGGTCAGGGACCACTAGAGAAACCGCTTAGATGGGTACCACTAACAGCAAAGGAGCAGTACTGACTAACACACCTATCCAGGCACCACCAGAACCTGATAGAGGTGCTCCAAATGTAAGTTACATGTTGCGGAATTATGGGACTGAGAGTTGTAAACAACTGGATGTCTGGGTTGCAGAATGTGGGTTTCCTGCTGGAGGAAGTTTTAGTATAATAACTAACAGAACCCTAATGGAAATTGCAAGAGAAAGAATGAGTTGACAAAAAAAAAAAAATAGGGAAAGACAGTCACAAGCAGGGACAGCAGCCTCTAATGTGTTTGTTCAGTGTGTTACATTTAGAGACGTGGACTTGGACTCAGCCCCACCTACCGGCAGTCGACATCTGAGACAAATACCACAGAGGTCCTCCAGCTCCTCAAGCCAGACACCACCAGCGGCTCCGGGTACAAGTTCCTCAAAATCAGGATCAACTCTGACTTTTTGACCTTCTCCACCAGCACTTGAGACATCCACAGCTGCTACGTCACAAGCAGACTGGCCATCCCCGCAGTCTAAACTCAGGGGCAAGTACCACCTGTCGAGGTCCGCCACAATGGACTAGTCCCCTGCACCGGACAATTAAGCAAATAATGATAGCCAGATACTACAAGACGTACAAGACAGTATCAACAAGATACGGGCATAAAGAAGAGATACTGTGGTGATGAAGGAGAAGCAGGACATCAGACCTTCACTTCTGATGGGACATTACAACTCCCTTTAGTGGAAGTGGCAAATGACTATGGGAGTTTCCAGGATAGACAATGGACAGTGGCAGATATGAAGAAGGTTGCCAAAACCTCCCACAAGTGATCAAGGTGGAGAAAGAAGAAATCATCGATAGACTCATGATGACTCGACTCTATGCATATGACGCCTGGTCCCAGAGGAAGAGGCAGAGGCCGCTGGCTGAGAGGACGAGGACGTGGCAATGGTTGCTGCAATTGTGGAGCATGTGGACACTGGGCCAGAGAGTGTCCTCATCTAGGCAACAACTACGAGAGTGTTGACTGACTGGAGGAGGGGTCGAGGACAAGTGCTGCTACGTCTACAACAGCATGTGAGAACACCAATACATAGACACAAACACCTCATGTACAGGAGTAAGATCAATTAGCTAACAACATTACCAATCACAGTACATACACGATGTTTACGCATGATGCATATAAAGTGATGCCCAAGCTAACACTAAAGGTCGCAGGCCAACAAATTTCATTTTTGGTAGATTCCGGGGCAACAGAATTAGTAATAATGGAGAAAGAGCTAATTACTAAACCAAAGATGAGTGAGGGAAAAATAATAAAAAATAAAAATTTAATTTCTCCTTTCATCTTGTTGTCCTATAAGGGTTGGGACCTTATGTGTGTGTTAGACTCACTTTTAACTGCAAGTAAAGAGGGTGTAGAAATGTCTAGACAATGCACACTATTAAAAGGCAGAGATCTATACCAGTGACACAAATTTCAAAAATAAATACTTTTAATTGCATGATTCATTTTTCTATAGGGTCAGATTCAGAGTGTGGTTTAACAAAGAGCAGGAAGGCGACATTCTGCAAACAGATTACATCTATTGGGATGAGAGCAATTGTGTTATAGGAGTGGTATTACCTGATGAAGTATAACAAATATTCTACCAGGTTACCAATTTTGAAGTCCGCATATTCCGATAGGAGACACTGAACATGTACAGGAGCAGGTTCTGGAGGAGAAGATGCAACAGTGGATGCAGCAGTGGATAGGGCAGTGTAGGAAAGACCACCGGTGGCAGAGGAGAGGAAGTGAAGGAGTATTTTACCATCCAGGCCTTAAAAGCGTATAAGTGTCATTGTAGTATACGTCTTGACGCGCGCAGAAGTGTACACGTTATTCCCACAGAGATTGATCAAAGGGGCAGTGCTTAAAAAGTAACACCAAAATCATCTTTTCGCCCCTGTAAAGAACAATCACCTTTGAAGCCAGAAGCAATACAAGGTATAACACCAGTGTTTGAGTCATTGCTTAAGGCTGAGATCATTGTTCCATGTGAAACATCACCAGTGCGTACACCTATATTTCCAATCAGGAAAATAAGAGATGCTGGCCAGCCCGAAGAGTGGAGATTTGTTCAAGACCTGCAGGCAGTAAATTCAGCGGTGCATGCTCGCGTGCCAAATGTACCTAATCCACATACTATTTTATCACAAGTTCCACCAACAAGTAAATGGTTTTCTGTTATTGATTTGGCAAATGCTTTTTTCAGCGTTCCAGTGCATAAGGAATCACAGTACTGGTTTGCGTTTTCTTTCAAGGGGAAGACATGGACGTGGACTCGATTACCCATGGGGTATTGTGAAAGTCCTACAATTTATAATGCTGCCTTGAAAGAAAACTTGGACAGTCTGGTGTTTCCAGGTGGAAGTGCGTTATTGCAGTATGTGGATGATTTGATGATTTGTTCCGCAACTAAAGAAACTTGTTTAGAGGACACTAAAGTTTTATTGAGACATTTAGCAGGTAATGGTCACAAGGTGAGTCTAAGTAAATTACAATTCGTTCAACCAAAAGTGACCTTTTTGGGACATGTGATCACAGCTGAGGGTAAAGCTCTCTCTCCCAAGCGTATAGCTGCAATTCAAAATATTCCTAAACCTCTCACAAAGAAACAAATAATGTCTTTTTTGGGAATGACATCATATTGCAGACAGTGGATTCCTTATTATGCGGAAACTGAGGCTCCACTCTCTGCAATGATCCATGGTAAAGGCCTGACTGCGCATCAGACTGTGACTTGGACGAACGAAGCTGAAGAAGCTTTTGTTAAATTGACAAAGACTTTACAGACTACTCCGACTTTATGACTGCCTGACATGACTAAACCATTCACACAGACGGTGCATGAGAAAAATGGGTTCATGACAATACTGATACAAGAGCATGGAGGAAGACCAAGACCAGTTGCTTATTTCTCTTCTAAACTGGATACAGTGGGGACTGGCCTCCTGCTGTGTTTAAGAGCGTTAGCCGCAGCAGAGAAAGCAGTGCTGGCATCACAGGATTTGGTAGGATACCAGGATTTGACTCTTTTGGTACCACATGTTATTTATTTTATTTTGTTGGAACAGAAGACGGCTCATCTGTCAGCAGCCAGGTGGTTAAGATATCATACTGTTTTGCTTGATATGCCTAACGGTGAAGCGATGTACCATGCTTAACCCTGCTACTCTTTTTCCTACAGAAGGTGACTGCCTTACAGTTATTAATGAAGTTTGTTCTCCTAGGTCGGATCTACAGGCTACACCATTGCCCAACGCAGAGTTGGAGTTGTTTGTTGACGGATCAGCCTCACGTGATCCAGCCACAGGCAAGGTGTTAGCAGGATATGCTGTGGTAACACAGCATGAGACCTTAATAGCTGAGTCACTTCCAGCTAACTATTCAGCACAAGCAGCAGAACTTAAGGCATTGACTGGAGCATGTAAATATGTGATAGATAAAACAGTTAATATCTATACTGATAGCTGATATGCTTTTGGATTTTGGAGCAATTTGGAAACAGAGGCAGTTTCTTACATCTGCGGGTAAGCCAGTGGCTCATCATCAGCAGGTGGCTGAGTTACTGGAGGCTGTTCTGTTACCCAAACAAATTGCCATTTGTAAATGTGATGCACATACTAACAAGTCTGATCCGGTTTCACAGGGAAATGCGAGAGCGGATTCAGCTGCCAAGAGGGCGGCAAGGCTGTCTCTTAAGCCACCACAACTTGTGTCTGTTTCTCAAGATGTTGTAACCCCTACAATTGATTTACAGGAGACACAGGGTAGAGCCATAAAAGAGGAGAAGGCTCAGTGGAAGAAGGCACAGGCATGTGTCAATGATGGAGTATGGTATGGACCGGATGGTAAACCTTGTTTGCCTAAACATCTTTTTCCTGCTTATGCCAAGTTGACACATGGTCAGGACCATGCGTCAAAGGGGCAGATGCAGGCAGACATAAGCAGGTATTGGTTTACAAAAGGGTTTTCAACATTTGCTCAGAATTTTTGTCAAAAATGTATTGTGTGTGCAACACACAATGTGGGTATAGGTCAACAAATGCACACCCACCACCATCAATGCCATTTGATCATTTGCAAATGGATTTTATTGAATTAACACCTAGTGACAGTAAGAAATATTGTCTAGTGATTGTAGACATGTTTAGTAAATGGGTGGAAGCTTTTCCAGTAACTAAAGCAGATGCGAGTGCGTTTGCTAAGTGTTTAATTAATGAGATTATTCCTAGATGGGGAATACCTAGGAAAATAAGCAGTGACAACGGTACACACTTCGTAAATGCGGCTTTGACTGCAGTGGGTGAGTATTTGGGAATTGACATGAGAACACATTGTGCTTATCATCCAGCCAGTGGAGGAGCGGTTGAGAGAGAGAATGGCACCTTGAAAAACAAACTTGCAAAATGCTGTAAAGAAACAGGTCTTAGTTGGACAAAAGCTCTTCCGTTGGTCTTGATGTATATGAGGGGAAGAATAAGAAATAAATATGGTTTTAGTCCCTTTGAGATATTGTTTGGAAGACCTTTGAATACGGGGATAGGGCCCCAGAAGAGACAATTGCCAGATACTGCAATGTGTGAAGATGAGATGTTGCGTTATTGTGCACACCTTTCCACTGTGCTTTGTGATATTCACAGACAGGTGAAGGACGCTTTACCACAGGAGGCGAGTGGATATCTGCACAACCTGAAGCCAGGAGACTGGATCGTGGTGAAGGATTTCAGAAGAAGAGGCTGGAAATCACCGAGGTGGCTGGGACCATATCAGGTGCTTTTGACCACGGCATCAGCAGTGAAGACCGCAGAGAGGGCTACGTGGATACATGCAAGCCATTGTAAGAAGATTCCGAAAATAGACGACATCCCTTCTTCAGCAGACAACCTTGCGGAGCAGTGTCAGACAATTGCCGAACAGTTGTGTGGGAAAGTCCGGCTACAAAGGGGAGTGTACACCAAGTACACTCATCTCAAACCCGGTGAAGAAATCAACAACCCCGCCAATTTTAGGGCAAGAGTTTGATATCTGTGAAGTAGGTTTAGCAAAAAGATGATATTCATACAATGGAATCCATTATTCAATCTAACTACAAAAGATGAAGGATGCACCCGTGAAGCAATTAAATTACAGGACATGTTAACATTCAGAAGCCCAAGGGAAGACGTCAGTGGGCGACATCTAAAGAAAGCTGCAAGAGACTTGCACCTGTATACATCAATGCAACATACTCCAATGTATCGGACAAAACCTTTTGTTGTTGGGACATGCTTTGTGAAGAAAGTTTTGGCCCACAATCATGGCCAAACGTGAAGAATGTGACACCAGTAGAAGCGCAGACGCAGATACCAACACAGTATATGGGACTATTAAAATGTAATACATGCCTTACAGGATAAATGAAACTCCAAATGTGTAACTTTGATTCCTGACAATACAGATAACTTTAACAATGTAATAGAAGCTCTACAAAACATCAGAGATGCTTTTGGTCCATCAGATTCAGCAGGTTACAGTTTCAGCAATTGGCTTTCAGACAAGCTAGGGCCATGAGGTGCAAATGATGGTGCAATTTTTAATTCCAAGTTGGTTATGTTTTGGCATAATTTTATGTTTCTGTACCTTTGTACTGACATGCATGAGGGCATTACTGTATAGATGGTTAGGAGATGTTGTAGGAGGACATGTGCAACAATATGTACAACTGCATACTAATGATGACATGGAGATGTTTCCAGTTCCAGGATGGATCCCACCATATTCTGACGATAACGAGACTGTGTAATTTGATTGTGTTGTGCTGTGATATGTTATCTTAATTTGCAGTGTATTTTATTTTTTGATGTGAGCACTGAATACTCAAGAGGGTGGAGTGTATTGGGAAAATACACTCTTAGAGGTTTTTCCTTATATGGTCTGTATTCTATTTTAGCTTTTCTCTGTACATTCTATGTAAAGCTGTTACAAGGGTTCAAGTCTATGTATGGTAAAACCTTGAAATGTATGTTTAGTGTTTAGACACTTTACGACCCCCCGTGGCTGTTTTTGTTACACTCAATACGGTGCCAGACCATTTAGGGGTAACAGCTGTTAGGAAGTGACGTATGTACTGACAGGTGTTGAAGTGATGTGACGTGTATATAAGCAAGTTCTTTGTCAGAGACAGTGCGCATCTTTCCAACTGGTGACTTAAAGCAGATATCAGTGGCACGGCCGTTTCGGCTAATGCTGTGTTCAAGGCAGGCTTTTGAAACCGTAAGTTACAGCTTCAAGTCACAACTACGACTTGGTAGCGTTCCAGGTAACCCGTAGCTCGTGTTTTTACCGTCCTGTTGTCTGTGAAAGTTCCCTATAACGGCCACTCGTAACTTCCGACCCGTGAACTCGTACCAGATCGAACTGGTATGACTTCACAGGAAGGAAAAACACAAAGTACGAGTTTCCTTGAACGCACCATGAGTTAGCAGCCCCCGCCCTTGTCAGGCATCAATTGGTCCTCGTGCTACGTCACCACATTCACGCGCATCCCTTGGCTGCACACACAGCCCTTCATGCCGTTCTCTCCCCTCATTGGATAACACTTGTATCCCACAAGGAAAATTTTCTCCGCGGGTTACAGCAGAGCAGAGTGACGGAGAGACTCGTGTTTAGGCTGAAATACTTCATGTAAGTGATTGCTGACAGAAAATAGGACTATTTAGGACTTATATTAACAAAAACATTCCACTGATATCTGCTTTAACTGTTGCTGTTCGGAAACGCCCACTTGCAAGTGAATAAACTGGCAAGACGTTCATCTTGTTTGCGAGTACTCAGTTTTTGAAAGTTCCCACTACAACATACTGTAGTATAATGTGAGTGGTTTTACTGCATCACCAGTCAACTAAAACATGTACATACAAATGTGCATATGCCAAAACATGAAGCTGGCATGGAGGATTTCAAATTGCATGTTCATGTTCTTTGATATGTCCGACTGTGAGAGTGGCAGATGGCTTTCACAACATTTTTGTATTTTTGTATTGTAGGTAGAATTTCATGAGACCCCAGCACTCAGTCTTTTCAGTTCCTTCAGTCCTTTTCAGTAACTCAACAGGCAGATTTCACCTCATTGCTGTTATTAAGTCCATGCTAAGCACCAGTCTGAGCCTGAATCTGTTTTTTCTCTAAACATATTCATAAAGTATGAAAATATATTAATCATTTTGTTACTTTTGGTAAGCTCTCAGACAGATTTGATTTCTGTTGTATTATATCCTTTTCAAACTTTTAGCATCTCTTTCAACATATTGTTGATCTTTTTCTGTTTTCAGCTTCTTGTATCGAAAAAATCACCTCGAGGAAAATGCAGATGTAGTATTTCATCTCTCACACATGACATTCTATCACCCCCCATAAATTCATCCATTTCAGTGAGAACCCTGTTGAATGTTTGTGCTGTGCCAAGTCATACAGAGACATGGCACCATAGACATTAGCAATGTGGAGGGCTCGCTTTTAAATGTTAATTGCAGTTCCTCGCACTTTCTCATTACGTTCATTCTAAATGGTGTGTCGTGAGCTCCAGTCAAATTTCTATTTACTCTCAGAATGGTTTTATAAGATCCAATGCAGACATGGCGTGAACAAAAAAAGAAATTGCATGTACAGTCACTTACACAACCAATTACCTTCAATTACTATCAGGGGTAAGCTAACTGACATGTTGTTGGCCTGTTTCATTCAATCTCCTGTTTGAGAGTCATAATATGGTTATACAATGAAAAATGTAGATTTTACAGTATTACAATGGTATAGTAGATAAATAAATAAAATGGCCTAATTCCAGATTATTTACCACTACAACCAACAAATGACAAGAATTTATCATTATTTTTAAGTCAGAGGAAAACACTGGCCATTGTAACTTTATAAGATAAGTCAGGTGAAGGTGAATACAATGCAATGTAGGAACGATACTGTCAGTTGGATTTTAATCAGGCCGGCGGCTTTTGTCACATCGTCTCACTCTGTCTTTGTCATCCGTCTCAAAGTCAAACTGTCCAACAGGGAAAATATGCAAAAAACAGAAAAGACATCTTCACCTGGGAGTGTGTCATTAAAATGTAGAACAGAAGGATCATTGCTGTTGAATAATGTTCTGTTCCTATCAGAGTTATTTGTTTGTCAGGTATTCAGTTTGAGTGTGTACTACCCTAGCCTATCTTTTACAGTGGAGCTGATGTTGCAGCTCCTTTATTAATGACAGATATACCTTTTACCATTTCCTTCAATTCTAGTTAAAGGGATAGTTCACCCTAGAATGATATTTCGCTCATTATCTACTCACCCTCATGTTGACTAAGGGCTGGAAGAATTTTCAGAGTCCACCGTCCCTTCTCTGAGTTACAGGGGGTCTTGGCGTAGCAGTGCATTTCAATGCAACGGTTGCAAAGGGACACCAGAGCTCTTCGTAAAAAAACACACACAAAAAAACATCCAAATACCTCCATGATGCTCGTATGTAATGTCCGTCTTGTGCTGAAGCCCCAAATTGCGTAATTGTCCCGAAAAAAATTAAAGAAGTCTATATTTTAAGCTTGTTTGTAGCGGAAGCTTCTCGAAGCTCCTCTTCCTGGTCCGTCCAAATCTCGCGTGATTCGCAGTAACCGCACTGACGCCGGCGCAAATCACGCGAGATTTGGACGGACCAGGAAGAGGAGCTTCGAGAAGCTTCCGCTACAAACAAGCTTAAAATATAGACTTATTTAATTTTTTTCGGGACAATTACGCAATTTGGGGCTTCAGCACAAGACGGACATTACATACGAGCATCATGGAGGTATTTGGACTCCTCCTCCTTTGCACTGCTACGCCAAGACCCCCTGTAACTCAGAGAAGGGACGGTGGACTCTGAAAATTCTTCCAGCCCTTAGTCAACATGAGGGTGAGTAGATAATGAGCGAAATATCATTCTAGGGTGAACTATCCCTTTAAATTTTGAAGAAAAAAAGGGTAGTACATCATAATCAAGACCATTTTTATGGCTAGTTCATGTCTGTGATTTTACGCATGACATTTGTGCAGACAAAAAAAAAAACAGTCCAAACATGAATTAAAGTTACATTAACTGCTCTTGGAATTAATTATGGAACATAATGGCAAATAGAATAATTTCAATTTATATTTTGATTGTGTGTTTACTATGACATTATTTATCTAAACTAAAAATGTAATTGTTTAATTCTCTGTTCACTATTAGGCGTTTGGAGGGCAAAGGATTATCCAATCTGGTTGCAACCACAGCTCGCTTCATTCTTCATTAATGATTAAAATTATTAACATTTTCTTCTAAGAATTACAATGTGAATTTGTATTATTGAAATGTTTATGGTGGCTGTCATTTTCCCCATCACGTGTTAGAACAAGAAAGTGTCTGTACAGATTACCAGCAGGGTCTGCTTTCTGTAAGAATATGACTGCAGTCAGCAGGGACCGCGGCCGTACACCTTGGTCATTCAACAGGGCTCTCACTCCCTGTACTTTAACACCAACTGGCAGAGAGGTCACACCAACCTGATCTTGAATTTAAGATGCTATTCACGCTAATGCTCTGGCTCTCTCTGTTTTATTTGATGGATACAGACAGACACTTTGTATACTGGCTCTTTGGAACTCACACTTGACAAGGGCTTTCAAAAGGAAGTTGGTGCTTTTGAATTATTAGAATAAGGGAAAAGGAGAAATTTGCAGTAGGGTGGGATGCTAAGGAGGGTTTGTCTACTTTTCTGACTCTTAGCTGAAGCAGTTTGTAACATCTCCAGGTGGCATACATCAGCTCTGAACGCACTAGCTGAAGATCTCTTGCCTGAGGGAGATCACCACAGCATCACCAAAGTCAGCAGCATACAAACTGTCATACACTGACACCTTCTCTGATCTTTCAGCTGTGGCATGGAGACAGCTTTGATTGGACATACTGCCTACCAGGTAGTACAGTCAAACGTTCAGCACATACATATTTATAGGGTGCACCCTCCCTTGCTTTGTATCAGGGTGTGAGTGCAAGGTAAGAATAATGAGGTTCATTACCGGATTCCACCCACTTCTCACTACATGTCTTGACCATGTCAATGTGCACTTCTTAAATCTTTAATAAGTAATTAACCTGGCTGCAATGCTAAAGTTGAGATGGCCTGAAATGGCAAACTCACAGCTTCTTGCTTGATGCCTTGTTGCCTTGGAAACACTGGATTGGAGGCTCTAAGCACTGCAAAAGATAATGTTGGAAGGAGCTTGAGCTCAGTGAGGAGAGAAAAAAAATTAATTGGTTTTGAGATTCAACCATAACTGACCAACAGCAGCTTTTGTAAACATAAGATGGAAAGTGAAATATTGAAAAAAAAGTTTTATAATCTGAACCCACCGGAAGTAGGGATTCATGCCATGAACAGGAATATGCTGCCTTGGCCTGTGAAGGCTATTTGGAGCAGGAGCTTAAGCTTGACACAATGTGCCTATACAATGGGTGGATCTGAGGTCTTGGGGATCTGCGAAGGGAAGCGCAGTCATAACAGAAATCCCCACTACAAAGAGAAGAGGTGAAAAGGCAGTTATTTAACCAGATGCCCCACTCAGCAGAGAGAGGATTAAAATGCACTACTGCTTATCTGGCATAAAGACTTCGACTTTAAAACTGCAGGTTCCTTCAAAAACATGGTGTGAAGGTCAGCCTTTTATTAGATGCCTTTTGTGTGCTAATGAGAATGCAGCGGGATTTATGTGTCATTCCTCTGTTCTTCCACTCACTTGAAGCTTTAATGTTGAAAAGAAAGCGTTACAAGGCTATGAAAAAGTGCTTTTTTGTTTTCCACTTTACTGTGGTATAGAGGGTTCTGATCCCAAAGCAAACACACTGAAAGCCCAGGTAACTGTCCAAGGTTCAAGGGAGAGGTTCAGAGAGTGGTATTCAATGGTACATCAGTTCAGATCTTACAAATTAAAATTATCATGTAATTACTACATATTAAGAAAAAAAAAAAGATTTCCTGGGAAGTTCCTATGATTGTAGAAAAATAGAGCTTTTGGCATCTTATCAATAATAAAGCAACAAAATGATTTTTGATGGGTCTAGTGCTGCTTGGCATTTTACCCAGAGCTTTGCTCACACCAGTTACTATTCTGCACGATATCAGCTCAACAACGATTTTATGTTAGACACCAAGTGCACGTTTGGTCCACTGGATGTGTACAGAGTACCGCAAGACGATCCTCCTCATTATGACAATATGCAGAGTTCTTCATTACAGTGCGTCTACAGATTACAGTAAAGTGTATGATCAGTTGTGCAGCAGCCTAGAGGTCAGAGAACATGACAAACGACATGCACTAATATTTCTGATGTGTAACAGCAAACAGGAGAAATATGATCCAGATTGTTTCTCATCAGCATTGCTCAGCACCCACAACAGTTGGTTAAAGTTAGGGAGAGATCATGACTTTGGTAAAATATTGCCAAACTCAACTTGAATCTCAGGTACTGTACCATTGAACATAAACTAGGAAAAACGTACATAGATTATTTAGAGGACAGTAAATAATACACCAGCTCACTCTTGTAGCAAATACAACGATGGAAACACCTTTACTCTCATCTCAACACATTTAAACTATAACTTTAGTTTAGTAGTTTAACTTTAAACTTAAGAAGTGTCTAAAAAGTAAAAATTTAAAGAAGAAGAAAAAATAAGATTAAAAATGAATAAGAAGATAGTGTACACAGTTGGCATGCAATAGGCAGCTGTAGCTCTGGATAATGCAACATATATGCACATGAAACACAATATTTATAAGTTTAGTATTGAAAAAGATCAGAGGCTTAACTGAAGTTTGTAGAGGCTATTGTTGAATATAAACACATTTTGTACACTACATGTTCTGTGCTGTAAATGTGTAGTTATCTTTAAAGAGTTCATTTGTAAGAACAATTGATCTCTACATTTTATTCTCGATACTATTTGCATGTTTTAACTTATTTGATTCAGCTTCCTTTATCTCTGCATGCAGTTTTATTGGGTTTATATACCCATTTAATATACTGTCCAATGTAGACAAAACTCAGGACTTGTTACTGTAAGTGGCCAGGGTGAGCAGAACAAAGGACAGAGGCAATGCAGTAGGAGAAAGGCCCAGGGTCTGATGGTGGGCGGGTGGCAATGGTCGGATGGTGGGGGTGCCAATGGTTTCTCATAGCCGGTGAGAGGCTGTTCCTTCAGGCTGTGGAAGCTCTTGGTGAAGAGGTTGTGGTCCAGCACAATGCTGCTGGTTCTAACAGACGGTGTCTTGCATAGCAGGGACAGGGCCTCTAAAGCCCTGCTGTTGGCATGGGTACATGGCCCATGCCAAGTGGAAGTGCAGTCCATAAAACAACCTCTAAATGAGAAGCTAGTGAGGGTTTGCTTGGAAGGCTCACTCTTCTGTGAAGTAGGAAAGTAGAAGGGTTGTTCCTTCCTGACCATGGATGGCAGCCCTGTGTAAGATCCCCATGTTGTGCGGAGAGGAGTGGATGTCCCTGGCTCGCCTGAGCTGTTCCACCTCTGTGCTGTTTGCTGATTTGTTGCTGAGAGTGAGACCCACCACGGCCGAAGGTCATCATTGATGAGTCAATAGCAAAGGGCTGAGCATGCATTGCTTGGGGGAGCTGGAGCTCCGTGTAATAATGTTGTAGGTGCTGTTATAGATTATTAGAACTCGTGGTCAATCAAGACAGAGGGCCCTAGTTTGCTGGCGCAGCGCAGGTGGCGCAAGGTAGCGCAGCCGGTCTAATGCAAGTTTCGACCAGCGCAGCCTAGCGCAAAGTCAGATTGGAAGATTGGCAGATCGCGCTGCGCTGAGATAGGCGTGGCCGCGCAGCAGGGGGAGGCGTCACAGATTCAGCTTGGTGCAGTGGAAGTTTTGTCCGAAAATGTCCCGCCGAGGTTGCGCTGAAAGCTCGCCACCTCCAACCAGGTCTAATCTCAGCGCAGAGCGAAGCGCAGCAGGTGCAGTGGAAGTTTGGCTGACTGACCTGCAGTGCACACACGTCACCAAGACCTCACAGGCAGATCTCCACAGTTCCAGACACATTTCAATGCAATAAATATCCACAATAACCACTATTTAATGCAACTAACGGAATCAACACGTGAATTTATATCTATATAGATTGTCCCGTCACATCGGACGTCAGATCAAAGCAGAGATCAAAGGCTGTCGGTGCGTAAAGGAAACTCCACCTGAATTAACACAGCAGGGACGAACTGGCACTGAAAAGCAGCTGTGGATGTCCCAAGCAGGACTGAGGGTGGATGACTGCATGTCGCTGCCGTGTTGAGATACCACTCTGCCCTTGTGATGATCGCTTTATTTATTTATTTACTTATTAATTCATTAGCAGAGAGCGACCGCATCACGCAGCCTTAATGAAAAACAAAACACAAATCTTCATCTCTCTCAGTCCACCACAACAGCCTCGGTATCAGATAGTCAGCATATAGCCTACTACAGTATACTCAGCATCTCTATCACAGAGAAAAAAAGAGACGGACAGAGAGAGAGAGAGAGGAGGACAGAGAGAGAGAGAGAGAGAGAGAGGGAGAGAGAGAGCGCGCACGCTGATTTAATCCACATGGTCTTTGTTTATGTTGTGATTAGTGTACACCTGTCATCTTGCGTACATAGGGTTTGAATAAATGTGAGTTTCTTTATTAGTTTATTAGTTGTTGTTTTTTTACACTGGGCAGCCGTTCTCAGTGTATCAGAACAATCCTGGTTAAGTATATTAGTAAACTCATTATTGGTCACTCTGAGCTCGGACCTCCGGACCAAAACAGCTGTTTCCTCCTGGGAGAGGTTCGGCCTCTGGCGTCGCTGTCTCCGCCGTCCATGTCCAAGTATAAAATGACAAACTTGCAGCGCGCATCACCCGCGCGCAGTTAAAGGTGAGGAGAGGAGCTCCTTTGATTGGTGAAGATCTGACTCGGCTGTGTCAAACCCACTCCACGCCTTTCTCTCCTCCTCCTGTCTCCCTCCCGCCCTGTCTCTTCCCTCTTCACCGTTTGCGCCGGTGGGAGGGACGAGGGGAGGGGTTGCGCTGGTCTAAGTCTGACTGCGCGGCCCACCAATCTTGCGAAATGGACCTGGGCCACACCCTGTTGGCGTGGCGAAGCTGCGCTGCACTTAGACTTCGCTCGGTCGACGAAACTAGGGCCCAGAAAGTCCAAGATGCAATTCCAGTTTTGCTTGTGAAACCAGAGTGCACAGTGGTCTGGCTCAGGGAGAAAGGTTATTAGTTTGCACATCCCCTAAAACTGGACCTTGATTATAGTTGTGGCCGACTGCATTGTGAGATTTCACTCTATACAGTGTGCCTCACACTACAGCTGTGGTTAGGCAGGGCTGACTGCTCGTCACTCCAAAGGAACATCAGCTATGAAGAAATGTTGTGGAGATCCTCAATGCCTCTGTCAGGCAGGGTCCTGTCACCGTTCACTGTCACTGGTCTCCAGGATTAGCTTGTGGTCAGTGGAGGTCCGCCCACAAATGCAGAGTATTACCTATTTCACAGGTTTGGATTGTTTCAATATCGTGGTGTAAGATGGAAAGAGCCTAAGTGATATGTGATCAGAGATTGGTCATGTCTTTAGCAGATATCCCAGCTGGTACACCATGTTCAGAGTTTCCAGGAGTATGAAGCATATCATCCACCTGGAGGCTAATCAGACCCTTGAGCTGTATCTCTGTCTCAGGAATTAGGTTGTGGAGGCAGGTTTCAGTAAAAATTAGAGTTCAGCTGTCCTTGATCTTCTACTATATCATCTATAGGAGTCTTAGGTGATCCATTTTTTCTTTAATGAGGGGACACTGGAGAGGATCACAGATGGTAATGCTGGTCTTAATAGGTTTTCCTTTAGCCTAGTGTGCAGACTGGCCTGCAGCGCTTGTGACATCTTGTCCCTCGGGATGCCATGTTTGTTGGTATTGATGATACATATCCTGTGCTGCATAACAAGCCAAGGCTCATTTCTTTCCTTGTAATTCTGCATCCAGTAGTGGTTTGTGGGTCAAACCAAAGTCTGGGAGGTTCTGATGATCACAAATGAGTCTGTAGTGCATCTTGTTCTTGTTTCGACAAATAAATAGCACACAAGCAGACTGTGGGAATGTAAAGCGACATTATTCAGGAGCAGAGTAAATATGGGATCAGTTATTCTTCTCTGGCTAAATATATATTCTCTTTTGTATGCTCCAAACATCCTGCAGCATCAGTTTTTCACCTCTCCTGGTTTGATATGACATGACATAGCCATTATTGAACCTGGTGACACTGGGAACAATGCAATATAAAACCTGAAGCAGGCTTCTACCATCATAGCCTCCAGCTCTCATGTCATTGAGGGTAGCAGGCTCTTGATCCTGCGGTTCCATGTGACAGTCAACACTCTGACTTTTCATGACATTAGATATGATCCCTATTATATTATAGCACAGATTCTGGAGTGGCAGAGTTAATGGGGCCTAAATCAATAGATCCTGCAGTCATATCACAACCCCATATCAAACATGAGCAAATTAGGCCTTTTGGCATGTCTAATAGTACCTCATCATCAGGTGTTGTTTCACCACGCAGTAGCTTTACCACAGACCAACCTACCTGGTGGCAGCAATAAAACGGCTGTATTCGAAACAGCACAAGGACTTTTATATTACTACATACTGCATTAGTACCATATGTGCTGTATGTGGTCAGTTTATCCAAATGACGCCTGTTTGAAAATTAGCTCCGAGGTTTTCGGAGAAGTGCAGAGCCACCAGCGACCGAGAGTGGCTCGTCAGAGGCAGCAACCGCTGAGGTTATTGGTCGGTCAACCAGCGTCATCATCTTCCCTGGTGGAGCCGTTTAACTTACCCGCTGAGTTTTAGAGGTTTACCGCCGGCTGGTTAAATTATTTTTAGGAGATAAATGTTGGTCTCATCGATGAAGTCTATGAACTGGCAGTCACATTAGTTTGTTTGAATGAAAAGTGAAGCTTCAGGTGTGTGCTGAACAGACGAGCAGCGCTACCTCGGGGCTACGTAATCACCACATACATCAATAAATAAATGTTTTACAATGAACCGATCAGTCCTCATTTAATTTAATTTAACTGGGTGTGCCTCGGGCTGCTAGATCACGGACTCAGCCGTACAGTGAAGGTGGTGTCGTAAACCCGCGCAAGTGCAGTTGAGTACTCCCCGTGGAAAAATAGAGTTTTAAACATCATTCTGCGGTTAAGTCGATGTTTTTTTGGTTTTGGTTTGAATTTAATTTCACTGGCTATCATGCATATATGTTTTTTATGTCCTGCTATCACGTTAAAGTGTGGGTTTGACCATGTCCCCATTCATTTAGATAGGGGTCTGGTCTCTTTGGGCTTTTGGAGGCGTTGCCAAGATGGCCGCTGAGTGGCATGACTTGCCTATAAGGACTGTGTCGGTAGCGCTTCATAACACTGGAGTCTGTAACACACAAGCAGTAAGAAGTGCACTGGCCTTCTCTACTTTGTGTCACGTAACATTTAAGCCGTCACCTCACCTCCCTTCACTGATCATCTATCAGGCTGTGGCAGAGTCACTGTGGCTCTATGCTGCGGCCACAGCAGGTCTCCTTTTTAAAAAAAAAAAGCTGACGAGATCAAATAGTCCGCTCAGCCTCTAATAATTGATGTAATATTTCTTTCTTTCGTAAGTGACCATGGTGTAAGCAGGATAATGCCCTTCGAGGTGTCCGATTATCAGTAATTAATGGACTTCGCCTCAGCGTTGTACATTAATTTCTGATAATGGACACCATAGACATACCTCAGCGCCTCATTGACCAGGTTGGCCCGTTGCTGCGATACGTCAGCGTGTCCGCTAGGGGTGTCAACAATAATCGATTCGGCGATGCATTGCAATGCGGGACATGCACGATTCAGCATCGATGCGGCAACGTGCCATAATCGATTATGTCACTGTTTATTTTCTGGCCTCAAATAAAGTTGTGAAGTTTCAATTACCTCCGGGGGCATTTCCGGAGCAACGACATGCGCAGCCTGTAGCTACATGCTAAGCGGCAGCACCATAGCAGTGTTGCTGCTGGCTTTCTTTTTCCTTTTTTTTTAAAACCGCGGTCGGGTTGAGAATTAATTAATTAACGCTCATGAGTCCGGCCGTGTTGGGTCCGAGATTCAACAAGCCGGTCGGGTTTTACCGTGACTACAGGCAGTATGCCCGTTTATAACCAATAAACACAGTAGAGGAGGGTGAGTGACTGAGCTCAGGCTGTGTAAGGCGGGTGGGGGGGTCTCTGATGCAGCGGGGGCGATCACTGATCTGCTCTGTGACACTCACCGCCGGTGAGCGCTGTGGACGCGAACGGGGCACGGCAGTACCCACTAATGGTTGAAACAGTGCTTTTGACAAAAAAGAGAGAGAGAGATGCCATGCCTTGTAAAAAAAACAACAAAAATGTGTCACGACTTCCTGTATCTGGCCCCTTCAAAATAAAAGCCCCATAGTCTTTCATATAGATTTTGACTTCATTTTGACTAGACATGGCTCCAAAGGTTTGTTTGTTTTTTCCTGCGACCAATGAAATTTTGGTCGGCTAATGATTTTTGGTCGACCAGTGCTTGGTTGTATGCAGTAGAATTTTGATGCATTGTAATGCATTGCAATGCATCGTAGAATCGAATCGAATCGTTACCTGGTAATCGTAATCGAATTGAATCGTGAGGGCAGTGCCAATGCACACCCCTAGTGTCCGCCATATTGGACACTAATGCAAGGAAATGGACCGAACTTCATAAAGCGCCTTTCTACAAAGTGATTTAAAATAATGCCTTTTATTTACCCATTCACACACACACTTATATATCTGGGAAACAAATAGGCATCAAAAATGCATGTAAGTTTTAATGTGATGATTATTTACTCCTCAGGACATATAAGCACCAAACCAAGGTATGTATTTTTCTAATGTTTTGGAGTTTTTACAGCCACCAGTGAATGTATGTAATTATAAATTTTGAAATATTAAACATCTGTGTTTATAATAACCATATCCTTAGATGTGACAGGTGGGTTTTCTGAATAAGCACAGACGTTAACTGATTTTGATTAATCATTTTGATATTCAGTTATTGATGAACATACTGTATATAGCCTACACATAGATATATCTGTACAGGGGGAGGGGGGGCAACAGGTGGTCATATGTTCTCATCCTGGACTCTGACGACCTACTGGAGTATGATGTCATGTCATTTCACTGATGACACAGCGTCTCTTAGTTCTGATTCTGTTCAAGAGCTGCTAAGAAAAAGTAAAAAAAATCAATCAATAGAGCAGTGGATAATGTTATATAACATATACAATGTTATGACCTGTATAGTCTTAACTGTCATAAACAAAAGATTGTTGGTTTTCAGCCATGAGACACCAGATGGAAAGGAGAGAGCCTCCATTCTGTAATAAGTCATGTAGTTAACTATCACAATTACTCCGGGGCTTTTTAATTAAGGTAAAAATTTAGCATTGCCACGGGAAAAATCCTGCTTAGTTCCTCTTTATATAGGAAAGAGTTCTTATTTGTTTGGTGGTTTCACCGCAGGAATCCACAGTATTCACAGGGCTTCATAGTATTAGCCACAAAGTCAGCGAATTCTGTTAAAATTCTTCATTCTTAAAATTATGGCCAGATACAATCAAAAGTATTTTTTCAGTCTTATGTGATGTGTAATCCCACGAGATCTGGGTTCTAGAATTACAATACAATTCCATGCAGCACATGAATTAGGCATCTTCTCCATTCGCTTCACCTTGCCTCATCCAATATGGCGGCGACTTTGACGTACAATTCAATGCTCAATGCGGCGTCTACTGTACGTATACTGTATATATCTATGATGTCATCTGATAAATTCTCTCTCAGTAAATTATATTTCTAAATGATGATGATTATTGCTTTTTAAGGATGATAATTTCTAAAGTCTCTTAATGTTCAACATTGAATTCATAATATTGATTTGTAATGTAAATTAAAATCCAGACATTACAGGAATTAATGGAACAAATGAATGAAAACTAAACTACATGATGAACACAGTGAAAGGGAAACCAAGCCTCACCAAAGTAAAGGAGGGCTGAGTCTTGATAGAGGTCATGGTGGTGGTAGGTACAGTAGTTTTAAGGTTTAAGTTTAAGGCTTTAAGTCTAAATGGGTTTTTCATGTTTTGAAGTTTTACTTTGTGGCCTTGATTCATTCAACAAGTCTGGATGTTAAAAAACTGCCAACTATGGATGTCAAATACTTAAAGATAAAATGTAGCACTTTAGCGATTTAAGATAAATAGTAATCCACACATCCAAGTGTGTTATGCACTTGACAGGAAATTTAAGCATGAGGTATGTAGATATAGATACTATATACGTATATATATTAACTTTTTTGCTCACTGGCCAACTGGCTAGTGAGCTTTAAAAATCTACTGGCCAGAAAGATTTTTTACTGGCCAAAAATTATGTATAGCTGTTTTGTATATATTTCATTGTGTTGAACTGTTATAATACACTCATAAGCATTTTCAACACATATCATAGCTATTAGCATATTTTTGTGTGGAATAAAGGAGTCAAGTTTGCCTTTTTTTCCTAAAAGGTTTATTTTAGGGATGCACATAGTTAACCGTTTAACCATTAACCTGTAACAAGAACTTGACTGAATAATACTATCAGTTATTTATATATATTTATTTATTAGCTCCTTATGTCGTCAACTCATGGGGGCGTGTCGACATGTGCAGACTTCCACTGCCTTCAGTCATATTATTTAGTAGCTAAAAGTTTCACAGGAGGACTGACACTGTGCACCATGAAGGAAGATCAGACAATAAATGTAGCCAACACGGACATAGATGTGCATCACCTGTAATAACTGCGCTGCAATAGAAAAAATAAAATAAAATAAAAAGACGTCGCAGCTCTCCTGCAGCTCCACAGAGGAGCTGTCAGAGGAGCTCTGCTGCTCCTCTCTCTTCAGTCTGGTGTTTGGCTGCACTTTCAATAAGAAAAGTGATATGAGCGCGATCAGCAGAGACAGAGCACAATGGATGTGGCATTGATCAGATATCGCAGCGCACATGTTTATTTAACGGCAAAAAAAAACATCACTCCAATTTTTTTTTTTTCCTTGCAGGACACCGGCTCACAACCCAAGCGTCACAGCCGGGTCGGGAGGAACAGTAACAACAACGAAGTAGTTGGATTTTTTTCACTCGCCAGAGTGGCCAGTCAGCCGGCTTCCTTTACTCGCCAAAGCATCAAAGTTAGTCGCCACTGGCGACTGGCGACCGCTAATTTTGAACCCTGTTATATATATATATATATATATAAAATGGTGGAAAATGGTGTAAGATTCTTCAGCTCACTTCAAAGCAACCTCCTCCTCTTGGTGGTATTAGTATTCTGCTCACATACTCAATGGCCTGTAAGCACTGGGCATTGGATTAGTGGATAAGTTTATGCAGAAGGTATGGTCACAGAATACATTCATCTTTTATTTTCTATCAATAATGATGAAAAAAATTAAACAATAGTAAACACAATGTATTGTACAGTATTTAACGGCACAAAGCTGACAAGGCCACACAACTGTGCCCTGTGTCAGTGGAATTACTTTCTGTTATTTACAGACAATGTTTGGAGCAGATGCTGCATACTATTACAAGGCCAAATCTTAAGGTTCAAATAATATATCTTTACACAGTCCTCTCTTACATTCTGTGTTTCAGGTCCACAGTACAGGGTTCACAAGCCATTACACCCTGCAGTGAATCTTTCACATTACAATAAAGAAACTCCTGCAGTAAACACTATCAAATTATGTTTGGCCACACATTGCCAATCGGTGGCATGCACAGATTCCCTAAGGGGCAGGGGTGAAAATGAAGAAAACTGCAGTATGGGCAGAATAGGGTCATTTGGCCCACTTCAATTCCCTTCTGCTTTGGCATTAGGGTTAAAATCAAGCATGGAGGTGTCCCATTAGGGCAAAAGCATATGCTTGCTGAATGATGATTTTTTTTTTAAAAAGGGCACTTTGGCACACAGATCACAAAGGGCAAGAGCAATTGCTCTCATGCCAGTGATGGCATAACGCTTTGAATGAAAATCAGCATAGTCTTGGCACAAGTTACTCTTTTGTTTTTAGCATAAGCCCTTGAGCATAATCAGAGTGTAGAATATTTCTTGCAGGGGACTGTGTTGAGTGGAAATCCACTCAATGTGTTCTTGTTTGCTACTAAATAGCAGATTAACCCCAGAGGCTTAAACTAGCTTGCAGCTGGTTTAGAATATTGGAATAAGGTATCTGCAAAGTGTCGGGGCGTGACACTAGAAGGTGCCTGCAGGGGCCATGCTTTTTATCCATCCTTTTCTTTTTTGTCCAATCTATATTACTACAAAGAAGGATTTTACGTGAAAGGTCAGTAATTCTCAAGCAGAGGAAACACTGACAAAGGTGGATGAGGCTTAAGGAAAGAGACAGTTTTATATCATGACACTGTTAATTTTATTAGCTTAGATTGATTTTGACAAGTTCATAATGATGGTTAAAAGAAAATGTTAGACAATAAAAGCTTCCAGTTTCCCAGTGTTTTTCCGTTAAAAAGGCGGTGTCTGTGATAAACAGGAGTCTGGACTCTCTCAGGACTGTTGAGAGCAGAATGCAATGTAATTCGACAATAAAAACCACCCAGTATGAAAATAAGATAACAAGCACATTAGAAGCTCACTTAACAATACACTTTCACTTTCTGTTTAAAACAAAGTATACTGTAAGATAATATGGGGCAGTATGATACGGGTTATAGACTATACTATTTCATGACCAAGGGCCTGTAACATACTGTACTATACTATGTTTTAAATCAGAAACTATTCCAGGATAAGAGTGGTATTGATCTTCTCATCTAACCCTCCACGAGAGTATATTTTACAAAATGTCTGACTATTCCTTTAATAAGAAAAAAATAGCTAGTTGTTTGTTAATAGCGATCAGATAAGGAGTTGTAATGTTATTTTATTGCCATTGACGATAATGGAAGCGCTCGTCTTGATTACACAGTAATGTCTTTGAAAGGGTCAAAATCAGCTTCATGGTGCCCTAAAAGCCTAATTGAGATTCATTAGGATCTGTACACTGACTGCTGTCAATGTCAGCCTCGGGGCAAGTCACGTATAAACATGTTTACAATAGGTTTAGTTTAACAGTGTGTGTGCCTGCATTTATATGCTCCTTTATACAGTTGTAGAGCAGGGGGGAGAATTTTTGTAAACTGCAAATTGTTGTGTAATTGTGTGAATGTGACAGGGCTCACTGCAATATCTGAAAGAGGGTTTTCCACATCAATGTATCCTTTGTCACAAAGCCATTGTTCCGATAGGTCTTCCTTCATATAGTCCTTTCTACCAGAAATGTGCTGCCCAAAATGAGAGCTCCAAAGTCCTGCAATATGTCTTATGAGAGCACAAAGCATATAGGCCTTCTGAGGTTGGGGAGAAAATTGGCCATTTGTCCGTCACATTCAGCCCATTCTCCCATTACCTGTACAGACCTATTACAAGCTACAGGTGTAATAACTCTTCATGATCTATGATTGTCATGTGGAAACCAGTGAGACAGAAGTCCTGGAGTCCTGGAACGATATAGGTTTATTTCTATGTATATATACTATATATTCCCGATGTGGGTTTTAAAGCTTTGTTTACTTTTTTTCTGTTAAAGTCCGATTTGTCGAGGGTTTTCCAGCTTGATCCCCAAATGACTTCAATTCTTAATGTCAGTGTTTTCCACTATACTGTGGTCTTACCTCCTGAGATTATAAAGCCAATGACATATTCAAAGCCCCAGAACTCATTCCTTCTGCTCAACAGTTTCCATCCCCTTTCAAGTCCTTGACACAGAAGGGGAGCTCATGCAGAAAGGATTTGCTCTATCCAAGTATTGTACCTGCTGTAAATGATAGATTTGGAAAGAGGCAGAAAAAATGAAAAAAATAAAATAAAATAATAATCTCTTTGACGTTAGACATGACAAGTGAACAGACATAAAAAAGAAACCAAGCACACAGAAAATTGGATTTTCAAGAGTGCCTTGTCTCACAAAAAATGACCGGTCAGAGGGTGTTAGCGAGGCAGACTGGCTTTCATTAGCGTACTCATTTGGCATCACTGAACCATGAAGATGGTTAAGTGATATTATGTTAACCTCCTGTTTTACATCTAGAGTCGAGATTAAATGTAATTAGGTGGCTTTTGTACTTCCCACATAGTCTTCTGGGTAATTGATGACTGACTAAAGTCTTTAACTGACTGTCTGCGCTATTGTTCTCATTTCAGCTCCTTGCTGCTTGCCATTTGCCCAGTGATTGGCCAAGACCACAGACATCAGCTGGTTTATTAAGGCTTTGACTTTCTGTGGTCACATCAAAAGGGAAATAGTGTGTTCCATTTAGCGATTTTATGCAAATGTATGGTATGTGCCCTATTTTTAGCCCAGAGTTGGCTGAAAAGATGTGATAAATGTTGAATTTCTCTATGCTGGTGAAAACCATCAAATACATGAAGAAAAGAACTGAAGCCAAAACCTGAACTGCTATAGCCTGTGAATGGACCTTTTTAAAATATAAATATAATTGGTGAATCTGATTCTGATTCTGATGGTGTCTTCACAAAAACATTTTCTGTGACAGTACTACTGCACTGCAGTGGGGTCACAAATCTTAAAAATACTTTTATGAAAATATTTGGACAATTGAGCTACTGTAAATGAGAGGCTACACACAGGACAAACAACAGTTCGGACACACACCAAGATACACTGTGAGCCAGGAGAAATAAAAGTTGCCTAATTGAGCAGTTGAGTAAAATCTAATTTACACAAGGGACTTGTAATCACATTCACGCAATACTGCCAGAGGTGTTTGTTGCCCATTTAAACCACAGGCCTCAAACTAGGACCAGTTGTTCTTTTCAAGGGTCTTGTTAAATTAACTGTGAAAATAAAGCCACAGTGTGGTGAGAAAATCAAATGATGTAAAATGGGACATCATGACCTGCAGATATCAAATTGACCCCTGCAGCTTCAAGTCACCATATATATATATATATATATTTAATTTAATTTCCTTTATTTGTTTAAGAGGGACAGTGTACATTAATGAACATTTTAAAAGAATAAAATGTAAATGCACCCAATTATAGCCAATAGGCTAATTTCCGTTGGCAGTCCCCCTGCCTGATGGAGCATGGCAATGAAACATAAAACAAAGGTATATAAAAAATTACATTAAGACACATTAAGACAAATAACACAAATCACTACACAACAATACACCTTAACCCCCACCCCTCCCACCCACATGCACGCACGCACATATAACACATTACAGTACAATACAATATACACATATATATTAACAGGTATCAGTACACAGTACCACAGTATCAGTACATTAAAAGTGATCACATGCCTGGTTGGCTCTAAGCCATACCTTCAGGCGGCCCTTAAAAGTAGACAGAGTAGGGCACTCCTTTATGGGCAAAGGTAGTGTGTTCCAGACCGTAGCTCCCTTCGTAGACAGGGCATTTCGACCGAAAGAGGTCTTCCTGTACGGAACCACACAGTCCCTGTTAGTGATTGACCTGGTGGTCCTTGTTTGTTTAAATGCAATAAACTCTTTAAGTGGAGATGGCGCCAGGCCATGAAGTACTTTATATATTAGGCATGCAGAGGAGAATTTACAAAAATTAGGAAAACTCAGCAAATTATATTTCACTAGAATGTTACAATGATGGTAAGATAACGTTTTTTTGTCTAAAATTTTGAGTGCTTTTTTGTACAGAAGCTCAACTGGTTTCACGATAGTAGAGCCGGTCATAGACCAGCTGGTAATACAGTAGCTTAAATGAGAAAAAATCATAGAGTGCAGAAACATCAAAGCGGCTGCTTCTGACAACGATCCTCTGATTTGCTTAAAGTTGCAAAGGTGATATTTAATTTTTTTTGATAACGTTTTAACATGATTTTTAAATGAAAGTTTAGAGTCTATAATCACACCTAAATATTTGAATTCACTAACAGCCTCATATATATATATATATATATATATGGTGACATGCTTGTGCTGGTCTTATATATATATATGGTGACTTGAAGCTGCAGGGGTCAATTTGATATCTGCAGGTCATGATGTCCCATTTTACATCATATATATTTATAAAACGGAAAGGTGAAATCCGGCGATCTGATTGGTTGTTAACCGTGGTATATTGAGCACATACTGTCACTACCCGATTTGCGACGCTGGACGCTACCCGATCTGTGACAAAACTGGTATGCGCATGCGCCTGAAGTCAATTCAACTAAGTTTGTCCAAGTGGAGTTGCCGTACGTGGCTGTCACAGATCGGGTAGCGTCGCAGATCGGGTAGCGACACATACCACGGCTACTATCAGCCCCCCTGTAATCCTCTCAGCAGGCACGCCGATTTTTCCCAGTGGCCACCCGTGGTACTGCAACAAAAAATCCCATGGGGCCCAAAAAGGATTTTTCCCATAGACCGCCATAGTAAAAGAGAAGCCTGTAAAACTGTTCACAGGACACCTCCAGCTGTAACCTTCGTTAATTACTAATCTTTGTATTCCATATTTTTAAGTCATGGACTTTTTATCCGTCAAAATGTTTTCTAACGGTCAGAAAAGCCACAGAAAAGTCTCATTTCTGGCCGTGACGTCACGGCTGTGTCCGTGCACCAGCAGTGCGCGGTCGTGTGTGTCTCGGGACCGAGGATGCCTGAAACTAATGAGACACTGTCCGGCGCTAAAATCACTCAGAAAAGTGGAAATCACGGCTCAAAGGTGAGTTTTTGTTTGGTCACATCAACTTTATGATAGTTAATGTCTGTTATTAGTCTCTTGTCAACTCGTATTCTTAAACGTAACGTTTTAATTGATGAGATCGCCTCGTAGTGACTGCTTTTACTGATGTGAAACCGGACTGTTTTACATTACTGCTCCTGTAAAACTCATATTTTTCAGTAATTTTAGCTTGATAAGTCATTTATGCTGTCTGTATGTGTCTGTGTGTGTCAAATGATGTCTGTATGTGTCTGTGTGTGTGTGTCAACAGTGTCTCATCGCGGCTGATGTTCTACACCTGTTGCTCCGTCCACGTTAATTTATTTTACGGCTTAATTAATGCCACGGTGGTAAAATGTAAACCGAGACATCTCCTCCATGGTCGGTGTGTGTCGTGTGTGTGTCCTGACGGTGCAGCTGCTCCCCGTCTTCACCGGGGCCGGAGGAAGAACCATGGACGTCCTCCTCATCCTCCAGTCTCCTCCTCACCGTCGTCAGTGTGTGTTTGTTCAGTGTCAGTATGCTAAATGATCACTTAAACTCATAATCATATTATTAAATTGTTCGAAAAAAAACAAACATGCTTGTGACTTTTTTCTTCTTCTACCAAATCCAACATCAACTGTGTCTGGGGCATCGTGTTTAATTAAAATGTCTGGTTCTGTAACAGCTGTATTAGTGGACACTGATATTCTGCGTGTTGTGGAAATATTGTAAGGTTAAACTGTTGAATTACAAAGAGTCTCATCCACCTGAAGCTTAATGATGATGATGATGATGAAACTATGAACACAGCCAGTACAGACAATTATTAAAAGGAAGATGCATTTGCCAAAGAGCTCTAACTTTCTTTAATCACAGTGTGGTTGATAAAAACAAAACACGTGTGACTAAGTTTATAATACCTCCACCAACGTCCTGTAACAACTGGTGAACTTTGCAGCAAGTTAAATATATAAAAAAGGTAAGAGTAAAGCCTCATTACATTATTTGAGGTGTTCTGGGGTCATCTCTGTCATGTTTAACAAAAATACAGTTAATTATGATTTATTTTCCATTGTGATTTAAGCTTACAGGTTCAGACTATAACTCGTTTTCAGTGTAACATGTATATTAATTAACTGTCAAAACGATTTAACGATCATATAAACGACCGTAGTAAACCTACGATCGGCCGTCTTACATTTTAAATCATTATCTTTGTTTTAAAGTCCGTGTGTGTCCTGTAAAAGTCTTAATACTCATTCCTTAAATCCACAACTAACACATACATGAACGCGCAGCGCCAAAACTAGAACGGCGGTTGCTCGTTCTCATTGCCCCAGGGCATGATGGGAGACCGCAGAGCATCATGGGGGGTGACTCAACTGCGCATGCTCTATGGGCCCGATAACGCGGAAGTAAACCCGGAAGTCAGAAACTTTTTCGGCGTATGCGCCAGGCGAGGGCCCAATTCCAATCCGACCCCTCACAGACTCACTGACTTAGAGGCGCGTTCACGGGAAGTCCGTGAGTGTGTGAGGGCTGTTCCGTTGTCAGATCATCAAGTCAGTGAGTCAGTGAATGAGCCCTTACTGCCCCCTTACCGTAAGTCAGCACCGATGCTGACTTTGGTAGGGGAATTACCCACAGTTCATAGCGGTGTGAAGTCAAACCATAACACATGGGATGCCGTCGGAACGCAAGTGTTAAAAAAAAAAAGAAATTAACCCAAGTAGTCAGAGAGAGCTCCGCCAGTCTCTTTATTGTTAATGGACAGGAGCCAAAAAAAGGGAATTTGATTTTGATTATTGATGATGATTTGATCAGATCTGATCCAGGAATATTTTGTTTTGAGTCCGCCTCCCTCGCACACCCTATGCGTATTGAAAGTACAGTAAATTTATCGGTCCAAGGGCGGAGTTAAAAACATTTTGTTGTCAAGGTAACGTGTCGTGAGAGTGTGTAAGTGCTGTTCCATTCATGTTTACAGCATCTGGACCCTCACAGACTCTCACACTCTGTCACTTAGAGCTGACGTCACTTTAGTCAGTGAGGGTTCAGGGCTTGAGTCTTTAGGGGGCGGATTGGAATTGGGGGGAGCTGTCGCTACCCGATCTGCGACGCTACCGGATCCGTGACAAAACTGGTCTGCGCATGCGCAGACCGGCCGCCATCTTGGACAGCTGCCTACGGCAACTCCACTTGGACAAACTTCATTTGGGCACTGCCCGATTTGCGTACATGCTTTAAGTTCTGTGAAATTAAAATACGGTACTGTGAAAATGATTAAAAAAATAAAATAAAATAAAATAAAAACCGCGTAGGTCCGTCATAAGACAGCCGCGGCAGACTCGTTTATTCAGTGAGTGTTGTGGTAGTTGTAATTGTTTGTGGTTGTCATGGTGATGAGGCCGGCGAGAAAAGAGGACAGTAAACATTAAAAGTCCGCCTGTGTTCCTGTTTTCTGAGCATCAAGATCCAGACCACCACAACCAACCCTCAATTTACATTACTAATAAAGTATTTAAAAAAATAAAATAAAAAGATAAACCGTCTGTGGCGACGCACATAGGGCAGTGATCCTAAGTCAATTCAACTAAGTTTGTCCAAGTGGAGTTGCCGTACGTGGCTGTCACGGATCCGGTAGCGTCGCGGATCGGGTAGCGACCATAGACTGTAAAAAGAATGGACGTAGCGTCCGTGACGTCACCCATTGGTTTTGGGGAGTCGTTTTTGTGACTCAAATATGGCGGCCTGAACAGCGCCATGTTGGATTGGCCGGCCGAGAACCCGCCCACTGGCCTCGAAGCAGCTGTTCACGGAGCTGCTCGGACCTGTCACTCAACGTTTCCGCGCCCTGATTGGCCAGAATTTTAACCTAATAACAGTAAAACTATAGAGTTAAAAAAAAATTCACCCCCCTCAGAGTGTGTGCGGGGGTAGAAACTATCGATTGAGACGAAAAAACGTTCTGACACCAGGCTTTTAACATGTTTATTGAGGATGTAAAGTCGGCGATTTTAACATGGGGGTCTATGGGGAATGCTCCCTTCTGACACCAGCCCCCAGAGGAATCCGAGGGGATTGCAGTTTTTTGAACGCGGAAGTGAGCTTCACTTCTCAGACCGACAACTGCCCCCTTGGTAGCGACACGAGCAACTTTCATTGAAATGAACGGCGGCCATTTTCCGGTCCGGTATCCAGTTAATATAATACATCCATGGCTACTATTCTAAAGCCTTATCACAGCGTAAGCTATCACTCCGCGTCAGGCACGTATGACTGGTATGAATGGAAGTTGTTGTCATGTATCCATGACAACGGACTGTTGCAGTCCGTAGCCCAAGACAGCTGATGTTTTTACGATGTTAAAAAACGGACTAAAGTAGTTGAATCCACACATTTAAGGTGAACTTTCACCTCCGGGGAGGGTTAACAATGGTAGAGGGGATTGAGCAGTGACTTTCATCTGAAAAAAAGCGGAGGAAAAGACGAGATGCAGAGCTAACTAGGAGCTAACGTCTGGAGAGGTGGGACTATTTTTTTCACAGTGAGGCTATTTTATTGGATAATATGTATTTCTGGTTGAATAAAACTACATGAAATTGATTGCGTATCCCTCTTTCATATTGCCTTTATTGGTAACCGTTTTATAAAAGCAATATATCACGACAGGCCGTGGTATATGCTCATTATACCACTCTAAGGGGGTTGTGGGCCGTGGTATAATGAGCATATACCACGGCCTGTCGTGATATATTGCTACTGTACACATACTGTACAGGTACACAGATGGTGAAAAATAAACACTACTCACATTGCTGTATATTGATCCAGAGGATGATATTTAGACAACAGATTTACTTTCTGTGTAAATAAATAATAGACTTATCATATAGATACATGGCTTGCACATAAAGTGTTGCAAAACATTACAAGATCTCATGATAATAACTGTTACTGTACCATGAACATGGTTAACTAACTTTCAAATCCAGGAGCATTTGTCATGAACGTGTGATTTGCTTCTCTCTTCTGTCTCATCCTGAAGCACAGTTATGTTTGAACTTGTCTTTGTTCGTCCATGTTCTTGATTATTGACCTCAGAGTCATCAAAGTTTGAGGGAACACACGCAAGGTATTTCAGTAGCTGTTGGCTAATCTTTCTTCCAACGTTTCAGCCCTGCTAGACGATGAGGGTGATGACGACATCGATGATGATGATGGTGATGGTGATGGCAGTAGCTCTGAGCTAGAGAGGCAGATGGGCCCTCATTCTCCCTCCTGCCCGCCGCTGGTCTGACCTTCACGTCCCTTGAAAGCATGATACCTGTGAATACCCTGATTATGGCCAGGCCAGACGGCACAGGCCCACGACCCCTCGCTGTGCAGGTGAGTGCTGAGGCAGTAGAGTGGACATGATTGACTCTCACTGCAATCCCTGTCGGAGCGCTGCGTTCCAACGGAGGAAAAAGAGTGATATAGGGAATAGCAGATGAGAGAAAAAAGAGAGAACCCGCCCTGCGTTCTCCGGCTAATTAAGTGTTATTATCCTGCACAACAGGAGGTACCTGAGAAATAATTGGCCACAGCGACAGCTAAATGTTCCAATCTGGAGGTGAAGCCAAAAGCACTGTAAAAGGTCACATGCCATTATGCGTTGTGCTGGTCTTATTAGTGCTGCCGTCTGTCAAAAGACCAACCATTAATTCATAGGCAAAATACTTCATAGATTAAAAATATACCCCCTGTCTTTGATTTTCTGGCCAGTCTTGTTTAGGTGAGGAAATTAGATTTTCACTCTGTGATTTCTGACCCGTTAATAAAAGAGACAGCCCCCTTCAATTCTGGCTTTTATATCCACTTAACCGATACAGAGATTCAGTCTCCTTTGTAGTGCTAATGCCGAAGAATATATATTAAATAAAACATATACTGTAGAGCGCCATCAAATTATAAAACATATACTCCCACCAATACATGAGGTTTAATTAATTTCCTCTGACTAACACAACTGATCTACTGAAGTCGAGATAACAGGGTTCTAGTACAGTATAAAATATTATAAAATAGTACAAAATTTAACTTTAACAGTGTTTCTGTGTGGTTTCTACGGTGACAAAGGCAAACGATGCAGCCGCAAAAACACATGCAAGAATGCAAAACAAACACAACAACAGAAACTAGCAGTGTGCAAGAAATGTAATTTTTGGTTTGTGCTTATTTTCAAAGGTTTTCTTAGTGCTCGCTGAAGGATTTGCCTTAACAAGGTGGCACCCTTATGTTTTCAAGCTGCTTAGCCAACATTAATTTGGGTTCTGGGAATATTTCTTCCAGACTTGTTTGAATGTCCCAGTGAGGCAGCACGCACAGGACCACAAAGAAGCTCAAAGAAATTCAGCCACCATTGACTTTATTATTTAGATGTGTAATTTTCTTGCTGTGACATGGCAAAGGGTCTTTTTGTGAAAAACATTTTGTAAACAGGAACACTTTCAAGTGATGACTGATGTGCCGACATAACAAATATGGATTAGTTAATTGTGTAATTGGTGTCTAATAACTGAACTATCAGGAACAATTTGCAGAGTAATATTTGGAGAAAAACAAAGCCACCCGGTGAGTCATCGTCTTAAAGTGACACTGCATCTGACATGGGTTAGATTAGATGTACAGTTTGTTTACAGTGAAAACAAAATGCTGCGCAGTAGTTAAAATGTTCCCTAATGAGGAAATATGTCCCTGTGAGATTGTAGAGTGAGATGCTTCGCTCCTGCTGTGAGCAAGTTTAACATGAATTAATCAGCAACCAGTATCACAGTATGTTGTTCTTCCACAGAGTGCTCTGATGAACTGAAGGAGCCATGGCAATACTTTTAATACAAAGGATTATTGCTTTCTTTATCTTGCTCCACAGAACAAAATAAGAATCGACGTGCATTCATAAACTGACCGAACAATATGAGGTGTCGTCAGATAACTGAACATCATGCTCAGGATAGCCAGATTTAGTTATAAAAGACTGACCTAGACTAGGGTGTTACTTGAAGAAATAATAAAGAGCACCCATCTCCAGAGTTTGCACGTAGCAGATGGCTTATGTGAAAGCTTACCCGAAATGGCTAAAATTGATCCGTCTCTATTTGCAATTGCTAGAATTCCATTATCAGGTGGCCATTTTGCAATATTTATGCTTCTCACCCGTCGTTGCCCTTGCTATGAGTCCCCTTCCCCTGCCCCCACTGAGCCTCCTTGTCAGCCAATCATTCACCTGATGCTAATGACCAGTTGCCAGCTCTTCTGTCCCTCAGATATCATGTCTGAAGACTGATGTATTGATCGGGCAAGATTGATCAGGGCAGGGATGATACAGCAACATTACATGATTTATTCAGGTTCTAATATCTTGCGTCAGGGCTGGGATTTGACTGTCTAAGCCAAGTGTACTTTCGTCATCTATCCAAGTATTAGCCCCTCTTTACACATCCCAGCTTCAGTTTCTCTGGATGCGAGAGGCAGTGGCAGCCTCCACTTAGCAGAGAAGCTGACTATTTGAATAAAACCCCAACCCAGTATGAAAAGTCACTTTTTATATTTATTAGGTTTTCAATAGATAACTGTTTTGTCCTTTTTGTTTTCTACTTCGCGTCTAAGCAGCAACATGAATTACGTTCTGTGGATGGAAAAATCTACAGCAATCAAATAAGCAGTTTTCCATTTCTCAAGACAAGATTTTACCAAATCAATACAATCTTACCTTTCAAAATAATGTTTTAGTATTCATCAGTTAGAAAAACAGATTTCTGATGCATTAGACATACTCACTATATGTGCATGCTGCATTTATGCCATTTGTTTACAGAGTCTCACAAACCTAATGAACATAAAATCACAGTCAAACTGTCTCCCAGTGGTAAGCAGAGAATCTGTTGAGGCATCAGCGGGGCAGTGGAGCAGGCTGTTCTGCACAGCTGACAGTAAATGGTTTCAGGTTCACACTGCAAAAAAAAAGAAAGAAAGAAAAGAAACAAGCCAACCATATGATACAGAGGCCTCAGTTTAATGAGCAGCTGACACAAGTGTAAACATTTTAGCCTGTGACCTTCATCACCAGGATCCCCTACAGCAGACACACTTTACACACTATACAAGATAAACAACTTTACACCTTCAGTTTACATATCATGAACAGCACTACTACTACTTCTACCCTTCCGATGTGTTCTCACTTTTGAATAGTGTCATGGGAAATGGCTCTGCACGGTTTACTTCAATGTGATGATTCTTTTTTTTAGTCTGTTTTGTGAGCCACACAACTTTATAGGATGATACTAAAATTCTTTGGGCTTTTATGATTTTAACTACGTGCAGTATACAAGAGACTTTTCAGTGAGCAGAGCCTGATCTACACAGTTATATTTAAATATATGTGATTAAGAAGTGTATGGAACATGTTGGTGACTGTAAATAATCTGTTATTTCAGATGCTGAATTGATGCCAGTATACAGTGAGTGCATTGACACAATAATTATGCCACAGGTTAGAATTTGAGAACAAATACATCTTGATTCATATTTCATTTTTTTATTAGGAGCTTTCTACAGCTCAGCAGGGACCTTAAATATAATGACATCCAAGTGAGGTTTGGAGTCTATTTTGAAAAAGAAGCAAGATTATTATCCTTGTTTAAACTTTCTGCCAGCAGTGTATCTAATTTGTAGATAAATGTCTTAGGTTTAAGTAATTATTTGTCAGTATTATTTTAGTTTATTAGTTAGTTTATTTTGCTGGAGTAATGCTCATCGACCCACAGAAAATGAGCTGTAAATGAGAAAATTGAAACACTCTTGTTTTCCCTGTTGGATGTTAAAAAGGACCCATAAAAAGAGAATTAAATGATCTAATCTTAAATAGCTTGCAAAACTCTTATGTTTTCTTCCTCCAACAAAGATGTCAGTACCCAAAGCTATGATTGCTCCTTCCATGGACCCTCTCCGAGCCTATTTTCCTTGCAGTCATCTGATAATTTTTCAGTTATTCATGCCATAGTTTATAAAATGTCACAGGCCTAATCAACGAGAAGTCTCCCAGTGGCGAGCGTTGAATTTGTTCAGGCTTCAGCGGGCCAGTGGTGCAGGCTGTTCGACACAGCTGGCAGGGGAGCGCGCCCTATTGTTCTGGGGACTGGAGGGCAGGTGAGCCTCCATCAGAGTCAAGGATGGGTCAGGCCCATGATGCGTGTGGCATGTTGTTGGTGCAGCTAATGGGGAGGGGAGGAGGGTCAGCGGTACCTCCCAGGCTTCCCATCCTGTCCCCCCCATCCCATCTGTCCTGTGCTGACAGGCTGTGAGCAGAATAACAAGTCAGCATCTGTCCAGTAATGAGATCCAACGCTCAGCATCGAGATATCAAATGCTAACAGTTAGATCATGATAACAATATAGTCTTGTCTGTTCAGTCAGGGCAATGACGTGCTCTTCTACAGAGAGCTCTAATTGTTATAAGGAATGTATTCTGTCATATGGTCGCATAGCTTTCATCCACTCACAAGTATTCTCAGGAGAAACGATGACATATCAAATAAAGAAAAATGTCATTGTCTGTGCAAGTGCCAAAAAAGTAAAATCCATTCCATGTCGGCTAACATTGGCTATGCTTCTGCAGAGTTTCAGTAGGGATGAATACAGAGGGATAGAGCGAGCAAGGAGAGCTACGAGCTACTTCAACAATATGCAGGTTATTATTCAACCTCTTGTACTGTACCACTCTGGCATATTTTCTTAAACAGTGACTAGTGATGGAGTATGTAGTCAGTGTTAGCTAATCTCTTTTTCTATTAGTCTGTTTCTATTGGTCTTCAAGTTTGTTCCCAGCTTCAGTTGACTCAGTCTAAAATAGTAAAGTCAATTGTTTTACTCTTGACAAAACGCTGTCATCCTACTGCAGCCCGCAACCTGACACCATGAACTCTGAAAAGTTTGTGTTTTTGTGAGTCTGTTAGAAAGTAAGCTTATTTATTATTTACTATAAACTATATATTGTCGATGTTTCACATGAATGGGTTTTCTGTAAAAAAAAAAAAAAAGAAAAAAAAGATTCAACTCGTGACATTTAGCTTTTGTTCCACTTGCTTATGGGAGAGAGACATTTTCTTTCATTTTTCATGCGGGGGGTCAGTTTAGAGAGCTAAAAAATGCACTAAGCAAAGACTTGCCTCAGTTACCTGCTTTGCTGCTGTGACCTTCAGCTATAAAGGCAGGTCCCTGCTATTTTGCAAGGCAGTTCTTGGGTGCCCTTTGTCAACAGCCAACTTTTACTGTTTCAGCATTTCAATCAATAATTTTACATTTACCTGCATCTCTTTTGTTCTTGTGTGAGTAGTTTTAAATCATTCATGAGAAATCGTTCACATTCATCGGCAGACAAAAAAAAAAATTAATGCCAAGTTCAGTGGCCTGTTCCAGATCTGACACATCTAAAGAAGTTATGGCAAACACACAATTCTTTCATCTCCAGTAAAGGACACAGTGGTCATGTTAATTGTTAAACTTCTTTGTCTGTTTTTCATACAAATATTAGGGGTGTGTATGTGCAATACGCTTTGTGATTTTATCTATGAAAAGTGCTATATAAATTAAATTTACTTACTTACTTACTTACACTGCTGTGAGAGTGGCGCTGTCTGTGTGGACTTGAAGAGAAGTGATCCTCAGGGCTATAAAAAAGTCACTGAACCTTGCAATTCCTGGCAATTCCTCAGTCCACTGCACAAGCTTCCTATTTTTTTCTCTCTTTCCTTTGGGCAGTGTATTCTTACATATACAGAAAAATGAGTACCCATATGGTCCTTCAGAAGATAGTACAACCTTAATAATGAGAGCTCTCATTAGGCAGAAGAACCTCTGACTTTCATCTACTATTACTACATGGTTGCAGAAATTATGCTCTCAAAGGCTGAACTAAACTACTGAACCACACCATGTCCAATCTCAGCATTAATGCCAACTGATATGTTACCTAGCAAGCTACACCAGTCATTTCAGCGTTTTCATACGGATGACAGCTACAGTAAAACTCTGTTCTGAATCACAGTGAAGTGAATGCCCCCAAATTCCCCTTTGCAGTTTCACGGTGGGAACAGCCTAATTCAAAATCACAGATGATCAGACTCTGTGTGGTACTTTGATCAGTTCACCTTATCAAAGACCTTATCATTTGATATAAACAACATTTAAAGCTTAGCTTGGGACCTGATTATTTTCATTCTACTTACTTTCCCCCCTCAACTCTCAAAGCTTACTAATTGGTCCGTGGTTGTGCCTCATCAGCTTTGGGCATGCTGCTCATTGTACATTTTAGAAATAGACAAAACTTTTCATGTTCACACTATCACCCTCCTATTGTAGTGTTGCTGCGATGAATTCACTGGAGAAACTAAACTTAACAGATCCTCTGTGTCTTCTCATCGTGACATAAACTGTGTTAAGTGTGATGATGTGTCTTTTGCCAAATAGAAGCACAGTTTTTATTTTTTTTAATTTCACAACAACAACTCGCGACTATCACATATCGCACATGTTTTTTTTTTTTAATTTGGAGAGCAGGAGGTTCAGATTTCATCCACTTAACAGTTTATATTGCTAACTGGTCACCTCTCACTGACCACTTAGCTCACCTTTCAGTATTTTAGCAATAGCATGTTTGCAAATATAGATTTATAGATACAGTAATAATCAGATGAGTGGTTTGTGGAGGACCTCTGTATTTCTGCATGACATGAACGTGGCATTACTGGGAAAGTGCAATGAATGAGAGGTTCACACTATTCCTCCCACTATTGTCCCACTGTGCAGATGCCTGGTCAACCAGCTGAAGTTGAAACCACAACAAGAACCCTCTCTGATTCTCCTCTTGTGAACACAATTATGACTGTAGGAGCTCATATCGAAGTTTCTCAGACTAACAGTGAGTGAATTTACATGTTCCACAGATGACTGTGATCTGTCTTAATATAATTTTCCTAAACCTTCTTTTAATTATAAGGTGTGCCAATGGCAAAATGAAGCCACTTTAAAACATTCAAAATTCATTTTTGATGAGGGGCATTCAAGTGAAATTTTCACACAAGCAACATCCAATTTGTACCAACTATACACTGAATACATGTGTGAACTACATACACACTGACACCATGTGCATAGCAACACTGGACAATACAAGAGACATACTGTACTGGTCGTTCAGTGATTTTAGTAATGGACATTGATTGTACAAAGGGCAGAGCTTTGTGGAGCATGTAAAGAAGAGACGACAAAGCTGTAGCTGAGGTAGATCCTCCGCTGTGTTTCCAGCAGTAGAGCATGTGGTCAGAGTCTGTTGCAGTGTGAACTGTAAATATTCTGTCTGTCTGTCTGAGGTGGAGCACAGGAGGTCAGTTTACAAAAATTAACATGTTGTCAGCTCCACAGGGACCATGTTCAGTTTGTGGTGTTAAACTAGGATAATCTTGGTGAAAAAGGACACAGTCTCATAATATAGCAGGAGCAATATACAGTAGTACACACGACATAATCTTCCAGCACTGTCCATGCCATGACTGTGACTTGTCATCCTGCCAATATTATCCTCTGAAATGTGACTGTGGTGTTTCACAGTGAGGTGCTTTGTCATCATCACTGCAAATCTGACCTATTTGTAATTTTTGCATGGACCAGACATGATCATCGAACAGCCCAGGGAGGGCAGCGAGAGCGAGATAGGAAAGTGTGGTGTGGTGCTGCCATGTCATTCGTGCAGATCAGAGCAGCCTGATAATACAAATGGGTTTCAGGGGGCATGAATGTCATCCTCTATGAATTCACTTTTCTGCTTACATGAAGATAGCTTTTTTGCATGCAGTGCTCTTTATGATAGCTTGTTTATGCCACATCATGACATACATAGTTTTTCTTTTAACAAGAAAAAAAAGATTGGTTTGTAGCAAGGCCCAGAAACCGGAGACATTTCCATCACAACATAATTATATTGAACAGACATCAGTGTGCCAAGCTCAACCCACAAAATAAACTGAGCAGGTGCATCCAAGCAAGAGCTATGATGTTGATTTTAATGAAAATATTCCATCAATTATAATGATGGAAACTTCCTGTAAAATGAATGTAGTTTAAACAGATGTTTTTCAGCCAATAGTAACAGGTGGAGTTAGAAGTATGCACTACAAGATGGGGCTGCAGAGACCCTCCCCACCCAAAAAAAAAAAAAAAAAAGAAATTCTAGACTGAGAGGCTTGGTGTGAACGCAGGCATTAATAACGTAATTATCTTGAGCACTCTTCAATACATTTCCTCATTAAATTGTAACTGTTCAATCAAAATTGTCCTCTCAGTGAGCTGAGATCTCTCATGTTTGCTCAGGGAAAAAAAAAGAGGTAAATATCAGCCTGCTGTCTGCAGCCTCTACAATTCCACACCTTCAAATATGAAACATCGAGAAAAACAAGAAATACAATATTTTGTGGCTTTTATGCAAATTTGACATTTCCCCTGCCGGCTCCTCAGTGCCAGGTTCTCTGTTGACCACAGATACCTGCCGGTGTTACTGCTGAGGCAGCAGACGTCTCTGTAACATTGAGCCTTCATTATTTGTTATCAACAAATTAATACCTGTCAGAGAGAAATGACATACATATAAGTCCAAAAGTTGAGCCGCTTGTGAACAAAATCTATGGAAGTGTATGTAAAATCTGTCAGTACAGGCATAGCCTTTCTTAAGGCTGCACCTTGGGAATTGAATCCCAGTGCATAGCTAGCATCATTTTTTTCACACAGCTCTATCATAAAAAGATTTAGGCAGAGATACCGCATAGCCCCGAAATACAAAATACCAATTTCACTGTGTCTTCAGATTGATATATTTTCCTGTTTGACATCAGAGCATCAGCAAAAAATAAATACAAACCGATCAATAGAGAAGAGTCAATTGATGGATGATTGACAGCTGCCAATTTTAATTCTATTTGTGATTACATTCAAAATAGGAAGTGCAGTGTTCAGCCATGCAACGATTTAAAATAAAATATGCTGACCTTAGTTTAAATCCCATCTTGTACCCATGTTGTGCATTAACAGTGTGCCTGTAGCGGTTTGGACTTTCATAATCAATAGTTGATCACTACATAATATGTCTAATTAAAGCTGCCTTTGTGTTATGTCATGTAAACAACAGTGGTATGTGCATTTGACAGTTATTGGCTACAAAACTACCTGTAGAAGTGCAATGTAACAATGTAAAGATGATCAAAGACAAAGGTTTCATCAGTGTTGTACATGAACAGCAAGAGTGAGTGCTTTCAGATTTTTGGTGAACTGATCATATCCAGTTCGTGTCCAAGGTCTGGATGGTGTTAAATGCTTAAATTCAGAAAGTATTCAGACCCCGTCTCTTATTCCACTTGAAGTTATGTTGCAGGTTCACGTTAAAATGGTTTGAATTCATTTTTTCATTTTTGCTATCTAATTTGACAGAGATTGAGAAGATCTGCTGAGAAAAATTGAAGAAAATCCCTAAATCCAGGTGTGCAAAGCTTGTCTCACCATAAGAGCACTAGAGCCTGTAATCACTGCTGAAGGTGCTCCAACTAAGTACTGAGTAAAAGGTCTGAAAACACGTGTCAGTCTGATACTTCAGTTTTTCTTTAATTCTTTTCATTTTTGTTATTTTAACTTTGCCACAATGGGGTGCTGAGCACAGATTTAAATACATTTACCGGTAACTACACACGTAACAAAACATTACAAGTGTGGAAGAAGTGCTCGGGTCTGAATACTTTTTGAATGCACTCTAATTATGGCCATTTATTTTGCCTTTTATCACAAAATCATGTCAACCTTTTAACTCCATTAGAGTTCAACGTCTGGTTCTTTGACTACAAAAAGATTTAAAAAAATGTTCAAAAACTCATATTCGGGAACAAAGAACAACAACAATTTGTTTAGAAACTTTATTACAAATGATGTTATTAATTTGTACTTTTGCCAAAGACCAAATGTTTAAAAGTAAAAAAGACACATCCATGGGATAAGATAATTACATGTGGCCATAAAGACTCCTTTAAGGGTTTAATGAACGTTGTTGTCTCCAGGGGCCTCTCGCACTGCTACACGTGGGTCTTAGAAATGACTGACTGTTGTTGTGCTCATTCTCAGAGTCAGAGGCTGTGTGATTTAAGACTAGTAAAAAATGGAAATTGTTCTGACTCCCACAGTTTTCGCATTCAGAATCATACATCAAAATGTTGCCACAAGCCTCCTTTCTCTCAAAATGTAAAAATCAAACCCACAGGAAATATAGCTTTGACCCTTAATTGATGGATGTGGAGAGCAATGTCAGACTGTTATTCATTGCCATAGAAACTGAAGGCTGAATCCGTCTCCACTTTTCCCATTTTGAATTAGAGTTTCTGTTTTAATTTAAACACTGTGAACACATTTCATATCATCATTATGTTCAGATGCTTCTGCTTACTCTCAGAGCATCTACAAATCTAAAAGTAATATTTGGAAGTAGAGTCACTGTCTGAAGTAACCCTGTCATTTTCATGCTTCTCCCACAACTTTGTGACAAGGCCAGATTATCCAGCTCACACGAGTATGTGATGTTTGGATAATTTGTCTTCTCTTGAGGAAATTGTAGGCTTGTGTGAAGCCGTTTCCTGGCTGATGCTGCTGTTCAGCTGTCAGCTGCCTCTTGAAGGTAAAAAGAGAGGTTCAAATCACGGTGTAGCTGTAATGAGTGCTCTTTAACAAAGATCACCTGGCTGCTACCCTTTTACTAAGAAACTGGCCTCACAGTTAGTTATTGGCCAGTTAATTAAGGATTTTTAAGCCCAACAGTATACACCAAAATAAATATCCATAACTTTGCCACAGAAAGTTTTTCCTTTTCCTCCCTTTTTGGACTAATTAGTTTTGCTCACAAACAAGAGTAAATACAATGTTGTATTTTGCTTGGTGTCTCAACATGCACTGTATGCTTCTCTAGCCCTGTTGAAAACACTCAACAGTTGGTAAGAGACTGGAATAATAGCCTATTTCCACTACAGGAACAAAACACTGGTTGCTGCTGGTATATTTAGGGTGAGACAAAAATTTTCATCATTCTCACTGATGTTGAAAACTGAAGTTGCGTGTTGTCTGCCTTCCAACCAGAGGGAAAATAAATGAATGAGGGAAAGAGGGAGGTCTGGTCGGTCTGAGTTGTGGTGTAGGCTAATATTGTTTGGTTGACAGTAGAAACTGTAGGCTGTATCATTATTTGTTTTTTTTCCCCCCTTTTACCTTTGAATCTTTAGCTGTTCTATCGTTTGTTCAGCTTTACCCTGTGGTGTTTTGGTAATTCAATTACAACCTAAATTATGTTGAATTTTATTTGTGAAAATATCTGCAAAGAAATAAAACCCATTCATGTCTTAAATTGTTACACTGCACTTTATGTCAATGCCACAATTGACCAGAGGGATGTCCAATAGATGGAGCTTTTGGGTGAGATGATAAAAGTGTCATCCTGTGTTGTCAGGGAGGACATCATTTGTCCGCGTCTTTCAGCTGCACAAACTACTTTTATGTCTCTATATACAGACCAGGAGGGGCAATCTTGAACCTCAAAGATTCTTCCGAAGCACTCTCACTCACAGCTTTGTATTTGAAAGGAAGAAATAACACTCAAAACCTGCACATTCAGTTCATGGCTGCATGAGATGTGACCATGAGGGCACAGAAACCTGTGCTAATGTTATTCACAGTGTCTAAAATAACTGGAAGGTCAGGACATTTAGGCCATTGTATCTCATTTTTGGGTTTGGGATTTTTGCATCAAACACAACACAGGCCCAGGGTTTGGAGTGTAATTGGCTCTGACAAACAAATATAATGCCATCCACTCTTTGAATGGTTTTCATGTGCCAGATGTGCCTGCATGTTTTTTATTCACATTTGGTATTTAGTCATGGTGTGGACTGTGAGCCCTCATTCCCTCTGTGAGACTGTAAATAAGACCAGGATCCTCTGGGAATGACTACATAAAACACTGTGGTTAGCAGACCTCTGTGTCTGCCAGACGCATAGCTAAACCATGGACACTTTGCTTCTATCAAGTGAATGCAATATCCTCGATATCTCTGTTTATCTATCAAGAGAAAACACCTTCAAAAGGCAATCTTGCTTTAAACGGGTATAAAACAAAAAGTGGGTGTCTGAGGGACTGCCATGGCAAAGGAAACATAAAAGAAAACAGCCACAGTTTGGGATTTTTTTTTTTTTAGTCTTTACCTCATGTTTCAAGAGAAAAGAGATTGTGTTATTTTTAACCTTACCAGCCTGATTAAGATCTGATCATTCTTTACATTTACTGCTTAATTGTACAAAAATCCTCTGTTTATAGACAGAAATATTATGTTTTACAAGTCCTCAGCTTTATGAAGAGAGGTTTTGGAGGATTAGAAAAGCAGATTTCTTTTGTATCCTCGTTTGCTCTGCAGTTTTGAGTAATTCCGCATTTCTGAATCTCTCTTGAACTTGACTTGGCACGTTTGTTTAGAGCGGTTGAATTCACTTTTAAATATGCCTTTTCTCTAGAGGTCCCAGCCCCTTGTGATGTGACCCGCATGACTAATTCCATTTAAAGGGGAATAACATGCATTAGGGCTCTCACTTTTCTGCCTCGCATTTGCATAATTTTGTTTGGCAACTTGGAAAAGGGCCATTAACAGCACTAAGATACACACTGTAAAGGGTAGAGACGGAGGCAGATCAATACTTTATTTCAACATCTTTAGCAGCACCAGGGTCCAGATCAGGAGGCATTCACTAATTCAAATTCGTGCAGGAGTCTTGTGATGCTACCATTAGTTCCTGAAAAGAGAACACCATTGTACTACCTTTTACCCTGACAGACACGTCGGCTCAATCAATAGCCTTTTACTTTTTTGTTGCAAAGACAAGATTGATTGCCAGGAGTTGCCTTGTGCTCAATTCCACTTCTCGCGCTCCTCATTATTGTTTCAATTAGGCAATCTCTGGAGACCTTATTGGGGGTGGCATTAAAAAGCAGTGACCCCCGGTGATTTACATCAAACGCCGGATGTTTGGCAAAGCAACCTCTGACACAAACTTTATTCAGGTCAAGAAGTGAAAGCGCCGTCCAAACAAGTGGATTAAACAGGAGGGGGGCTGTCTGCGGGAAGCATGTGGATGACCGGGGGAATTTGTGACTCGCGCCAGTGAGGAGGAAATAATCACAATGTTACCTTCTCATGAATTATTAAGTACCCTGTGCCTATTTTAGCCCGACTCAAAATGCTGCATTTTCATCTGTGGGTCTGAGGCAGTGGGGAAGGGTGGGTTTTTTTTGACAGCTGTATTACTGCTGATAAGCGAGACTGTGTGAGCTGATCAAGTAGTGAGACAAGCGTTCAGAGCAGTAGCAGCACAGCAGCAGCAGCGCTCTAGTCACTAGGAGCCGTGGCGGCAGAAGCAGCAGCAGCAGCACTATCAGTCACAGCACAGGCGGCAGCAGCAGCAACAAACTCTCTCCTGTCTTTTTCTCTTCTTTGTGGAGTTCTTTCCTGCTCAGAGGACAAAAGCCAAGGAAGTAGGAGGGAAGTGATCCAGGGCTGATAGCTGCCATCAAAAACAAAACCAAAACGCAGACCTGGCTGCCCCCATGCCTATCGAATTTGTTTGCAAAATCAAATTTGCAGAGGAGGATGAGAAGCAGAAAAACAAGCAGGATGGGGACAAGGAGAGCCTGATCGAGGAGAGCTGCACGCCTCCGGCCAAGGACTTGGCCGGGTTTGCTAACTCCTGCTCCCTTCATGGGATTAACCACATCTTTGTCTCTGGTCGCCTGGGCATCCGGCAGACTCTCTGGGCACTTGCCTTTTTGACTTCACTGGCACTATTTCTGTACCAAGCAGCTAAGTGTGCCATCTCTTACCTGGAGCACCCTCATGTCACAGCTCTGAATGAGGAGGCGACCCCCGAGATGGTTTTCCCCGCTGTGACCATCTGCAACATCAACCGCTTTCGCTTCTCTGCGCTCACCGATGCCGACATCTACCACCTGGCTAACTTGACAGGTTTGCCCCCTAAAAACAGGGACGGCCACAAACCTACTGATTTAATGTATCCTGCCCCTGACATGCAGGACATCTTCAACAGGACGGGACATCAGTTAGAAGAGATGCTCATGAGCTGCAATTTCAGTGGACAAAACTGCTCGGTGGAGGACTTCTCTGTGGTGAGTGAAAAAGTTACTCAAAGTTCTGCTTTCACCCAATTGTAATCAAATTACATTGCTTTGTCGTGGTTTATTGGCTTGATCGAAACTTTCTGGATAAAACAAGTCTCTCAAAAATAAAAATGTCCACATTTTAAACATTTTGAGGAATCGTTTACTATTATTGTCTTGTTCATACAAAAGTACTGAAGTAAAGTGAGCATTTTAGGAGAAGAGGAGTTGAAATTCTCTTTGTGCTTGTTCTCTTCTCCGGGGGCCATGTGGTTCCCACGATACATTTCTGCATGCAAGATTCATGGATTCGGCTCAGTCATTGAGCTGTATCCCTTCTCACTAAGTTCTAAGCAGCAGCAACAGTGTTTCTCTCCAACCGAGTGTTTCAGCTTGTACCAGAATCTATTATGTCAAAGAACAAAGGCTGCTCCCGGAGAAGAAAAACAGAGAGCTGTCGCATGTGGTTGTATACTTTTCCAAGGCAAACTGTGCTTTAATGCTGCCTCCAACTCCAGTAGCTCTGAGTGCATGGCAACAAAATTGTCATCGAAAATAGCAGAGTCTCTTCTTCCTCTCTTTCCCATCTCTCCCAGTCGCTCCCCCCTCTCTCTTTTTGACAATGCAGAGCAGCTGCCTCTCTCTCTCTCTCTCAGCTCTTGTACCTTTCAGTAGGGAAGGAGTAATGCTTCTTCTCCGTTGTATTTCAATCTTGCTGCTGTTAAGATTAAATATTTAAAGACAGACATACATGATTTTTGCATTAGCCAGATTGACTAAAAGGAATGAAACAATTTCCATGAGAGGGAAAGTGTGTGTGTTTGTGTGTCTGTGTGTGTATGTGTCTGAGAGCAAAAGAGGGAGCGAGAGAGAGAGAGAGGGATCAGGTGAAAGAGGGAGAGTTTGTGCCTGTGTTCTGTGCACTATTTATTAAAGGCACTGTCCTTGCGGGAGATGGATTTCCCCATCTCTCTTGCAGGAATAGGAATATGCAATTGCTTTAGTGATGATAAAGTGCCGATGTCAAGTCTTAATTGGGTATGTTGAACATTGATATGCTCACCTTCCTGAGACCTAAAGATTCTGTCTTATCACGAGGATGGCACTACATTACCTCTGATGTGCCAAATTACACCAAAGAAAAAATGGCTTTTCACTGCTTCTCATTTGGATCCCTTAACTGTTTGCCATGGTATTTGTTTTGTCTTTGTTGACGGCAGCCTCTCACATGGAGACATGAAATTACCTGTGACATGAGAATGGAAATTTTACTCAGTTGTTGTATCAGGCAAAAGGAAATGTCATGCTCCTCAGGGGAGCTGAAAAGTTTGACGAAATTCAGTCTGAAGCGGCAACATGAGTCTAAAAGTTTATAATGTGCTTCTAGCAGATTTGACGGCAATGTCCTCTGACACTTTGACACTCAGTCCTCCCTAAGTACATTAATTAGGAGACAATTCTGACATCCAGGAAATGTCTGTCCCATGTCAGTCAATGAAACATCCCATGGCTCCCTTCACACAAGGAGTGACTTCATCGCAGATTAAGACACTGTTGAAAGTTCCCCAAGCTGCTGTTTCCTCTCTGTCGGCTATGTGATCTGCATTTTCAGGGGCTGTCAGTTAGATTTGTTACAGGCTACTTGCTGCCTCTACGCATGACAAATCACTTACTCTGAGTCCTGGTGGGGGTCACTACTGGGAGTGCACAGAGAGGAAGGGAGGAAGGACTGGGAGATGTGGGAACAGGCGAGAGAGCAGAGTAAAAAAAGTCTCAGTACAAATGAAACTCAGTCACGCGCACCTCTCTTCGTGTTTATGTAAGTGTGTGTTTTGTTACTCCAAATCGAACATCATTTGTTGCAGCAAGGAAGCCATTATCGCTGGTGATGTGCTATTAATTACATGCATGCATGTACAAACCCACATACACTCTAAAAGTCTTCTGCACACATCGCTCACTGTTAAAGCTTCTACTGTATAGGACCTCCTTCTAGATCGGCTTCTTGTAATGTGTTTTTTATTAATTCATCATTCTGAGACCTCCAGATGTTTTATTTTGGTAATAGCTTTGTGAATGTGGGGTCTTGGGAAAATTGCATGATGAAGAATAATTGCGATATTATATACATTATAGATTTTCTGTAACCATACCATATGGAACACACCTCATGTTTGCATGCAGCTGTATTCTCTTCCAAATTAATTCTATATAATTAAATTTATTGTTGCATGAATGATAGATTTGGTGAAAACTCTGTGTGCTTCAAATAGTTGCATATCTCCCTCTATATATACGTATGTGTATGTATTTATAAATCAAGTATAATATATTTATTTTTAAGTTATTAGTTTATTCTGTCTGTGCATTGATTTACTGCCCAAAAGACTTAAATAAATACACGTCTCAGGGCCAAAACAAAATAGTCTGGCTGCTCTAATTTATGGCAGGAAAATACATACCCACGTAGCAGTGAAATTTGTTTTCCTCTTTCCAGCATCGTCGGCCGCCGTGATTATTTGACGTAGGTAATAAGGCCGTTCTTTATAATTAAAGATTACATTATTGACTTGGATTAATCACAGAAGATAAAGCTGATTCAACAAGCCATGAATAAATAGATTAATATTTTTTCTCCCAGTCTAACTCTGAATAATTGTTCATCTATTGTGTGGTGCTGTCGCAGAGATGAGCAGTGAGCCCTTTGGCTTTTTTTAAACAGAGCTCTGAATTGGTTTGCTCTGACTCTCAGCTGTGTTTGCTGCTGCATTATCAGATTTTGCTCTCAGCAAGGACAGATCCCTTTTGCATATATTCATGGAGATAACTAAACAGCTATAGGGTGGCATGTGAGGTGATCTATAAAAACCTGGGTTAACAGGGACAACACAGAGGGGCTCTTAGCCTGCAATCTGTCATTACACCGACTGAAGCGCCTATTGTGTGTTTTTATAGATAATTGAATGTTTAATAGTATAAACCACAGATGATGATCACCCTGCTCCCCGGTCTTTCATGGTGGGATGAAATCTCAAACCACATTAATGTAAATCAATACTAAAAGACACGGCACAAAAGAGACATTACTGTGAGTTGATCTCAATAAAAAAAGGGACTGCCCTTGTGTGGTTCATGGGGTGAAAAAGAATAGGTGGGCATAGGACAAAAAAATATTGCAATAACAAAGATGAGTCACCAAAACTATAACATTCGGTTTCCAGATGTGCTGCTCTTTTCTACGGGGAAACAAGTTTTACATTTTGCTGGCATGTTGAAGCGTACACAAGGGCGTTATACTTGTAGGTGCAAGGTCACAAAATTTGTCAGTCTTTTGCTCAGTCTTGCCGCGGCGTGTTAGATGTGGTTTTCTGAGCCGATGTGTCTGCAAAAGGTACATGAGCGCGGTCTTCCCTGTACCAACAGAAATACAACACAGCCCCGACCTCTCCCATCGTATGAGTCCTGTGAAAACTCCCATGCACATGCTTTCGCTCTGTCTTTCTTTCTATATCTATATCCTCCATTCTGTTCTATTCTTTATTCCCTTCTATATCTATATACATATCTATATATATACAATACATAAAAATATGTATGTACGTGTGTGTGTAGACGACTGTGAGAGTGACATCCACCTCCCTAGTGAGTCCAAAGCCTGCACATCCCTTAACAGTGCACCCACCCACTCACACACACACACGCACTCGCACTCACAAACATACACACACCTCGCCCAGCCACCCGCCGCCTTCCCCCTTGGTGGAGAGCAAGGAGTGTGGGAGCGTGAAAGTGACTTGCTATCTGGACTGGCTTCGTCTCCAACAGCCTGTCAATTAGCCGTCTACAGTTCCACTGCTGTGGGTGTCCCTGCAGCTTAGCATGCTGTCTGATATCTGATCCACACACCCAACCCTGGAGACCAGTGCTGAGTCTTATTACACCCCCCTTCCCGCAACCCATAAACAAACAAATAAGCGTTTTCTCCCTTAACCCGTCCTGAAAAATGCAAAAGAAATAAGTAAACTAAGTAATCTTGTATCTCGCTTTTATACAACGAACGCTAAAGCAGGACTGCTGCTCTCTCAGCCCACTTCAGTCGCGCTCCACTCCTTCCCTTGCTTCTCCTCCTCCTCCTCCTCCAGTGTATCAGAGGAAGATGAATTACAGTGCAATTGGTCGGCTGCTCCTTCGATATGCATCACCACTGTCTAATCAGATGAAACCCACCTGTGACCAGCCACTGGATAATACCAATATGCAAACAGTTTATATTTGCGAAGATTTACTTTTTTCTATCGCCCCCTGAGCCGGTTCTAAAACCTCTCACTGTGCCACGGTTTGGAGCGCTCGGTTTGATGAGGAGAATCTGTGGCTAAGGGATCGCTTTTAATTCGACGATAAAGGCTTCCGATGTTGTGGTACAGCTAAACCCCCTCCTCTAACCCCTGGGAGTCTTTTACTCACACAGACATTTGTCTCTTTCTGACAAGTCATACACCGAGCTGTTGGTAGTGTTAATGTGGCTTCACACACACACACACACACACACACACACACACACACACACACACACACACACACACACATACGTACACATACACAGGCATGTCCCTCCATACAAACACACACATGTTTCATCACAGATTGAGAGAGCTGGCTTGCAAGATTGATCATGACTCCTGACTGGGTGCCCCTCCCTCTCTGGAGGATCAATACATCCTTCAGTCAGATTGCTTCCCTGCCCTTCCTACTCCAAGTCTGGTGTGACTAATTATTCTGTGCCTGTGTTTTGGGCCCAGTCTCAGCTGCATTTGTTAATGCTGCCAGAGTTGCTGAAGAATTTGATCTTTAGAACAAGATATCTGTTTGTTTTAGCGTATATCCAGCCCAAATCAATCAATATACACTGTCTACCTTTTCCCTAAAGGGCGCTGAAATTATTGAGCACTACGAGATGAGTCACAGTTTGAACTGTGAGGGGATGGGGAGGAATGAATGTTTTGATAAGGTGAAATAAAATTCTGAAACCGGTCCGAAAGTGAAATCACAAGTTTTTCGTAAGAAATTGATCAATGCATCAATGTTTTTTTTGTTTTTTTATTGTGTGAAAAGTTGTGTTCCAGAAAACAGCTCTGTCTGAATTGGGAGCTAACTAATAAAGAGCAAAAGGGAACTGATGGAAATTACACCCTTGGGCCTGATGAGATTGCTGGGAAATTTAAAAAAAAGTTGCATTAAGTCCTTACAAATGAAAAGCGTGTGTCTTCATGTTCCAGGATTATGGAGGTATTAGCCTGTTTAAGCAGCATTTCTTTTACTGTACTCAATTTCCATATTGCAAACATTTTCCACATCAACAGTGCTAATTAAGTGTTGTGGCATTTCCAAGTTGGGTCTCCTCATGTTAATAGTTTGAAAGATTTAGGTTGCAGCTGCTCTGCTTCAGTGACCCTATCAAACCAATACATCTCATCCCGGCTAAAGCCACTGCCCACAATACTGGTGTCACTCCCCAGGATCCCTTTAAAAAGGACTCATTAACCAGTGGATTTAGGAAAAGACTTTAATCTCTGTTGGAGTTAAACTAATGAATGAGTTTAGTAGTGAGTGCGCATTTTTCTTGAAAATATAGTTGACTCAGACTCCATCCTGCTTAATGAAGTATTCCTGCACTCATGTACCTCCATCACTATGTGTATATATATTCCTTTTTCTTTTTCTTACAGTTTACGGTGATGATGAACAGCATCCTCCGTGTGGATAACTATGATTGTGGAAGCCTTTGGCCAAGCACACTTTAAACGCACACTTTTCTTCTTAGCTGCCAGTGTGAGCTTTTTATTTTGTCATCTTTCCCAGTCTCTGAATGCATTAGTGGAAATTCCTCTGAAAAATTAACCAAGCTTGCTTTTAGGCCACCGTCACATAATGGGTTCGTGCTTCTTCATTCCTCTCGCACATAGGGTTTAATTACTTTGAGAGAGATAGCACATGCAGAGACTGGACAAAAAAGTAGAGACACCTTGCAGTGGAATTCAGTTCGACAGCAGTTTATAGTTGATATGAATCCAGTGTGTTCACTAAAATAGAAACAACAACAAAGATAGCTTTACATTTTTTGATGAAAACTAAAATGCAACATTGAAGAAACAGACTGAAACAGAGAAAGGTTGTTGTTTTCCTCTCTGTTCATTATTTTTTATTAAAATATTAATGTCCAACTGCACAGAAGTACTGTAACTCGCAGAAGGAGTGTACATTTCAGATCATGGACTTGGGCCAAGATTTAGAGGTTTCAAATGAGAAAAGATGTGTGGGATCATTTTGACTACAAACCAGAAAGCATCTAACTCCCTGGAAGTGCTTCATGTCTTCTTGAAGCCACCTGTGAATTTGAACCAAGATTGGAAGGGGGGGGGTTGCTGTGTTTTAAGGGAAGAAAAAATAATTATAATGCAAATTGGTGTGCTGGTTTATTCCTATTTCCAAGTTGAGGTAAAATAGAATTTCCAAATGAGAGTTAATTTTAGCAGGCCAGCCAGAGAAACTCCTAAAATGGTGACAAGGCTTTTAGAAATGTGTCATATCACATCTGAGGCTGCCGTAGGATTAAGAACACCTCACAGTTTATTGTTCGGTGTTCCCGCTCCCGTTGTGTGCACCCCCTGTATATTTGATATTTTAAATAGATTTGAAATGTAGAAATCATGAGAAGTATGACTTGGATGAAAATGTCAGTCAGCTATAATTCAGCCGATGGTAATAGCATACAGCACAAATGTCATAGTAAATATTAACCCCTGGCATAGTCCTAACATGAAGCCCTTGTCTGTCCACTTGGCTGGACTCTTCTGAATTTCTGAATTATGTCTAATGTCACACACTTGGCCATGGTCCTTACTGGTTTTTCAAGTTTGTAACCACACACATTTCACATAAAGTTGTCAAATATGCTTTTTAGTTCTTTTCTCTGTCCTTTTCCCTCTCTGGGCACATTACTGTTGGCTAGAGTGAATGCAAACAAGGTTTGAACTATAGTACATGAACACTAAGGTGTCATGACAGGTGTGATATTTTGTCTGAATGTATATGGCTCTGTGGAGTAAACCACCGAACGGGCCTTGATGATGTTTGGCATACCTTGTGGCTTCCTCTCGGGAGATGCATGGAGTGATTTGTCAAATAGCTATGAGATTGGGTCAGCGGCAAATGCACAAAATGCATTTTTTTTTTCCTCCAGTGTAATGTTCATACTGACTGAAAATCCTTGACGTTCTATATTACTTAATAATGTACACCAAGCTTACTGAACAACAGGCTATGTTGGAAAATACTGAATAATTCAAGGTAATGCATTCCTTGTGTCAATAGCTCCTACTGGCCATCTTTGAGACCATTTGCTGTAAAGGGACCCAGTTTATGTCTTTATGCTGTTTTGTAAAGCTTTGTGGAGTCTATGGTAGATTAAAAATTTCCATCAACATTTCATCCAGGTCACCTTTTTACTAATGCTATTCAACTACTGTGTGTTGGAGGTAACACTTAGCATCAGTCAGAGCTACTTTAATCACAATATAACCAACAAGTATAAAATAATCTATCCTAGTTGTTCACGTAGGTTCAAATTGGCTAAACAGTTTGATGTAATGGTGATCCACAATGGTGGTCAGGCCTGTAAACAACCTGGGAAAGTCATGTCATTAAAGTCACCTGGAAGGATCTTTGACAGATTGAAGGAGGAAGACTTAGCTTCCTAATGCGAGCCACTTACAATGTTCTTCTGGCTCCCAACAACCTAAACTAGTGGTGAAATATCCATCATGTCCTGTTTGCCACATACCAATGACACACTAAAGCAAACCTGTTCTACGACCACTGTGCCTGGAAACACAACCAGATATTTCAATAAGGGACCCTAACCCTGAAAGGAAAGAGATTGTGCACCAACACCAAGCATATGAAACCTCATTGTATTTGTTCCACAAGGACAACTCCCAAAGAGGCCATCAGCACAGGAACCCAACATACCAACAGCCTGGTAGTGGAAGAGGCGAGCAGACCTTGTTCAGAGTCTCTCCTTGCCAATAAAGGTGGTTGACCCCCCCCAAAAGTAACCTCTTCATCATGGAGCTAACACTACCATGGGATGCTGCAGTGGAGGAAGCGTTTGAGTGCAAAAAGCTGAGGTACTCTGATCTAGCCGATGAACCATGCAACAAGACTAGAGAACCTAATCCCTGTCCTGACAAGCCCTCCGGCAAGCCATCACATCACAAAAGAGAGAGGGCTGCACATGGGATGCCAGGTGTCATCACTGAGCTCTTAGGTGATGTTGTGAGTCCCTAATTAAAATAAACCGGGGGGGGGGGGGGGGGGGGGGGGGACTCAAGTGACGCAATACCCACCCATCTCCAACCAGGATATCAAGAAATGGCCCATGGGGGATTGAGAGAATAAGTATCAACAACCTGTATATAATCAGACCATGTGGCTCAGATGTTTATTTTACTCTTAGCATTCACAAATTCAAAGTGGTTTTATATTCATTGTTAACAGCTGTATAGCTCCTGTTGGTATTGAGAAACTGCTGTTCAAGTCTGTCTGCTCTGCAGCTGCTTGAGCTAACAGTTGCTTCATAGACTGACAGGAGAGGTTGATTCACAGCTCTGAAATGTGAGGGTCCTGATTCAAAACCTTCAAGGTGATGAATTCAGTATTTGTGGGAGATTACAGCAACTCTGTTTCTTCTGTCTTTTACACTCACCAACTCAAGACAGCTTCCACCAACTACATTAAAATCTATGTGAGGCACAGGAAACAGAAGGAAGACAGCCCATGCACTTGTTTATCAAATGATTCACCTCCTGCCAGCAGCCAATATTTGTGTCACTAGCTTAGTAAACTGTTAGTTACTGTTTAGTCATGACACAGTGATTCTATTTTCACTTGTTACAATAATAACGGTTTAATTGCTATGCCAATTAGAAAATAACTACCATTCAATTACATCTACTGCTACTACTACTGCTATATCCCAAGTGCAATGTAGGTTGCAATGCAATTTTTCACACTGTTATAAATATGCTGTGCATAGTGTAATATTCTACATTCACTGCTGTGTAAATATCTGCCTTTTTCCTCTCAGCAACCTCCCATTCCCCGGCTTTTTCTTTGCTCAGAGACATGTTTTGTTCCCCGAATTGTTTGGATAACATGTGGACAGTGAATCTTTCACCTGATGTTGGCAGCTTTGTTGCCAGGCTCTGTCCATGCTGACAAAACACTTGACCTTCAGGTGCAGCAAAATGCCATCTGATTTAGCACATCCTGTTTGAATTGCCACCGCTTATTTTGTCATCCAAGCATTTCATGTTGGTTAGGAAGTGTCAGAGCAAACACATTACAGTATAATGAGCTTGCATAGAGGTAGAGAATCACATACATCAGGGTTTCTGATCTCATTTGGACATAGCATTTACAAAGCTCTTACTGTATTTCTGTATATCTGCTATGTAATAGTATGAAGATAGATGAATCCATTACATGGTGTTCTTTAGCTTTAATACCAATTTGTTGGTGAATAAATGTGAAACATTCAGGCCTCCTGAGATGCTCGATTACAAATCTCTGAGCTGGCATTTGTGTTGAAAACCTTGATGTTTCCAAAGTGACAGTGAGGGAAGCCATGATGTACCGACATCTTGAAACACTAAAAATGATGCTGTGGATGGCTTTATCATCATACATATATAATGCAATGTTTAATTTATATTTAGATAAGCCTGTCATCCATGCCCTTCTCTTTTCTTTCCTGATTTGTGCTTCCCCTTCAGTTAGCATGGTCGCTTTTTTGTCCAGTGTAACATCTGTCGAGCTATATTTACCTACATTCCTTATGTCCCTGACTCACGTGACCACCAAGTCACTGTTAGGCATGTTTGTTTAAACAAGCGTGTAACTGTAGTCATGTGCCCCAATGGTGTTGTCAAGATTAATTCTGTGTTTTCCTAATGCATGCTAATGAGAAAGTTGTGTGCATTTGATTGTCAATAAGGTGAAATACGGCCCTGCTCCCTAAATGCTGGCTCCGTTCAATAACCTATTAAAGTTGAATCACAGATAACTTGGCGCACATCAGGAAAGCAATCTGAAATTTGTGCTGACATTGATCCAGCAGGAAGGAGACCTATTGCTCCGATTAACACTGTTGCCCCAGGAGAGGAGTACCTCGGCCATTAATAGCCTACTGTCCTAGATTTTACTTAGACCATATAAAATGCTTTTATTTATGAGACACATAGGGGTAAAGCATCATATACAAAGTGAAATGAAACCAACTTTTTAAAAAAAATCTATCTTGTGTAATGGATCACAGTCTGTTTCACTTCTCAGTAATATTTTAGCCTGTTTTAAAACCATTAAACACAGATTGCACAGTGTAATAAATAACACGTGCACTTGTAATAGCAGCCAGAGTTGCACCCTATGATGTGTTGTGAGAAATTGGATCTCATAGTCTCTATGTTTGTTTGTAAATTGAAAAATACAAACAAAATATAATTCTAACAGTTGATGTTATGAATTTGAAAATACTGTAAAAAATGATAGTTGAAAGAGACATTTTGTAGTCATTGTTGTGTAATCTCTTTTCTTGTTTATCTCAAGATCTTGAAGATGTGGCAATAGAGGTGCCATTAACACCAGGCTGAGCATTTCAAGTTAGAGGCTTTGTGTTGTCACTTGCAGTGTCTTGCTCTTTGGTCATCAGCGCAGAACAGCTAATGGGTGTCTTGACTCATTTTAAACAGTGCACAAGAACATCTGTAAAATGCCATGGACCCTTTCTAAGCGTGCCAATTATTTGAATATGAGATGTCGGCGAGCTGCTGTAGTTTAATGCCAACTCATGGGAGGCTTCTATAATTAGACCCACTCAGACTGTGATTGTCTGATCTTACAACGAAATGAAAAGCATATAACATGCACATGGCTGGGAAAGACAAATAGCTTATCCGTTAAACAACCCCCCAGGAACTTAGGGAGAGAAAATGACAGATCTTTTCAAAATCGGGGTCTCATCCATTTAATTATAAACACTGTGATAAGGGCATCTCCTTAGAATAAATATGACCAGTAATGAGGTGTGGCATTGCTGTTTATCCATGTCCTTGACATTCACTTTGAGAATAAGGAAAGGGGGTAATGGCATCCTTTTAAACCGATCTTGAAAGTCCGTGGTAAGGGATAAATGTCAGTGGGTTTCTCACGCACAAATCACAGTTTTTTTCTTCTTCTCTGACCTTCACTGTCTACCCTAAAAAGAATTAACAGGTTATTGATAGATAATTGGTACGTATACTATGATGAAAGTGATCCCCAGAGACATATTGAATATATCTTCCATGAAAGTATGCCTTTAAACTGGCAATTAATTAGTGCGTTTAGGTAATGATAAATAATTAATTAGCATGACATTGAGGGACCTCTGGGACAGTGTGACAACTGGATACATTAGCAAATTTCAGCATAAGCCAGATAAACTTGAGACTACAACCTATACCACATAAATCCATTGTGTATTTGAATATCACTGTAATCTAATTGGCGTCATTATATCTCTGTTGGCAAGAGCTTCGCCTAAGGATACCATTTGGCTGCTCCAGTGGAGGCGTACTGTGAACAGATCAATAGATGTAGTGGACATGATCATGTTATGATTATACACTGCCTTGTAAAGCCCTGAGAAAGGTGATTTGAAGAAAGGTGCCACGCCTCTTGGCAGACTTCTGTCAGCTGAAAAAGCTCAGTGGGAAACAGAACGGTCAGTGAGATTGGCTGCAGCCCCGCTTTTAGGACCAGCTGGTTTGAGTGCAGAATTAGAGCCTCCCCCCTTGTTTCCACCTGCCGTATGCTGCTCAAGTGTTCCAAATCGAGCCATTATTTGTTTAATTTCCTTCCTGTCCAACTCAGCTTGCATTCGTGTCAGCTGCTGGCTCCATAGCATGACATCTAACGATGACTGAAAAGTGTCAGACTCGTTCAACCGACATATTCCAGGTGATTAGAGCAAGAATGCATTCTCACCAGCATATCAATAGGAGAAAAGTGTCAACGTGGATTTCACTCTTCAGATTTTCTTTTAAATTAGACCACAACACAGCCAGTTTTCATTCGCACCCCTCTGAATAATTGAACTTACCACTCTTAGAATTCAGTTATGATGTAAAAAATAAATCAGAACTGATCCTCACAGAGCTTATGATGATCCTCCGAAGAGGTCACCTTTAACCGTGCCTCTTTCTAATGCAGGTTATGCAAGTCTATGGCCTGATCTCATCAGACATCGCCTGTGTACTGAGTAGATGCCACTGAATAAATAAAACCCTCACCCCTCCAAACACCAGCGTACGATTTCAGGATTAGCATCTCATTAGACTGTTCTTGTGCTGGTGGTTTGTGGACAAAAGAGTGAGAAATGGAGCAAAACAGGGAGTGTGTTTGGTCCTTTTCCTAACACAGTCCCTCTTTAAGAGATTTAGGTTGGCAGATACTGAGAACGTGTTATGAGGCATCATCACCAGCTCTGTCACACATGCTGCATCATTACAGAATACTGTGGCAGAGATGTAAGTTAAAGGTACAAACAATTTAACAGAAGCAAAATTCACCCTTCTAAATCCTGTAAAGTGTAGGATAATTGCAAAAAAAAGATCCCTGCACCCTGGAAGACAGTGTAATCTCGAGAATACTTTCACTGAAAAACTTGGTGACAGTCTGCCTCTGAGATAAATTGGCTTCAGCAAAAGTGTCTCCTGCTGGTGGTCAGTCTGTGTTATCTGTGCCATGAACATGCAATTTCCCCTTGATTGTGCTCCCTACGGATAAGTAAACACATTTAGCAGAGCAGCAAACTACAAAAGACAAGAGCACCAAAAAACAGTGGTAATATTCTGTCTGAAGAGACAAATTCATACCCTCATTTACTAATATTCTCCAGATTTTACGATATTCAGATTATCAGTCTGCAGTAAACATGTGGTCCCCTGCTCCTGTGCTCCATTTCAGATAAAACTTGGTTGTCAGTTTTTTTCTTCCCACATGGCTCCGAAATACGTAGGAAAAAAACCTTTATATCCACACTGATTTCCTAGATGTCTCTGGGAGATGTGCTAGACCTGACCGATAGGAATGAAATATGAAACACCTGGATTGCCTGGGCAGCCCCGTCTATTCCACACCACCACCTCAATTTAGCCACACAAATAGCATGTAGCAGCACTGGATGGCGAGGTTAATGTTGCAGACTTGCAAGGGACAAAGTTTAAAACAAAGGTTAATGTTGCTATGTTACTTCTTGTTTTTCCCATGAGCATTATGAAACATATATTACCATATGTAAAGTGAAACGATACAACTACCTTCCAGAGGCCCCGGACGGCAAGGATGCAGTCTGGATTTCGATTGAAATGGCAGCGTTGTGTTGCTGTTGATAGTCCCCATAATCTCTCTGCAACTCTGAGGACTGTTTCTTGTTTGTGTACGACACTATCATAAAAATCTTCATGTCATCCTGAGCAGAGCAAGAACTCGCACTGTGAATTTTACTGAAGTTAAAATGCCTCGCCTTGTATTGTCATTATGACATGTAGTCAGTGTCTGAAATTAACTTTTTAGTTCAGTGCCAAGGGCCGTAAACTAAAAAAATACCTGCCAAGAATTCTGCCCCTTATCAGCCCAAATAGTTTTTTTTGCTAAGAAATATACTTGTTCTCAGCTCTCTTTGAATAGATTGAAGCCCTGCATGTTTTAATACCCACATTAATTTGTCTACTCACTTATTTTGCCTTAATCTTTTAATGTGTCAGACCTGCTATGTACAGTAATCACTGTGACATTAATTTAATCAACTATCCAGACAGTTGTACTTGATGGTTTACTGAGCAGTTGACACCCAGTTATTTTGAAATGTCGCATGAGTTGATTTCACTGCAGGAAATATTCCTCTCTTACAGCTGAAAGGTTAGAAGAGGTTTTGCTCAGGCATATAGTGAACAGTTTAATACAGGTTTTTGAAGCTGTTGCAAAAGGGCAAACACAACATCGACGTATGGGGGGGGGGGGGGGCAAAACCAACTGTAGCTCTGTGCTGTGTCCTTTAAAAGTAAAAGGGCATAAATCCTTTTAATGGTGAACAAATGGCAAAACACTGAAACCTTTGTGCTGCTAAAACATATTTCCCCATTATTTTCATTTGGATATGATAAGGTTAAGAGTATCACGAGAGGTAAAAGGCAAAAAGCAGAGTTTTTCCTGGCTTAAAGCAGAAGTAAGTGATATATTTGTGTTAATATAAGTCTTGAATTGTTATATCTTCCGACAGCAATCACTTACATAGAGTGTTTGGACTGAAACACAGGTCTGTCAGTCACTCTGCTCTGCTCTGAGCCGAAGAGAAAACATTTATCGTATCCTACAGTTTTTATCCAATGAGGAGAGAGAACGGCATGCAGGGCCGTGTGTGCAGCCAAGGGACGCCGTGAATGTGGCGACGTAGGGACGAGGACTGTTATGGTGCGTTCAAGGAAACTCGTATTTTTCCGACCGTGAAGTCATACCAGTTCGATCTGGTACGAGTTCACCGGTCGGAAGTTACGAGTGGCCGTTATAGTGACTTTCACCGGTAAAACAGGTCGGAAAAACACGAGTGGGTTGCCTGAAACGCTACAAAGTCGTAAGTTGTGACTTGAAGCTGTAATTTACGATTTCAAAAGCCTGCCTGGAACGCAGCATTAGCGAAAACGACCGGACCACTTACTTCTGCTTTAACATACAACCAAACTTTGACCTACTAAACTTTTATATGATGCATCATGTCCTCAGACAATGGGAACACCACATTACACTACTCTGTCTGCAATAAGTGAGGCAGCAGCTGTGACTGTGTCTGTCTGGCTCCTTTAGTCTAGAACAAAGGTACAAAGAAGAAAAAAAGGCTGTGCTTGAGTCATGTTCATGTCCATTTTGGTGGAGTCACAGTGACAGTAGAAATCAGCTAAGCCAAACAGAGAGCCACAAAAACTGACAGGTAGGCTAAGTAACTCCCCCAGTTATGGTGACGTGTCATCAGCAGCTGAAGGGAAAAATGAAAGCAAGGGGTTATTTTGGTTAGTGGCAGCAAGTCTGTGCTCTATTGCTCTTATTGTTTCCTGTGCTGGTCACCACTGCACTCATGAAGACATGGTTAGTCAGGTGTCACTAATGGAGGCCACAAATAGACTTCATGCATCAGGAAAATGGCAGTTCTGACATAGAAACCTGTTGTTTACATCCCATGTTGTGTGACTAGTTTTTGGAAGGGAAATGATGTTAGTTAGCTGGTCCAACTAATCACTATCAACTAAGACCCTTGGGATAATAATAAGATACTGAATCTTGTTTTTCACAAATTAAGCATTGAAACCAACCTAAAATGAGTCATCTTAAGCTTGTTTCACAACCAGTGTGCATGTGTGTATGTGTCAGAAATTCATTGTTGTTGACAAAGAGTGTGAGGCATTCATGGCAAAGTCAGCAGTTAACAGGGAAGCTAATTGAGCCATATCAGCAGTACTGTAATCCTCGCCTCCCTTTGGTCTTTTCCTCTAACAGCACTTCTCCTGTATTCTGTCTTGTATCAGATGTGACAAATACATGCATCATGTTAATAATGTGAATTATGTTTTTAATGAGTGGCCCTAATTAACCAGAGTATTATCCTGCTGTGTTGTCTTTTCACCCTGCACTACCCTGGAATGACCGCGCTGTTGTTACTGCAGTTGAGATAAGTGTTTTTATTGTGACTGTGGTCAAAGTTTGGGCGAATTTGAACATATTAAAAATTCTCTTTGCAGGAACCTAGTACTTACAGTGCAGTTGTGATTGTGTTGGATGGACTTGTTAATGAGCAAATCCATCCATGTGTGAAACTGGATGTAATTGCCATCTCAGATAGAAATCAAGGGTGTTTCTGCCCTCCTACTTGTATCTACGGTAGTACTAAGCCACTTCTGTAAACTTAAATCAGCAGCATTGCAGAGAATAAGATGGAGTTTGCCACTTGTTTACCCGGTTAGTGTCAGTAAAGCTGGAAAATCATGAGACAATGTTGTTGTTGTCATGATTTAAAAGAAAAGAGAAGGATCATCTGATGAAAAAGTGGTGGGAGGCACTCTCACCCTCCATTGAGGCCAGTTGTGTAATTTCTTTTTTACATTCATAGGCACAGAGAAAAATTATCAAACAGAGCAGAACTGAACCCGAAAGCTGCAGTGGCTCAGCCAGTGGAAAAACAGAAATAAACAGAAGAATTTATATGCTACAGCTTTGTGTAGACTGAATAATGGAAAGCTACTTAGAACCTTTGTTTTGCTTTGATATAACTGGCAGGCAGCATCTGCAGACCGGCCCGGACCAAGTAATAGGAAGGGAGACATTCAAAATATTACCTTCTGTGTTACCAGACAGCACCATGTCCAAACAGAGGCCCATTACTGTCTTTGAAAAAAACAAATGATTAGCAATTTTTGTGTCAGATAAAATTGCAACACCAAAGAGCTTTAACAATATCATGTCAAAAGAAATGTCACTGTGTATGTTCTCTTTATTTCACTTGGATTTGGAAAAGCACTCAATTTGTGCTTTTCTGTTAAAAGACACTCAAAAATCTGAATGAAAAATTAACATTTAATTGACGATGAAAAGAGTGATTTCACTCAAATGAAACATCAGTGAAAACATTTTTAATAATATGTGCCTGACCAAATTTGACAATGTTTGTCTTTTGCGGGAATTATGCCCCAAATCAGTCCCTTAAAATCTTTGAACCACGCTTCACCACGGAGTTCTCGATTCATCAGTTTGATCGTGATAAAATGCATATGCTGTATGTATCTGTAAATGAAGGCACTCAGTTTGCTGCAGGCGTTGTAAGATGTGATTCAAATAATCTTAACAACCTCTCTTAACTCCCTCTGTGAAATATTGATAAGTGTGTCTGGGAACGACTGCTCCACCGTTCTCCCCATGCTGGAAAGTTAAGATCATTTGATCACCCACCTCAGAGACATCCGCACAAGTGATTTACTCCCTGTATTTTATTTTATATTTTATCCATCCGATCATCTATCTCAGGCAGGCACATGGAGCAAGGCTTTGCCCTCCGTATTCTGTCTTCCAGATTACAACAGGTTCGGCTGCCTGTCCACCGCCCACCATTCAGCCGAAGCCTTTTGTGGGGCCTGGGGGACGTGGCTCGGCCCTGATGATCCTGAGATGTTGCTTGAGGTTTAATCCCCACACTGTGAGAAATGAGGTTCTCCTGCTCTCCCTCTTGCTCCTGCAACTTTGATCAAGCCCTAATGTGATTAGGCACTGACCCTGACATGACTGGCCCAAGAACTTGTAAAAGAAGCGGGGAGAGCCGGCGGTGGGGGGAGCCTCTGATCTGACCAGTAAACTGGGAGAATAAAGGAATTATTCTGATGGTGTCTTTCCTCCCGTGCCTTGTGGGTAATAAAGGTTTCATGTATTCGTTTTACCCCGGCAAAAAGTGCGATCTATAATGACCTGACATTTCTTTTTTAAAACTAGCCAAGGGGCTCATGATTTGAATGTTAACCAAGGTTCTACTCGACGTAAGGTGCAACCCGCAGGGAGGAAGCTCTTTTTGAATTCTACAGGTCGTACCAATGTAAATCTTCGCCTGTACTACTGAGCAAAATAGGTGCGTGCGCGTTCTGCCATCGCAGTGCATCTGCATAAGTAACACTCAACACACTAGTTATTCACATGGGACCAGGCCTTCACTGTACCTCTCTTGTTCAGACTCATGCACTGAGCCTGTTTACTGTGTCATGTCGACCGCTCCCCCATGTGCTGCACATTCTTCTTGCCGTCAGCTTGCCGATGATGTGTGGGGTGAAACGTGGTGCCGTAACTTCAGAGGCCAAATGTGTCAAGTCTCGATATATGAACTTCACTCTAAAGGGGTGTTCACACCAAACGCGATGCTGCGTTGTCGTGCGTCGAGATTACATGTAAAGTCAATGCACAGACGTGATTAGATGCGAAATCGCGCCGGGCGACGCGATACGCGCGTCACACGCGACGCGATGGACGCGATGCCGCGAAAATCGCACCAACGCCCGAGTTGAAAATATTGAACTTTTGCGGCGACATCGCGTGACGCCGTGACGCGACAGCCTATCAGCGTTGAGATTCTGACACAACAATACACTGCTACCGACTGCTACTCACCGGGGACAGATGGACAGGCACTCTGCAGCTGAAATGAAGAGCCTGTAACTTTAGTTGGTGTCCTGCCTGGAGATCCTGGCAACAACCCTAGCTGCTAGCAAGTCAAACTCAGCAACAGTCAGTCTGAAGTACCGTACAACGGCCGCGATACGAGCGGGGCTGAGCGGAGTTTTTTCTACCTGCTACACCAGGACCAGGACGTCAAGGATCAGCTTCACCTCGTCCATTGTCAAGCCTACGGTAAAATGAGTGCACTTTCTGTGTCTCAACACATTTTTACATCCGTCCTGTTAGCTGGATTGACAGTAGAGGGGAGGGGAGGGGGGACGCGATGACGCGATGACGCGAATTTACACAAAACGGTCACACGTCAAAACACAAGCGATAGCGCGACGGATTGTCATTTGTCGCGCGAAAAAATCGCGTTCATCGCGTTTGGTGTGAACACAGCTTAATGGACTTTATCAGCCATAGTGCAGAAAGTCATGGAGATTAGAGTGAGAGGGAGTGGATGTTTGATTATTTTTGCTTTCTGCAGTTCACATAATTATGCAAGTGCTGGAGGACACTTGTGGAATCTGTTGCATATGGATTTATACCTTATTTCTCAGGTATCTGCATTACGTCTTCTGATACAGAAGCTGGCCACAGCACCATAATCCTCACCTGTAATGACTTCACAGTGGTTTACTGTACTAAGACTATGTTTTCTCTGTGTGGTGCTACAATATTTCCCAAACAAGACATGGCGATCCCAAGGAATATGCAAATGAACATGTTTGAGTACAACATTGGCATGCAAGTGTGTATGTTTTACATTTACACCATGGTTTTATTTAGTATTTCAGTCAGACACTAGCTCAAAGACCCAGCTATGTATTGTGTATTCCTTGCTTGCTTTGGCAACCCAAAAGGGGACAGTGTCAAAGAAGAGACAGAATGTGAAAGATGTCCTGTACAATTGGCAGTGAAATAGAAAAAGATGCTGCACCACAAGGGATTCTTTGCCATTAGTCTAGAATGACGGAGCTGGTGTAGAATGGAAATGGGCTGATTTATAGACATCGTGGTGCTTTGGATCAAGGAGACATTTATCAGTTTCCTCTCATTGTTGGTTTTATTCAGCATTTTGACCAATCATGAAGGAAGTTAGCAGATGCATGATATTGTTTGCCAGACATTTAAAATATGTTCTGGGGCGGTGCGTGGCGTGGTGGTTGGGGCGGCCGCCCCATGTAGAGGCTGCGGTCCTCGGCGCAGGCGTCCCCGGTTCGATTCCCGCGTCGGGCGGACCCTTCCTGCATGTCATTCCCCCTCTCTCTGCCTCCCCCTTTCCTGTCTATCTCACTCACTATCAAATAAAAAGGCAAAAACGCCAAAAAAAAAAATATATATATATATACAGTATATATATGTTCTAACGAAGCCCCTGTCATTTACTGACGGCAAAATAACCATTGTAACACAGTCAGCACAGTGTGACAAGAACATCAGAGATTTATATACAGACTTACAATCGCAACAAAGATAACCATTGCCAAAACACAGTTCAGGTATCTTGTCCTTTCTATCCACTGAAGTATCAGCCATAAATTTAGTAGAAGAGATGAGTAAGCTTTGTAATTGGAGAAAAGAAAACAGCTGAAGGTAAATCACTTATCTACAACCTCCGCAAAAAGAGTAACGGTTATTTTTGTATGAGGGACATACAGGGAAATTCTGGTGAAATCAACTATTTAACAAGTTATGTGTAGAGAAGAGGCTGACAATCCTCAGTCAATGGAGGTTGAGTGGGAGTGAGACTGAGGAGGATATCCAGTTACAGCAAATGAAAAAAGATGAAAACATCTACAGTAGTCACTTACCTCCTTTGCAGTGTAGTCGTATTTAGTTCAAAGTATACATATATGTGTGGTTTGCTATTTTTTAATGAATATAAGAGAAACGGTTAGAGACTGTCTGTGTAATTGGCTTATACTGTGACTAGTGTGATTTCATTGTTAGACAACTCCGAGAAACTAAATATAACCAAACGTTGACCTACCCTTCTAACCAGAGCTGTGTCTTGTTACCATGACAGCAAAGGTCACTAGTGTGCTGGTGTGGGTCATAGGGACTAGTGAATTCTGGTTATCTACAGTAAGTCAAAGGACTTGCTTAAATGTCTGCAATCAGCTCTTTGTTTGAATTAAAAGTAAAAATTAAACAATAACAAATATGAATAGCACACAGCACAAATTACACTCAAAAATCTATTTGGTTCATTGTGAATGAGAAGCTGCCTCTCCAAACTAACACAGATGCCTGCGGTGGCCTTAATAAATCGGGAAATAAATATACCATTTGAGTGAGGTTCATTTATTTGCTTTGCTTATCTTACAATTGTTTTTCTGGTCAGTAAATGTAAGGGCCATAGATTGACTCACTTATAATGACTTTCACCAGTCCAATCTGTATCTTTGCTGCTAAGAGCTCTTAGTGCTGTACTGTTGTTTTTTTGTGGAGCAGCCCCCAGAGTTCACTTGTCAGCTGTTTACCATGTGTAGAGGCTTTTCATGTCGCATTTTCTGTATTGCTTCTTAATGGAAATGCCTGTAACACCATTTGATAATCAGAAAAGTTAAATGGCACATTTCAAACCCACACACAACTCAGAAACACAGCTAAGCTTCTCTTCCAGGCGGTCAAATCTGATGATGGGAGCATTTTGAACATGAATTTTCTTTAGTGAGTACATTCCATAAAATAAATATAAAACATATTTAATGTATGAACCCTGCCCACGAGATGTTATCAGATTTTTGGTGGAATAGAACATTTGCATTGTAAAGTATTCTGGCTACTTAAATTGGTTAAATTTAATGACTTAAATTTAATTTAGTTACATTCAGATTAAGAAATACAAATGGAATACAGTATATGAAATGGAAAAATAGATATTGGGAGCTGTGTGAAAGTGACTACTTTTGCATAGATGGACATATCCCTGACATACAGACAGGAGCAAAAGGGGACAGTTATCTCTAAGAGATAGAGGCAGATTATCTTATATTACTCTTCTTATGTTAATTAAGTTGAGTGCTGGTCTGGTGCTTACATCAAGGACCAATGATTTCTCACGCAAAAGCCCAGGATTGTGGGTGTTCAGATGTTGATCAATGGATTACCTTGGTCATGGAAACTTGAAAAGTGTTATGATTTTCAGTGAAGGTCTGAAATTGCAAGTTTTTTTTTTTTGCCATCATCATTTCTAAACATATATGAAGATGTGCTTCCGTGCGGCGGACGTCAGGGAGAAAGTGTCACGCTAAAAATAAAAATATACTTGTGTCAGATTTGACTCCGGTATGACTCAGAGAAGAAATGTGTTGTTTTTTTGAAGAAAATTGCAGCAATGGGGCATTGAGTGTTACCACAGGCCGTGAGCTCTGTGTGTCAAATCAATGTGCTAAACTAAACAAAAGTAACTTTAGTACCATAGTTTTCACAACACCAACGTGCACCTGTCTCTTTCACCTCCCTCCGTATCTTCACGTCTCTCTATCCACACACCCCACGCAACTTTCTTGTGCCTCCATGGTGATGCACAGTTCTCAGTTTCAAAACCCCTGTATTACAGTATCTCCATATTCAAAGCAAATAGAACAAATTAAAAGAGAGTTAAGGTAATAAATACCTTGGCTTATCTGTTTACCCTGCACACACTTCTATCTCAAGCCCTTTTATTATTTCCCACCATGTTAGCTTCTCACGCTGGAGCTGTTGCCTCAAAAATGAAACACAAAGCATCTCCACTCCTCCCAGAATAGAAAACAAGTTTACATCCTACACACAGTGAGCCAGACATCCCACCTTCTCCTGCTCTGGCCTTTTGTTACTCCTGTTCTTCACCATTACAAACACACACATACCTGCTGTCCTCTCAGCTGCGTCGTGGTCTAGTATATCAACAGAGACCTCGAAGTAGATCTAAGGCAGTGTCCTCCCTAAGGGAAGTCAATCAAAGCCTCCCAGCGGTGAGCCATTTCTCCCAGCCTAGCTGATCATTTTCCCTCTAATATCCCCAGTCCCGGCAGCGCAGAGGCTGATCAATGTTCTTGAAAACCGAAAACTGTCCATTCTGTCTTGGAGTCGTGGGAGGAGTGAAAAACACACTGAATTGATGACTTTGTAAATGGAAGCTGGGGTTGGACTTTGTGGCACCCATGGTTTCCCCCCTCAAAACACATTCCCCGTTGTCCTCATCACAAACAAATTAGCAATTCAGAGCGTGGCCCTGAGGTTGCTGGGTGTTTATGTGGATGCCCAGTGTGATGAAGGCTCACATTTGTTTCCTGTCACTGACCTGTCACTCACTCGGCCATTACAGCTCAAGGCAACACTGATTTTAACCTCAAATAGTTTAAAAGACATTGGCTCTGACCGAAGAGGGAAGGGCTGAAGGAAAGAAAACAGAAAAGAGGAGAAATGTTTACCAACCCTTTCCTCTCCCCCTAATCATCCACACTTGGACACACACACACACACACACACACACACACACACACACACACACACACACACACACACACACACACACACACAAACACACACACACATACACACACACATACCATCAAAGCTTTCTGGGAGAAATGCCCTTCACAAAAGTGTTGAGCTGGCACACTAGATTACATGGTGAGAAATGGGCTCCCTGTTCTTTAACATTATTATATGGGATCAATATCCCTAATTAGCACTTCTAAAGAAGCCTAAAGTATTTCAGATGTTCAGATTATATTTCCCAATGAGTGGATCAATTATCTATTTGAAGTGTTGTTTTATTTGTGCTACAGTTAACTCTCACCTTTGCAGTCTGAACTGTGCACCATTTTCTTTTAAAACACAAACTTAGGGTAACTTTGCATCAACTTTAAGCTGCGAGCCTCGAAGCACACACTTTGCATTAGATTTATATGGCATTTAATGCTCTACATCACGCTGATCCAAAATACTAACAGCAGGTGTTAAATGAGATTCAGTGCAATGACTGCTAGTGGGCTGTTGAGGGTGCCTCGTATTATGCAGGGGGTATTTTACATTCAGTATTCACAGAAATATGGTATCCCATTGGCCCAATCGTATCTACCAAATGCATGATGGACATTAGCCAACTGTAGAGATTCAAAAGACAGATTTAAGCTCAGATACAGTCTTGATGTTTTGTTTGTTTCATGATGATAGATGGTAAAGGTATTGGTATGTGCTAGCAGTCATGTAGATCTGTGTCCTTGTGGAGCATTGCTGTATTTCTTCGCAAATCAAATTATTTACCACTGCCTGTCTAGCGAATAGCTGTATAGTATTGCCCTCTTGACCACTAACAGTCAAAAAATCCACACAGATCCTTTAAACCTACATTTTAACATCAATTTGGCCACTTTAGTGCAGCCGACGCAGCTTTAAACACAACATTGTCAATTCTGCTCAACACTTGTGCATTTACATATTCAGCAAATAACATTAGCATTAATCTGGAATGCTAATGCCCAATGTTCACTCTCTTTTTAGGCCCATTTGTCTCCACCAACATGTGAGAGAAATATCTGTCTGTTTAGCTGCGAAATGCCTTTCTACAGTATTTCATCAGCGTACTAACGTTGTCTGCTGGTTGATGCTGGGCAGTTTGTGGCCTTGTCCACACTGAAACGCAGCCTCACCAAAAACAATATTTTTCTTGTTTTCTTGTCCTTAAACAAGGCATAGTACATACCTGTGTACTGTATGAGCATGGCCTGTGTGGAGCATGTCTGGCGCTGTAACACTAAGAGGGAAAACTTCTCCGCTGTATTCAAACTCAAACATTATGTACAAGTGGATTAAATGTTGACTGGGAGTCATGTAGTATGACGATCGGTGATGATTTAACAGGTGAGATTCAGCTGCAGTGCCTGAGTGACCGACAGTAGTCGGCCGTTGTTGTTACGTTACGTCTACAGACTGTAATATGTAGCGGTGTGTCTCAGGTTACATGTGAGAGCGGTGGGGGGTATGACATTGTTTCAGTTTTCACCCCCCAGGAAACGGTGCAGTGACTGGACCAAAACACCTAAGCCTTAAAGGTATAATATATAGGAATTACCCCCATCTAGCGGTGCGGTTGCATATCGGAACATATTCTTGATGTTGCATTCACGTGAAATCGGGCAGACGTCAGACAGACAACAGACGCTGCATGTAACAGGATAAACAAGCGTCTATGTAAACAAGTGGTCCGCCAGCACGAGGCAAAACAATACAGGCGTGACAATATGTTGTCATGGTGATGTCGTATTGTTTACCTAACCCACATTTTAAATACCGTCTTTCTCTCGTCGAGTAAAATGACATCCGGTTGGTTTGCCAACGGCCGTCTGCCTGACTGCAACATCAATGCATCCGTCCTTCCTCACACTACACAGTGGTGACAGTTTTAACAGGCGCTACCTGGAAAACTTTCTCCCCGAGCCGACAGCTCCGGTGAGTTTCTATGGTTACCTACGGTCACGCTGCCACTGAACGTAAAAAATGGCGATGCAACATGGCAGCCTCGGTTCGGTGCGTCGCCCACTTATGTATTTGTAACGACTTGTAACAACTCATTCTAAGGTACCAGAAAGCTTTCATTTGTATGCGGGTGTGATTCGACTTCAGTGAAATACGTATTTATGAAAGCAATATTTGATTTTTGCTAATAAAAAGCCAAATAAGTTACATACTGGGACTTTAAGTAAAAACAGTGCTGAAAGAGGCTAAAAAACTTCAAAGACCTGTGACCTAGTTAACTTGTGCAGTTTTCAATAGCTGGATAAGCAGTGTTTTTCTGTTGCATTTGTTTTCAGGGTTTGTGTGTTTTTGGTTTTGTATTGTTCATGTAATTGCAGTGTGTTTGCTTCTAATGTATTTGTTATGGCTTCCAGCAGCACATCTTTTCATTTTCAGTAGGTTCTCATTGTTATATTTGTTTTGTATTTTAATGTGTTTTTATGAATTGGCATCATTACAGACCATCGGCCATCATATGGAGGGTTTTTTCACACAATTTTAAAGCCAGTAGTTGTTATGCATTTAAACAAATATTTGTATATGAATAGCATTCAATAATGTAATACAGTATGACGTAATACATAATGATTCTGGCTGCATAAAACAGGCTAATCAACATGTTATTTCCTACCACATTTTATTCAGCAGTTCCATATAGGATGATAGCTCATTGTAGCTGCACAATCTTATTAAATTCAATAGCGGTCGTGCCAGCTCAAGTTTTATATATGTGGTGTTTGTCCATCGCTGACCCTAATTATTTAAATGTAGCATTAATCCTCAGAATCCAGGGGATTGTGAAGCTGAATTAGGGTCAGCCAGAGGTTAATGATGGTCAGAATTATCTGGGTGGTTCTCATCACACTCTTTTCCATTTAATATGGCTTCAATGTGATTATAGCTTGTAAATGCACTTTTGCTCACTTTCTGAATGTCCTGTTCTGTTGATGCTTGTGGATTTGGGACTAGTTTTAACCTTTATTTTATTGACATACTGGTTGTGTGTTTAGGCCTGCTGCTGAATGGTTCTTTTGTTTGACTTTTTGTGTTTGTCCAGCATCATCAACCATACATGTGACCCAGCACACAGAGCTGTTTAATAATACAGATCTCAGTGGGTAAAGTGTCAAGGTTTGGCTGCTTTTTATTTCAGTCAAAAGACTGTAAGTGTCAGGTCTTTCAGCGTGTTGTAGCCTGATCAATAAGAACTTGGGTGGCCACTTACATGTTCTGCATGAATGCATTCATTCGAATACAGTTCCTTGCAAACAAAGGGCCAAGTAACTTGAATAGTGGAAGAATAATCGAACTACTGTACTGTAGGTGAAAAAATGTTACTAATTCAATACTTCTTGAAAGCTTTTGATGTGATTTTGACCTGAGATTTCCTCAGGCTAAACAACAATCTCTGCACATCAATAACTCCAGGTGTTACAGCAAGCAGGGATGTGGAGTACTCTCTATATAATTTTATTCTACATAATCAGGGCATCTACATTTCCATAATCCGTTTCAGGGAAAGTAGCTGGTTTGCTTTTCTTCCTTAATATTAAATTATCTGGTGTCAGAATACCTGCGTGTTTGTCGAATGATCATTTTGTCCATATAAATATTCCCAGGCTGAATAGGTTCAAAAGACACAACTAATTAAAATAATAAGTAAATCATTCAGACTGCAGTGAATGCATTTCCAAAGAGTACCACAGAGTTAATTTTCCTTTCTCATATCCAAATGATTTAACATACATACATAATTAATACGACACAAACAGTATATTCTCCCTAAACACCTTTGCCGTCATTTCTAAATATTTGGGGACTAACCTTTACAATTAATTTACAAAGATTTTTGTAATTTTGTAATCATGGTTAAGCTTGTCTTACATAAACTGTGAAAACCAGGGGTGTGCCTCAGTATGAATACTATTAGCTGCTGCCTCATTCATTTCCCTGTACTCCATTACCGTATCTATCCGTATATTCACCTCTACATCTTATTTTGGTTCACTGTTATTGAACCTGATTTAAACAGGATACAAACAAATAATTAAAGCTGGATTCTGCAAACATTAATCAAATGAAAATTTAGAGAAACGTTAGTGCAAATTGCAGCTGAATATTTTTTCCCCTCTCGTAACACAGTGATATTTTTGGGAGACTTTCAACATACGTATGAGGTCATACAGAGCGTGTACTATTATGCAGAGTGGGTGAAGGAGATGGAAGTGTCACCTATTTGTGATCCTAATGAGATCAGGCAGCCTGACAAAAAGGGCTTTAACTTAATTAATAACATTTCATGGCTTCGCTGGCATACATGTTGTATTTGATGCCCTGGAGCTCTCATCAGGTCTAACATGACGGCACTGGTAGCCCGTGACTTGGCATAAGCAGTATCTAAGGAGGAGTGCATGAGGCCCAGGGGTGCACTTGATTTGGTCATCAACATAATGAGGTAATTTTAAACAGATTGCCAGTGAGACAGATAATAGGCACATCATCAATGTGCTGGCCTGACCTTTACTAACAAAGCATAAAGCTGCCTTGCTATGGCTTAATGGTCATGTTTTCAGGGCAGTATTGCATTAAACCTGAGCATCATGTGATGACGTTTCCAGGCTGTTTTTTTTTCCTTTACCTCCTTCATCTATAAATATACTTAGATTTTTATGCCCCTTCCAGAGATGTTTATCTAAGAATTATTTCGCAGGACGATACACTAATAGTGCAGTATTCCATCTAGATGTAAACACGAAGCTCCTACAAATGAAATTTAAACCTAATTAAAACCCTGTCACTATTTTCAGATTAACTGCTAGGTGTTTTAGTTGCAGGACTAAATGTTATGACTAATTTCTCATGTTGATAACATTCAAAATAGCCTGTTTTCAATTATGTATAAAACACATAGTCCCTTAAATTCTATCAGACAAAGCTAAGACAAACTTTAATTATATGAGGATTTTGTTTTTGTTTTTTAATTCTGACATAATTTCCATTTATTGTTTTCAAATTGCGCTGAGAAGATCAGCAAAGGTTCAGAATAACAGCCACATACAGTAAATTATATATATCCAAACTCAAACTGAATCCAGCACCAAAATTAATCAAAATTTCATGGTCATCCATCTAAAATAGTACATCAGTTCAGAGCAAAGTGGTGGACCCACCTACCAGATTTATAGAGAAATAACGCATTTTTAAAATATTTATGTCAATTTCACAGAGACTCTTTTGTATTGATTTAAAAATCGTCCATGTTCAACATGGGTGTGGATCCACGCTGCACTGGAGATGCAGCACAGTAAATGGGGGAACTGAGTGTGTGAGCCTGTTATTTACTTTGTACAAAATGACAGCTTCAAATAGAAACTGTTCTGAGTGATGTTCTCATTTTACTGTGCTGCTCAATGAGAGCCACACACACTCTATAACTGGTCAGTGAAAAATTGTGGAGTGCTTTTGGGTAGATATGCCAACTTGTATGCACTGTCAAGTCTCAGCTTAGACTGATCCGCTGCAGCTGTGGGCTTTCATTTTGAGGATCCTTGTGATTTTATGTTTTTCATTTGTTCATCCCTGCATCTGTCGAAAGACGCACAGGTTGTGTCACGCTGAGACAAACCAACAGTGTGGAATGAATTGAGCGCACCTTTAAATTGATCGGCCAATAAAGCAGCTCATTGTGGTAAATCCCAGCACCGATTACAGAGTTGGAAGAATAACCATCAGCATCCAATCATTTTGAAAGTAAATTTTGCACAGTATAGCTAATAATGTACCATATAGCTAATAAACAGACAGAGGAGCAAATGTAATAACACAGTGTAACAGTCCACATGCATCACAGGTTGTTATGATGTCTGCTATCTACGCCCCAGTCATTAGTCATCATTGACAAATGTCCGCTGTTGCTGGCAACAGACATTAGAGAGATGGAGAACGGCAGCAAAGTGTTGAAAAATGTATTATCTATATTCTTCCTCCAGACAAACCTCTGAGTGTTTTCTTAGCCATTCTCTGCCTAATTAAACCTTTTAATATGGAAATCTCAAGAGCTGTGAACAGGTGATTTTCATTATGCCTTCTTTTGTAGAAATATGAGGTGATACGTGTTTTGCAACTCCTAAATGATTCTAAACATAATGTTACTTTCAGCTTGTAATTACCTGGCAGCGTTTTTTCCCATAAGACGTGGTGAATTATTGTATACCTATAATCAGGTGCATAGACTTGAGGGGGGGTGGGTTTATGATGTTTTTAAAATAAATGTGTTTGTTAGATTACTGTAATGTCTCCCTCACCTCCCAGGCCTTGTTGACAGTACAGTAGATCACATCATGGAGAGAAGCAGTGCAGATTAAAAATGTCAATTTCAAACGTCACACGCTGCCCTGTGATGTACAGCCCGGGGTTGGAAATCCACACAGGGATCTGAACAAGGACTCTGCTCGAATGTCACCGAGAAAACACCTGCTACAGCCGCATTCACGCGCACGTGCACACACTCGGGACGTGACTGTCCTGACTCCTCGTGACATGACTATACACTCTAATCTCCAGCAGGTTTCACCCGATGTGCTACGTGCCTCAGCCTGAATAATGTGTCTCCATCCTCCGACTCCTAAACCACGCTGCCCTTTGACTTGTTTACACAGATTAAAGATGTGATGTTGAAACATGCGCTGGATCAAACAGCGGCTCTGCCGGTGCGTACCAAATGTCAGCATGATGAAGGTGAGGACTCTAATGCTGTATTATCTCTGCTACATTGTTTAGTGGATACAAGAGAGGGGGAAGCAGGTGTGATAAATGTCCAGCAGAGACAGACACACATTTCTACCTGTCTCCACCTGTCTGTGGGGAGGGGGGAAGGGGGGCAATCTATTTAGCCAGGGGGTTGGGGGGGCGGCGAGGTGTGTGTTGCGTCGGACAAATCCAATCTGAAGATGTTTGCTGGTTGACAGGGTGGAAGCAGTGAATGGACATGGCACAGTTTGGCCCTGGGAGATTTCTGTCTGACACTGGCAGGGAGGATGGACAGGAGCGGGTCGAGGACAAAATAGGAAGGTCAGCACCAGGACAGGCAGATGTCACCTGATGTATTGTGGGTTAACAGCCTCAGAATAATGTTGCCGTCGGCTCAGCCAACAACAGAGACATCTGTGAGACACAGCTGAATCTTTCCTTGTCTCTGCTGGCCTGATGTTACACAACTTACAGTATTTGTAAAAGTCTTGTCTTTTATTATGTTTAGTTGAACTGAAAACATAATGGGTTATCTTGAAGATGTTAGTTGACAAAATCTGATGCCCTATGATTCTGTTTTTTGGTTCATAAAATGATGACACATTACATTCAGTTCAATGAGGGAGCACAGATTCTGCCTGGCTACAAATAGTTCACACTAATTCCTGCACACTGGGCAATTATCAACATTATTCCTAGGGATATAAATAATCACATCACTAAAGCCCAGTAGCACAATGGTTGTCAGGAACTTACAATGGTGTTTCTGAGTCATGGCTGGACGGATTATTGTATAGGCTAACCATACTGTCTATATAAAAGTTACCTTTATAAAATCTGCCATATACTTGTAGAAGATGTCTTGTTGCGCCATCCCACTAACTGTGCCCTCACTGCAGCGTTTGAGCCACTTCTATATTTACTGTAGGGGGGTAAATGAGCAGCACTTCCTCAAGTGGTACAATGTGTAATTGATCAGGTAATAACCCATTAACAGCTATGAACTCTTCTGGCTTATCAGAGATGTGATGGTACGTGTTTGTTTACATTGGTTTGGATGCACTGGCAGCAGCAGAAGGAGAAAGAGAGAATTTAGAAGAAAATAATAGCCTAATGGAGCAGGATGCAGCCAAATGTCCAAAATGCAGTTTATTATGGGCATTTTAGTGCTAGCTCATATGGTAGATAAAGTTTACAGCCCTACCAGCTAGATAATGCAAATGGTTAAAATATAAAAAAAGAAAAAAGTGTTTGGTTGTGTTGTTCCTGTTGTTTCTCTGCAGCCTCAGGTGAAAACAGGGCTCAGAGTGGGGAGCAGGGAAAACACAGCTACAGGTGTGAACACTGGCACCGGGCCATGGTATGAGTGCAAAGGATAGGATACAGTTTCTGGGGGTCTCTGGTGGAACATGGCAGGACAAATGTTATGTTACTGCAACACAGAGGAATCTCAGGCAAGTTGTGCTGTGATATTTAACACTGTATGTTTCCATTTTGAACATTGTAAATGTAATGTAAGTGAACAAATTTTGAAAATTACATTACTCCCATCAACCTATGGTTAATTATACGCCACCCTAATTATAATTTATACTTAAAGTGCAGACCATATTGTTATGAATGAGACACACAGTGCACACACGCCCACATCACACCCACTCAGGCAGGTCATTCATTGGCTGGACCGGAAGAGGCGGGGTTGGGTACCTGAGGGCGTACGTATGCATTAAGCGACGGACGGTGCACCTGTGAGGAGACAGACGAAGAAACGAGAGAAGAGAAGAAGTGGCGTCTCGTCCCTCTCCCCTCGGGTTTTGTTGTGTGTTAACTATTGTTTAGAGACTCACCTACGCTCGACGAAAGAGACTTTTAATAAAACCTGAACGCTGAGCCACAGAGGCGACGCAGCCCTCGCGCTTGGGCTCGCCGTGAACGCCGTCGGGGAGAAGCAGGTGAAGGCCTGGCGTCCGGTCCCGTCCCAGCCAGCCACCGTGAGTAACCTACCCTTGCTCCTCGATACAGGTCCAGCCATCCATCTCATCACACACTACACCACAACAGCACACAGGTAGTGTAGTCGTAACAATATCCAATGAAAAAGTTTTGAAAATCATTACATTGGACATTAAATAAAAGTCTGTGTGTGTTTCAGTGTTGTTGAATCTTCTAATTATCAGTTTTTCTGTGTAATGACAGAGTTTGGATTCACCTCAAACCCTTCAAGTGTTTGTGACTCTAAAACGACACCACGGACACTTCCCCCCATTTTCTGTCACACAGGAGTTGCATTTCCAATATCAACTGGAGGAACGTGTCAGGTTGAAATAAACACAAGTTATATCAGGCTTTTTAGGACGATTTCCTAAAATAATGATTTCAGTGAAATAATAAATGGTAATTTCCATCAGTACACAGCTAATGTTTGGCTTTAAAAAAAAATGTAATTCATCACAAAGGTTGTATCAGTCAACAGTCAGTCAAGTACAGTAAATTGCTGTTTAGACTGTTCACAGATAATGAATCACACTGAATGTGGGTGAGACTGTAGACAGACAAATACCACTCTGGAAAAAAAAGATTAGATCATTTCAGTGTCATTTTTCTAAGAGAAAAACAGGCTTTGGTTTAAACATGTAAAATAATTATAATACAGCTCACTGACCTTTTCTCTGACCCTTTTTTATAGGCTGCTCTGCTGACAGACTCTAATTAACATTAGCCAGCTGACTGGTGTCTTCTGGGAAGCAGAGAACAATCCTGGCCAGGCTGCAGTCCTGTAAAACACAGCAAAAGGCCATTAGTTCAGATGTTCAACATTTCCCGCCTGCCTGCCCCCTCCCCTGGCCTCCCACTCCAATGAAAATGCAGCTTGGAAGATGCTTATTGATGCTGCTATTAGAGATGCTTTCTTCTCTCTGTTAGTCCATTTCATCTTTTCTTTCCATATATCAGTCATGTAAGTGACTGGCAGCTCGCTGAGAGCACTTAAGAGCATGTTGAGTGTGAAGGAGTTCAAATGGGCTTAGATGGAGTAAACAACATGCTCATTTTTATGATTTCACAGCCTGACAAATAGTGCTGGATGACATGTAAAGTTGGTCCCTGCTGCATGATCACGGTCAGGAGTCATAACTAAGAAATGTTTTGACGCCGAGTGTCACACAAAATGTCTCTTCAGTTTGGAAAATCGTTACAGAGATTGTCTTTGTCACATGTTTGCCTTCACAACAGCAACAATCTGAAGCCACCTCATTGTGTTACATCAACAAACACCATTTTTTCCGAGCATCAGTGCTCCCGAGACATAATTTTATCACATTCAGTCCTCAGATTTAAAAAAAAAAAAAAAAGAATAGTTTGCTTTAATGTAAAGAAGCAAAGACACCTATTTTTCTTACACCTATTTCACTTCCCTCATGATGAATGGAACCAATCAGCCAATGAAAACAGCAGTGTAATCTGTGGCCCGAGAGGGAGCTTTTCCACATCTGACAGAATACCTCATTTCACATTCTTCCGCACTTAAAATCTGAAGCACACAAGTACATTTGCGGCAGCATACCCACCACATGATGTTCTCATAATAGCAGGAGAGTTGAAGCGACATCCACAGTAGCTACAGTACTAAGCCTCTTATTTTAAAAATCTGAGGTTGTGTTGTATTAGAAAATTCGAAAATCAAGATGACAAAGAGAATCCTTGTCACTCCCCGATTCGGTTTTATCACTCTGGACTTGTGTTAAAAGCAACATGCATAACGAATTACAAGACTGAAATTGTTGTTTTCTTGATTGTTGTATTTGGTGCAACTAATGAACTGCAGAGCAGACAATCTGCCTCCACTTACATGAGTTTGTGCACAGTCAAGGTCATGTCTGTATGTGTTTCCAGACGTGTTAATGTGGACAGTGATCATCTACATGAGAACATCACGTCCTCGAGGTAGAGCTGGACGATGAATCAATTTTATTGATTTTGTCTGATTCATACTTAATAATTACGATTACAGAGCTATCACCACTTCCCTGAGCTACTATAGTTAAACCAGGTGAAACATCAACTTAGATGTCTGGAAGTAGTTTGTGGGGTTTTTACTGGCCGACCTCAAGCAAACCACTACTGCAGTTCACCAAAAGTCTGTGGTAAATAAAAACAGCAGTTTGACTGAGTCTGTTAGTTGCAGAGGGTGGCAGCAGCTCTAAAATATTAGCGGGATCATTTTTCTCATAGCGCCATGTATGAGAAGAAGATATCCCAGTGGAAATTGCAGATGCAGAAATGGTTCACGTTACCAAAGACATGAAAAAACTGTCATTTGTAGTTTGGTTTTAAGGGGTAAAAATCGATTCAAATCATGATTCAGGTGTCGTGTGAAAGCTTTTATTTATTAAAATTTTGTTCTTGGGCCAGATTTCCCAGCTGTACCTCAAGGTTATCCTTTTTTTTTTTTTCTACAAAAAATCTGTAAAAGAAACTGGAGATGTGGGATTTACAATAAATGGGTGTTTAAAGCAGAGGCAACATGAAACATACTACTGGGTTGAATAGAGGGAAATGAAAGATTAAGTAAAGGTTTGAATATATCAGCCTCTCATAATTACAGTAGTATTCATCCTAATATTTATGTACCTTGTTCCACAACTATGGAAAAAAGTGCAATCCTAAATCGCTGGATTCAGTTTCTTCTTCTGTGTATGGTGTGGTGAGCCTCTTTACTTAAGCCAGTTAGTTGCTCTCCAGAGTCTAGAGTGACCATCCTATATCAAACAAATCTGCACTCTAACATAGAAATACCTGAAATACGCCTCCATTTTTTCTTACTCTACATTTTGAGTGTGGTGAAGACACACCAGTAGAGTGAAAACTCCAGTCTGTTTCCACATGGAAAGGCTGCAAATCAGCCTTAAGTCTCTTTCCCTCTTAAGTGTGCTCTCCTTGATCTGAGAAGTACCTCCCGCTGCTGAAAGATGCGAGAAGCACCGCTTTTCACCTTGTTGGTGACATCGTGTGGCATCGACTACGGTTTATGTCCTGATGTCACAAAATTGAGCAAGTGGCAATTCTGGATGACTACAGACATGGGTTCAGTGGTGATTTGGTGCTGTATTTATTTACTCTGGTTTTGGTTGAAGCTGTGGTAGGCAGAAATCATGAGAAACAGCCACCCGCCTGCAGCTCTCCCCTTACGGGCATATACGCTTCATACAAGTGCACAACACAAGCTTACAAATGCTTGATATTATCTGTATTCAGTATAGTCACCTATCACCTGCTTCCATGGCAAATCTACCTAAACAACCAACCACTACGACGCATTTAGAAGAAACAGAAAATGAAGTTAGTGACTTGTCACGTGTACAGGACAAGAACAATTCTCTGCATTTCTGAAATGACTCACTGATAGCGACACATCAGACTTGTGATTGTCTAAACTTCCAGATGAGGGTTCTTTAAAGTACAGTACAGTAGTGGCAGATATTTACACTGTTCTCAGACCACATGAATTACAATATGCTGAAAGGTGATTAGAAAATCTTTATGCCAAATAATGACTGTTTACCCCGACTTTAACCCTGTTGTATTGATTCAGTGTCTAAATATTTGCTGGTCTTTGAATGCCAAATGAAGCACCGTGAACCCTCTGGATATTTCTACCATAAATACATTTTCTGTGATCTGTCACACCAAGAAGATTTTCAGAGTTTTCCTTTTTTTTCCCTAAATGGTAAGCAAAAGTAATCTCTAAAATATAAATCCAGAGTGAGTTTTCTAATCTATGATTGGCTCAGATTTTTCAGTCAAGGTCAAAACAGTTCTGCAGCTCTGCATCTCAAGGCGTACACTATCCCCTCACTCTCCGAGATAAATTCAGGTGGTGTGAGAATACCAAGTAAAAACGATTCCCCACACCCTCTGCGATTTGTGTAGTGCAGACAAGCACTCCCCCCGTACCTGCCATTTTTCACTGAAAAAATCAATCAGCTGCAACAGGGGGGCTCATTTCCATCATCACTTCATTGACTTTCTCCCGGGCTAAATTTTCTTTACAACTACCTAGTGATACAGCTGGAGGCCAGGGAGATCATAGTACGTCTTAATGAGCTTGTGTGTGTGTGTGTGTGTGTGTGTGTGTGCACTTCTTTTTCCTTTAGCTTGTTAGCTGACATTTTAGTGAAGGTGCTCACATGTTGCTGACAAAAGCAGTTATAGTGACGCTTTTGCTAGGAGAGGCACACGTGGCTCTTTGCTTGATCTTCACAGCTCAGAAACATGATCATTACACGAGCAGCCAGAGCACGCAGACAGGTGACAAAGAAACACCCTGCTGAGATCCTGTCTCTGATTTAGCTTTTTTTTTTTTTATGAATGAGTGTAATGGTCTTGATCATGACAGAATGGATAAAGCTTCAAAAGCCTTGATTGTTTAATCTATATGATAGAGCCATAGAAGTTTAGACAGTACATTTCACTGCATTTACATTCAATCTGTATGTTACGATACCACACTTTCAATGCATGTTATTAAATTGAAGCAGGTTCCTCCTGATATCCGATACAAAACCAGTATTTTTATAGCTGCTGTATGTTGAAATACTAATATTTGTTTCATTTACTTCAGCGAATCAACCAGTTAGACAGCCGCATTTTCTGTCCGCATGTCAAGTTTTGATGCCCCTTCCAATGTTATTAATTATTTTGACTATCACTCACTCACTCACTCACTCACTCACTCACTCACTCACTCACTCACTCACTCACTCACTCACTATTTGAGACAACCAACGCATTCACTGATATATCGTTAAAAGCCCAAAAGCATCCTGAAGACAACGATATGATCATTTTAATTCCATTGCAGAATTGATAAGACCGCCCTGTTTGGCTGTTGCCATAGTGATTATTTCTCGGGGAACGTTTCTTTCCTCATGCGAAAGAGATACCGTATAAACATTTGACTGTAGGACTGACAGCTTTGTATTTGTACAACTGTGGATAATTACGTCTGTTTCCTGTTTGTTCTGACAGTTATTGAGTCAAAGAGACAGAGACATTTCAGTCCAACAGTCCGTCAGGCAGCTGTGGTTGTTTGATAATCCCCTCATCTTGACTCAGCTTCGTCCTTGTAGCCACCGAGGTCCTCTACGCTTTTTGATGCTGACCTTATTCCCAGTATGTGTGATGTGATCCAACATGACATTCAAGTATGTCCCCTGGACCACCGAATAGTTCTGTGCTGTGTGCATTCGCTATCCTACAGGGACTGGACAGATCGTCTCTGGTTTTCCAAATGGATCTTAGGTTTTGCACTGAGCGGGAGCACCACTATAGAGCTGGTCCTCAGGTGTGAATGAATGTCACTGAGCAGGACAAATATATGTCCTATGTAGTATTTTTTTTTTCTTCTACCATATATGCCTGCTCAGTTGGAGAAAGGAATACTGAAGTGCACCATGCGATCTTTACAGTCAGCGGTGTGTTAAACACTGGGAAAATTTGAATATTCTGACCAGCGTGGCCGTAGCATCGCCCAGGGGACGTGAACTGAACTAATGGAAATCAATAAAACCAGTGGCATTTCAGCTGTGGCTTGATGAGATGCGTGTCGTTTACAAGAGAAAAGGAATACATTGATCCAAAGAATGAATTAATACAGGCTGACCTGATAGATGTCACTCTCTGGTTTTATATAATGTATCTCAACATGCTGTGTGACCTGCAGCGCACTACCATCCAAACACCATTATGTCTGAAAGACCTGGAGCTAAATATTGCCTCAGGGGAGTCCAGCCAAGAGCTAACGGAGAGACGATGCCCCAGAGGTAATCACAGGTACATAACAAAAGCAGGGACAGAAGACGAAGCATCATGGCCGGATACTGTGAAATGTTAGTCTGTGATGTTACTAGCTGAGGTACAAATCTTAAATCGAAGTAATGTGGGTGTTGGATGTGTTTTAGAAAGTTCCCCAGGAGACTGACGATGAGAAATCTTCTTTGCCGAAGGAAAAGGGAAGAAAATGCATTCTTACCTGTTTTTTCTTAGATACGGAGTTCAAGGGTGAACAGTCCTTACCTTGCCACCTCATGATTTTAGTACAAACAACAATCTCTGACATGCTTTAGCACAAAAATAAAATCTACATACGGCATTCTGCACTGTGCGGGGTCATTTTTATTTTCGCAAGCAGCCTATGTTTCCTAAAGGCATGCTTGAATCAGTTTTTGTTACTTGAATTATCAACTAGAAATACTCTGAAATCTAGCCTATATACAAGACTGCAGTTCCTTCTTTGCTCTTACAGTACAGCCTTTTATTATTAAAATGTAAATATTAGCAGTGACTAATAATTAAGAACTGCTGTTATCAGTGAGTTGCAGTAGGAAGTAACCCTAGATAAAAGCAAATTAAAAAAATAATCTGTAGCTCATCTAATAGGTATTGTGCTTCACTGCAGGCTTTAAATATGTGCACATCAAACTCCATTGGTATTGTCATTTAAAGGAGACATATTATGCTCTCTTTCCACAAATTAAAATAGTTCCCAGGTGTCTTAAAGACATGTCTGTGACATGCTCTGGTCAAAATACCCAAAGGATCAAACATCACAGCTCTTTTCATCCTCTCTAAACAGCCATGTTCAGAATGGCTGGTTTCAGTGTCTGTCCCTTTAAATACAAATGAACCACTGCTTACCCCGCCCCTTCTACCGGTCCCAGGTAGGGGTGGGATTATGCAAATTAGAGTCCTAGTTACATCACTGGAAGACAACTGAGGGAACAGCTCATAAAACCACGTGGATTTCAACCTAGGGAGCCCATTACAGATTTTTTTGTCACATTTTGGGGGCTGGAAGGCAAGACAAACACCCAATTATATGGTAAAGAGCCTTCAAAAAGTGATATTTCCATAATATGTCCCCTTTAAAGAATGGCAGGCTTGTTGAAACTGCTTTGATAGAAATATTACAGAGGCCTCTCTTGAACAACGAAACAAGTGCTATGTTAAGTTAAATGTGTAATTTGTTCATTTGATGGAGGAGAATAAAGTCAAAAAGAAACTTGGGACAGGCAGAGAGGCTGGGAGCAGAAAGCTGTCCATTTGGCAGACAGACAGCTGCTGTAGCTGCTCCCTGCAGCTTTCTGGAGACTCTTGCCTTTGACAGCCAGCAATAAGTGGCCATTAAAATCTCATGATCACTTAATACACCTATCATTAGACATCAACTGTGCATTAACACCGCCAGCCCAGGCTTATCACTGAGGAAGCAATGCAGCCTTGCCACAATTCAAAACTGAAAATGCATCAGTTCCGGCATCGGCATCCAATGTTTTGATGATTTGTCTGGTCATGAGTGCTTTGAGTAAAATAACTTTGTATGTTCAGGACTTCCCTCATAGACACTCCATGCTACATACAACATCTGGAAATGTGTTACTAAATCAATACCTATGACTTCCAAAAATGAGTATGTTTTTGAAAGCTAGGGAATAGAACTTTGGAGATGAAAAGATGTTTTATATTTGGAGCACCCACACTCACCCTAAACCACCCAGAAAGTTCTTGGATGTGTGTATAACGTCACTCTACTTCTGGCTTTGCTGCTTTAAAGCATTTGAACAAATGAGTTTGCTGTAATTTCTGATAAGGACCGTCTCCTTTGGAGATGGCTCTGTCTGCTTTATGGAGTTTATAATCTCCCTCTACTAGGGTTGTATATCTCCACCACTGAGGCCGATTCGATACGCATCTCGATACGCTGCCACCGATACGATACATTAACGATACACTAAAGCTCCCGTCGATACGATGCGATACGATTCACTCCTGTTCACGATGCGATGCGATTCAAATGTGATTTGATAACGATATGACTTAATTACAAAGAGATTCGGTTCGATATGATGTTTGATACAGCTGTGATATGAGAGTTTCTTTCCACATCAGGTTTATTACCTCAATACCATTCTGCTTTACTCTCTGTATCAATTTGAGGGATGTAGCCTATATTTGGTTAATTTTTACAGGGCAAACCAATAAATCATATTTGAAAGGTACAGTCTAGAGGAAATAAATGGTAGAAATGAAATCCAGCTTAATCATATGGGCTAGTCTTGTGTGGTGGCACCTCTGCAGTTTGGTCTTTTGCTATATTATAAGAATAATAAGTTTATTTATATAGCACCTTTAAAAACACAAGTTTACAAAGTGCTTCACAAAACAACATAAAAGAGACAAGTCACAGATGTTTTGTTGTGCACGGGACATTTCTGGGTGGAGAGTCTGTGTTTTCTCTCCAGCCAGTGCTCACAAAGCTCAGGTGAAGCTCCGTGCAGCAGAGTAGGAGAGATACTGTACTAGCCCTGCTAGCTGTCCCGGATGCTAACGCTACCGCTAACTAGCATTGACCCGCCGCTTCACTCGGACTGTTTACTTTTCTTGGCACCTCTGACTCAGCCCCCCTGTAATCCTCTCAGCAGGCACGCCGATTTTTCCCAGTGGCCACCCGTGGTACTGCAACAAAAAATCCCATGGGGCCCAAAAAGGATTTTTCCCATAGACCGCAATGGTAAAAGAGAAGCCTGTGAAACTGTTCACAGGACACCTCCAGCTGTAACCTCCGTTAATTACTAATCTTTGTATTCTATATTTTTAAGTCATGGACTTTTTATCCGTCAAAATGTTTTCTAACGGTCAGAACTGCCACAGAAAAGTCTCATTTCTGGGCGTGACGTCACGGTTGTGTCCGTGCACTCGCAGTGCGCGGTCGTGTGTGTCTCGGGACCGAGGATGCCTGAAACTAATGAGACGCTGTCCGGAGCAAAAATCACTCAGAAAAGTGGAAAACACGGCTCAAAGGTGAGTTTTTGTTTGGTCACATCGAGTTAATTTAACTTTATGATAGTTAATGTCTGTTATTAGTCTCTTGTCAACTCGTATTCTTAAACGTAACGTTTTAATTGATGAGATCGCCTCGTAATGACTGCGTTTACTGACGTGAAACCGGACTGTTTTACATTACTGCTCCTGTAAAACTCATATTTTTCAGTAAATTTAGCTTGATAAGACATTTATGCTGTATGTGTGTGTGTCTGTCAACAGTGTCTCATCGCGGCTGATGTCCAACACCTGTTGCTCCGTTCACAACGTCCACATTCATTTATTTTTACGGCTTAATGCCACGGTGGTAAAATGTAAACCGAGACTTCTCCTCCATGGTCGGTGTGTGTTGTGTGTGTGGCCTGACGGTGCAGCTGCTCCCCGTCTTCCACCGGGGCCGGAGGAAGAACCGTGGACGTCCTCCTCCTCCTCCTCCTCACCGTCGTCAGTGTGTGTTTGTTCAGTGTCAGTATGCTAAATGATCACTTAAACTCATAATCATATTATTAAATTGTTCGGAAATAAACAAACATGCTTGTGACTTTTTTCTTCTTCTACCAAATCCAACATCTGCAACTGTGTCTGGGGCATTCGTGTTTAATTAAAATGTCTGGTTCTGTAACAGCTGTATTAGTGGACACTGATATTCTGCGTGTTGTGGAAATATTGTAAGGTTAAACTGTTGAATTACAAAGAGTCTCATCCACCTGAAGGCTTAATGATGAAACTATGAACACAGCCAGTACAGACAATTATAAAAAGGATTATAGCTGCTGCGCAGCGATGGGTCGGGTCCGGGCTACTTTTGGGCAAATTTAGGGAATTCTGAGCAACAAACAGGAGAATAGGAAGACAAGACAGTTGACCTTATAATGTTCAATTTGCATCAGTTGAGGATTGAACCCACAACCTCGGGAACCAAAGACTGTTGTCTATCGCACTGAGCTAATTGACAAGTGGCATACAACAGTGGCTTCACAAATTGAGTAAGCCATTCACTGTCGTGTAGGCAGATTTGAAACCACAGTAAAAAGAAAAATCAGTTTTTGAGGTAAAATAATGATATGTATTTGTCAAAGATCTACTATGAATCTAAGATGTTAGGAGCCTTTGCACATGGTCCAGTACAAGCTATTTGGATTTTTAAACTTAGAGGCTTTCTGTGATGCGACAATTAGGACAATTGTCTTGTATTTCATGTTGAGGACATCTGACATATCGATCTGTCATCATCATCATCATCACCCTTGCTGGGTCTCGAACTCACAACCTCTGACACCAAGAACCAGCTCCTAACTCGCTGAGCTAATTAGCTGGTAGTGAGACCTGCTGTGTAGCTTCATTTATCCACTCAGGGAGTCAATGCCCGGGCAGCTGTTGTGAACGCAGATTTCAAAAATGGTCAAAAAGTCAGAAATTCTGTTATCTAAACAAAAATCTGTTAATACATAAATTGCATCTAGCAAAACAGCTTGAGGACATGTCACATTTTGATCTGTCATCGTTATCATCACCCTTGCTGGGTCTCGAACCCACAGCCTCTGACACCAAGAACCAGCTCCTAACTAAACTAAATTTGTAATAAGTTTAAGTGGACAAAAGTTTCAGCAGTATTGAGGCTACATTGTGGTGAAGTTTCAACACTGTAGCATCTACCGTTGGTTTGGTAGGCATTTTTAAAGTTTTTAAATTTAAACGCTTATTGTGGGGGCACATGTCCTTGGAGTTGAGTGAATCTAGCATGGGGTCGGATGTTTCTGTGATGTTTGGTGAGTTTTCGCCCATGGGAAGTATGACTTCCTTGGAAGAAGAAGAAGAAGAAGAAGAAGAAGAAGAAGAAGAAGAAGAAGAAGAAGAAGAAGAAGAAGAAGAAGAAGAAGAAGAAGAAGAAGAAGAAGAAGAAGAAGAAGAAGAAGAAGAAGAAGAATTCATAGGAATACAATAGTGTCCTGGCAGCTGCGCTGCCCGGACCCTAATTATAGCTGCTGCGCAGCGATGGGTCGGGTCCGGGCTACTTTTGGGCAAATTTAGGCAATTCTGAGCAACAAACAGGAGCAATTTGCATCAGAATTTTAATTCAAAAACTGAATTTTTGAGAACATTTTGAATTCTGCTCTCATGGGAACAACTGCAGCCAATGTGAGAGTGGAATTTTTAAACATCATATTTTCTCTTATGAAGCAAAACACTTATCATTAAAAACAAATCACCAACATTTCCATGCTGTCAAGATGCAATTTATGTATTATCAGATTTTTGTTTAGATGACTGAATTATTGACATTTTGACCATTTCATCACAACAGCTGCCCGGGCACTGACTCACCTGAGTGGATAAATGAAGCTACACAGCAGGTCTCACTACCAGCTAATTAGCTCAGTGAGTTAAGAGCTGGTTCTTCGTGTCAGAGATTGTGAGTTCGAGACCCAGTGAGGGTGATGATGATGATGACAGATCAAAATGTCACATGTCCTAAAGCTAAATGCATTTTATGTATTAACAGATTTTTGTTTAGATAACAGAAATCTGCGTTCACAACTGCTGCCCGGACACTGACTCCCTGAGTCTATTTGAGAAGACACACACCATGTCTCACTTCCAGATAATTAGCTCACTGAGTTAAGCGCTGGTTCTTGGTGTCAGAGGTTGTGAGTTCATGTCTGGACAGAGTTGTGAGTCTTCAGTGGATGTTGTCCGTGCCAAGTTGCTACGCAACATGGTGGGGGAGGACAAGAAACTCACTTGCAAGTCTAAGGTTGACCTGGTTTGCCTTCCTCCATGCCACTCTGCTCTGAAGCCACATGCCTGACGTGTGAACTACCGTGTCGCCTTGTACTAGCGAGCTGATGAACCTATTCTGGAAAAACCAAAACCCTATGATGAGGGGCAGGGATGGATGAAGACTGATGAAGGAGTGTTGAAACCAGTGTGGTCCTGTGGTCCTATCCTACCAACTTCACTGGTTGATCCCCATGACACTGGAGAGCATGAACAGGAAGAGGAGGAGAAAGAGGAAGGAGAGGATGAGTTTAACTTTGAAGATTTCAGTGAAAACGATGATGAGTGATGCATAGTGGAGAACCATTTACTTGACTGTTTATCTGGCATGGGAAAGAGAAGAGTGGTCACATCAAGAAGAGTTCTATTATGATGTTTGATCCAAATAAACCTTGGTTAAACACACAACAACCTCTGTCTAGACACCTTATTTGGTATCTCCAATATTGGCGTCTTGTAATTGGTAAAAGGGTTAGGTTTGCTTACTAGCATGCCACCAACATGTGATCACTTTATGAATAGTTTTATTGTGATCTCTGACCCCCAAAACATGGCTCTAGACACCTTATTTGTTCAGATATCTGCAGTATTGGCTGAGATATAGTGAAATTAGGTTTTTTCGATAATGGCAGCACTAATTTGCATAAAAATGATACATGGGACATTCTGACAACTTTTTAACATAGCTCATCATTTTCTACACATTTTTTCCAATCTAGAAACACTGGTTAGAAGTATATTTCCGGGGGGTGCATGATACCCTCCTCTTCGTACTAGACTACTGTCAAGTCACTTGCAAAAGACTTTAATAAAACAAACAACGTTTCGGTCCACAGGACCTTTTTCAAGCAGAGATGTTTAATTTGCCCATTTTTGTTCGGGTACAGAGTAAAGCTAATGCTCTACAGGAACATTTGGTCCACAATTTTATTTCAGGAACTTTCAGTTCATGGATCTGTCTGCTTTAAAAAAGCCATTTACAGGTGTTGATGCCAATAGTATCCTGGTAAAAGGTTTTCTTAGGATCGTGGATTTTCATATCGACAAATCTTATTATTATGCCTCCGTGCTGGCCAGAGGCATCATCAGAGTTGCCTGAAATTCAGCAGAAATTTCACTTGGTCTGAAAGATGAAATAAGAAGTCTGTGGCCACAGGTCATTATAACCTCAAACTGTTCTGGGTCATCATATACTCATTATGACACATTTTAACAGAAATGTCTAACAGGATAAGTGATGAAATAACATTTATGTCCAAAATGTCACACTGTTACATCATAATTTCATGCAATAAAAAACACTTCGGTGCTGTAACTCAAGAACAGGAGAGATGGAGACTGACCATATTTCACATTTGGTCAGACACTGAATTGGTGACAATAACCTTGACTTTAAACTGTGCTTATTGGACTGTGTAGATCTTCTCTGCCTGGACAGACATGGATGTTAACTGCAGCTTGACTGGTTTAAGAAGGCATACAACCACGTGGCACTGATCCTGTTAAATCTGTCTAACCAACATTTGCCAGTGTATCCAGACATTGTAGTTTTGATGCAAATGTTCAGAGCATGCTATCGCGATTCTGCTGCTCGGGGGAAGTCGTCTGTGTAAACAAGTACAGTATTGACTGGGCTGTCCAAATCTCAAACATTCTGCTGTTCTTATTGCAGATTTGCTCTGTGAAGACAACAAGCTGTTTCAGTCAGTCAAAACAGCACTTTCTCTCATTTTGCTCTAAAAGAATGAACAAAATGGACAATAGAGTTGGGACCTTGGCCAGTAAATGGAATGTTATCATTAATAGAGTCATTAAAAGAATAGGAAGCTGTATATGTATAAATGGATTTTCTGGTGATTGTTTTTTTAGCCTGAGGCTCGGGTTGCGGATTTGTTTTGTTGGTCTGTTTATTTCCTTCAGTATCATAGCAAAGAGTCGCCCATTTTCTGCATGAGCATACTGTTTGAAAAGCATGGTTGCCAAGCCATTTTAATTAGGTCCAAAAGTCTTTCCTGCCAACATTTGTAACTCTTCCTCTTGTTATCTCATAAATTGATATGCAAAGTTAGATTATGTTAATAACTGGGCATCTAACTTCCAATCCAGCCTCTATAGTCTCTTTAAAAAAATCAGTGGTACAGTGTGTGTAAATAAAAAATAATTATTTCTAATGGTTTCTGGCAGAGTTATTATTAAAGGAACTTTTACCATTAACTTGTCAAAATAACTGCCGTCTTTATGTAACCTATTTCAGTATATTTGGCTTTTTAAAAATCTTTTTTTTTAAATTTGTCAGGTATGACATTACTCTTGAAGTTAGGAAAACGATTTACTTAGCGTGACTGGTATTTGTGAGAATTATAATGGAATATGACTGATGGTTGAAGAAAAATATATAAATCAAGATGAAGGTGAAAAATACTCTAACACAAGGGAAATAAAAAGGAAGCCAACCCCAAAAGAACATGCACCCCCATACACAGACACACAGAAAGAACTTTATTAAATTTTTTCTACGTTTTGATGTAGTAGGTATTTTAACGAGAACGGATAGACAGGAACAGGCAGTCAGAAGGAAATCACTTGATGCTGTCTCTCTCCTTATGCTGATTTTTAAATGAACACTGTGAGTACAACAGTACCTCTCTCTCTCTCTCTCTCTCTATTTCCAGTCGTCAAGGCTGTTTCTTACATGGAGCCCTGCAGGAAGGTTTGTTGGATCCTTGGCTGAAACCTAAATGGTGGGTGTAAGGTCAAGTGGAAGTCACCATCAAAAGATTTTGAGATCTGTGATCCTGTCTGTCTCCCTCTAGGCAGGTCAGTTGTTTTGTGCTGTAGAGGCGAGGTTGCTGCAGGCCTACAGTACTAACCTCACTTTTACATACCACACAGTTACTAATTAGAGCCATAAACTCAACTGCAATGAGATGTGGTGATACTCAACGAGCATGAACACCCCTGTTTTAGTTTTTCCAAATAGAGAATCTCGCTACAATTTATGCCCGTGTGGGATTCTTCTCGTTTCTCTGCTGCCTGAGGGTAAGTTGACAGATGCTAGGTTCGCCAACAGTCTTGTCAAACAGCAGGCCAATAAGTCCCAGCGTTTCTTTGGTGGTCTCTTCCCTTGTTGCAGTTGCACCAAAACAAATATGGAAATGAGGCTGTCAGCGCCGAGTCTCACAGGATCTTGAAGAGAATCAGCAGCATCTGAGTCTCTGTGGTTGTCACAAGGCTGCGCGGCAGGGTACGTGGGAGGTATACTGCATGTGCCAGGGGTACATGGCACTTACTGTTGCTTTAGCTAGCTTGTGTTTCCTCTCCCCTTTTCATCCCCCCCACCCCACAACCCCCACCAGCACCCCCGCCCCTAACACCACCACCCAGTGCTGAGTGATGTCAGACAGTCAGGGATGCTGGATGCTGAAGGAGAGCACAACGGCAGCAGGCGGCAGAGATAAGACCCCCTCATACCTCCACAGATTAAACAGCAGGATTAACCTCTCTACTCCGCCACTGCCACCGTGGTGTCTTTCACCCCCTTATCTGCACCCACCTCCCCCCTTTTCTCCTCCCAACATTTGCCACCATACATTTGTACAGTTGTCATGATGTGGGAAATTGCTTTTTAACCCTGTGTGGCTTTGCTCTGTCCTTGGCAATTGAAACATAAGAAAATGGAGCAGGCCCTGCAAGGGATGGGGAGAAAAAACTGTTTTTCACCCCAAAAAATGTTTTCTGGTCTCATCCCAAAACAGACTTGAAATGGCATGTCTGCAGAAACTAGTGAAAAAAAGGAACCCTGTGGAATATCTCACCGATTACTGCAATTTTGGTCACTTTTGTCACTTTTTCTACTTCTTCTCTTTGCTCTTGCCAGATTTAATATCTTGAAGATTCAGTTGCAACATTTGAGTTATTCATGTTCAAAGGAATAGGGGAAGCCAGAAGCCCCGATAAATAGACCTCCAGATAGTCCTCAGCTGTGCCACCCTGAAGCAACACTACGGAAACGATTTGCAGATATTTATTTATTTTGTGCTGGTTTAACGAGTTCACTTAAATGGAATGGTATACTGCATTTCCATAAATCGTACGACCCAATGTTGGAATCTATTCACAACTGAATACATTTCAACTATCTTTGCCCAAGGCTTATTTTGCAGTTATATATTTTTCTTTTTAAAAAAAAACTACATTTTAAACACTATAGTTTTGTTATTTTTACAGTACATATTTTTTTTTAATCTAAATTCCAATGGATCCACATCTGGAGCTTTGCTCAGAGTAGCCTCTGAGAGCTGGGGCGAGTTATTTCTGTGGACAATTTTGGATCCAATCAGTACATCCTGCTATTTCTTATAATAGTGCCAGACTATTCACAGTGTAAATTATTCTTTGTGAACAACACAACATGTCATGTTACATCTTGTCTTTGCACCTATAGCTGCTCAGTTGGCTGGAAATAACTATAATGGCTCATATCAAATGTACACTTCTGACCATCAGACGTCAGACTTAAGTGGAGGAAATGTAGATCCTCAGCTCTCCGAACCAAGCAATTAGCATAGCATCCCTCTGCATTAGGTACCTGTGATAAGAGGGCTAGTGACCAAGTGAGCTATGACATTCCATTGATCCAGAAAATTGCTGCAGAGCCAGCCTTGAAATTAGTTTAAATTGCTGAATCAAAAAATGTTATCCTGGATTCTGGCAAGGCCAGCGTAAACCTTGTGCCTCTAATCCCCAGACTGATGTGAAAAGTTGTCAGGGATCGTGTTGCCCACCGCCACGATTGATGGGGGAATTTGGATTCTGTGTGACAGAGAGAGACACATGCAAGCAACTGGGATTTGACTTGGATGGCACTTATGGCTACCAGGGTCGTGACTTGGTTTCAAATCTGCAGGCTTTGGGAATTTCCAGTGCAACCTACCACTAGCTTTGTGCTTTTCAATTCAATTACACGCCAACTCTTTACTCTGTGACAATGTCGGATCTCGAGCTCTCTTAGATGTGAGTTGAGTCATAAATCTAAGCTTTGACGCACAGTTCAAAGATTGGATGGGAATAATTTACCATCAGTAAGGTGCCTTGTTTTATCCTCTTTGGATACTCTCAAAATAGCTACAAATAACAACGTTGGAGTCGTGGATTGATGGAAGGAGGGAGCAGTGAGGAATATGTCAACTGTAAACACCCTTAATGTGGAATAAGTTCTGGTAAGAGGATCACTGAGGCAAACACAGGAGTGGATTAAAGTCAAATATATTCTGTTATAAGTATAAGCACTCGTCCTTCAAGAGGCAATGCTTGACCAAGAAGACTCAGCAGTGTTGGAAACTGTACATCACAGTCTTGCCTCTCATACAAGTAAATGAACAGTGACTGGTCACAGTGATGCAGATAGCAGTGTATCAACCTCAGAGGAAGGAAGCTGAAAAGCCATCCATACATTAGATGGCACATATTTTTCACACAATATTAAAACGGACAACAGGAACAGTCCTCTACAGCTGTTTAAGGTCACTGACTGGAGCTGTGTAAACCAACTGCACTTTTTTTATTTCTTGTATCTGGTTATTTCATTTATTTATCTTGTGCAACTAAAATGTTGATGCAGTTTCACCTTCAAAAAATGTCAACAAGAAACAAGAAAACAGTAGATATTTTCTCTGGCAGTTTGATGGGACAATCTGCACAGCTCTTGTTTTCAGGTTTGTTTATCACCTCCCACAATGTCAGTAAATGTAAAACCCGTCTGTTTTTAGTTGGTCTTTTCTGCCTCATGTGGAAAAAAAGTTCAACTCTAAGTGGGTGAAGCTTTAAGTATCGTACATAATCCCCCTTACTTCTGACAGGAATAAGAAACTTGCCCTAAAGACCACTCACTGGATTTTTAAGTTAGTGTGTGAAAATCCAGCTGGATAAGAGAATGCCCCGGTGGATACACCAGGATTAGTATATCTATTGATTTGTGTCATCGTGAGGAACATGCAGTATATTACAAGCACATTAGAAGACAGTATCTTTCCACATTAAAAGGTGAAAAGAGAACAGGGCAAGGCACTTCAAACAGATGCTTAGCTGCTTTACTGATTTGCTGAATGTGTTTCTTCCCAACAGGTGTGTAGTTGCGTTTTCTCATTAAATCCCTAACATCAAAGCCTCACACAAAATAATGAAAAAAAGATACCCATGTATTTTAGCAAGGGCTGAGAAGGTCTACATCCAAAGAGAAACTTTATAAAGCTTCTGGTCACAAAATCTGATGTAACTTCACCATCAGCATGTGGGGTGAAGGAACTGGCGTTGCAGTGACCAGCGCTGTGACTGGAGCAGTCATCTGTGCTTTGTCTGCTTAAAGTCTCCCACTGGGGAGCAAAAACCACAAGGCCTGACAGTGTGTTGACTCTGCAGTGTGTATGCCACACTGACACAGATGCTGAACCAGAGCAAAAATAGCCCACCATGGCATGCTCAACGTCCAGCAAAGCTCCTTATCCCAGCATTTCCTCCAGCTTGAATGGGCACTATCACTGCAACAGCAAAAAAAAAAGATATAAGATAATACAGAGGTCGATGTTTTCTGTTTTCATAATCTTGAGGAGTGAAATAAAATCATGCATGTGGCTAAATCATAAGATGAAGTAGGTTCATTATAAAACCCCAGCACTGCTCACATACCTCCAGCAGTTGCCCACTAGCTTGTGATGGATTCGTAATCCCAACACTGCAAATCCTGAACACACAGCTTGCAGTAGACAAGCCCAAATGCTAATGTTGATTAATACACAAAGTTATGATTGACATGCTGCTGCCTCTCCAAGTGGTAGAAAAACATACACTATGGAATCAAACACAGGAGAACAGCGAGAGAGATCAGGATCCACACACCAATTTGTGGTGTGCATAAATATATATTTGTGTGTGTGTGTGTGTGTATGTATGTATATATATATTCTGTCACATTACTGTTTGATCATATTATGAAATGCAAATTAGCAAAGAGATCCATCATGGTGGATAGGGTGTATAGTCCAAGAGGCTTTTTTAGAGCTGGATTTGTGTCAAGCTTCATGTCAATCATTTCCAAATTTGACTTTTGGGGCTTAATTACAGCGCCACCGTCTGGCTGACTGGACTCACATTTCTAGGGAAGCACATGCACATCGTTTCCAGTTTGGGAGCAAGTCTCATGTTTCCAGCTCACTGCAATTCGACCCCGGGCAGTGTACAAACTGGGACAATAATAAGAAGGGTTTTGTTGTGAACAGTGCAGTGAAATGACAGAAATCCTGCAGCCCAGGCCTGTGAATCACAGACTGAGTCAAAGTGTTTTTTGAACAGTGGATCAGAGCTGCTCCTCAGCTGCTGCTCCTGAACCATGTTGATCCAATAGCGGATGACCCACAATAAGTTGTTGATGTGATCACCACAACTGGCCAAAAATGAACAAGGTAAAGGAAATCCTAGGAGGTTAATAGTCTTAAAAGCAAGGTCAGACTGTGGCAGAGTAGATGTGAGGGTGGAAATGTGTGCCCTTTCATACTGTGTGATACGCACAGTCTCACACAGACGGAGCTCATGTGGTGAAAATGTGTCTCTCTGAGCTGAACATTAACTCACGTTTGAGTGATATTGACAGCACATCTGTTAACTGAACCCTTCCAGTAAGACTGAGAGCAGCAGGCTGCCTACCAGACTGCAGGAGCAGATGATGGATGTGTCCTCGGACTCTAAAGATTAAAAATATGGACAGGGCACTATCACAGTGAGCAGACCCTAACGAATCCTTATCCTGTGGATCTAACTTCTTGCGTGAAGTAACTTCTTTAGCTTTGACCCAGATCAAAATGTATCAGAGGAACAGTGTGATTATATGGTCACTTTGCTGTCAATCTATCTGCTGTTAGAGGAAGAGGATGTGTATGTGATTTCTTTTTCCAATTGTGTAAATTGTTTTAGGTTGGAAATGAAGTTTTTAAAGAAACTGTCACTTTAACAACAATACAGCTCAAAGTAACTTTCTCTATTTCTGTTTTGCTGTTGACAAATGGAGCTGTACTGATGCGAGAATAACTAAGGTGCCACGGAAGTGACATCTCCATCAGTAAATTGACTGGAAGTCTGTCTAACCTTGAGTCTTTCTGAGCCATCTACTTTCTCAGGCTTGAATAGATTTCACCTAAACATTTTTGAAACTTTGAAGGAAGAACAAATATTTGTATTTAAAAGTTCGTTTTTGTGTCATTTTGACTACTCTATATGTTAATGGTAACGTTGATGGTCTATGTTCCAGACAAAAAGAACAAAATACAGTACTGGTGATAAACTCTTGGGAAGGTTTTATTATAGTCAAACAAACAACCAGTTCAGATAGATAGGTAGATAGACACTGTAGATAGATTCACACCACAGTGTTGTGGATCCACTTGTGATCACACTGGGTGAGGGGGACCTTCGATGTAGCACAGACCACCTCCAAATCTGTCATCACATCTCAAATGTGTCCTCAACTGATCCAGGATGCATTCACAATTGAACTTGTGCTCATTTGTGATTACCAAAGACAGATGTAAATATGTCTCGGACATTGCTGTAGGTTTGTATGACATGTCCAGCTGCAAAATGAAATGCAAGTTTCAGACAAGTGCAGGTGATATTTTCCCATCCAGCATCCATGTTGCTTGAAACCACATCTAAAAATACACTGTGAAAATGAGCAGCACCAAGTAGGGTAATTGCACAACTGAGGTAAATTGCAATTGTGTGTCACCGTTATCAAGATAGATAATGTGCCCACATACTGTAGGTACACAATGCACAGATACTGTAATGGATAATGCTCTAGCCGAGTTGGCTGAAAATGCTCCTCAGATGTTTGACTGCACTGTGTACACTGTAGCTTTCAGTAGATGGTGCATTCTTTGTTCATCATTGGCAATGCATCATGGATATTTCATGGCCATAAATGAGGCTCTGCAGAGAGGAGTTCCTTCTCACTACCCGACAAGTTACATTCATCACAGAGGCATCAATTTGTTGTGAGTGTCAAATTACACCTCTGATAATATAACATAAGTGATGTCTGATATTGTGGTGTGTGCTGTAGAGCTGTGTGCAGTGCATTGGTTCCCTCAGCCCCTCCTCACCTCACCGGACTCACTAGGTTGTGTGTGTTGGGATTGTGACGACTGGACAGTCACAATATGTAATCAAGTTGCCCCAGATAGACGCTTTGTGTCAAACACTGCTCCATTATGATAGCAACCTGCCTTGGTGCAAGCACTTCATGGTGGCGGGGAGATGGCACTTTGATTTGTTTTTGTTGCTGTTGAAGTAGCAAAAGCGATAAAGACCAACTTAAATGCTTTTGGGCCATGTAGACTCTGCTCTTTGGACTTAAAAAAATAAAAGGCTCTGTTTTAACTGCCCAAAGTTCACAGTCTAGAACACATGGCCTTATCACTTTGCTATTTTTACAGAAAAATGGAGAGAAAGGAAAACAGGTGTACGGTGCAAATGGGTTGTACAAGTGTGTTTGGTGTAACATCCAACAACCCAATCACAGTGTCATCTCCCATTCCCTTTAGAAGCCAGGTGCACTTGTGCCTCGGTGGATTGCTATTGTTGTAATGCACTGAGCACAAGTCTACAAAGAAGAAACAGCACACATCACAACATTAGAAATATTTTATGTTATATTATGAGAAGTGTAAATAGATTTTCAGGTTTCTGTTTGTCAGTTGCACAAGTATGTTTGCTCTTTAAACAACATAAGTGCTGGGCAAGAACATGACAAATATGTTGGTCTATAAACTCACATAGGCACTTGTGTTGTGCTGTGCCCAAACATAATGTTCTTTTCATGTCAAAATAATGAACTAAAATGTGTATCTTTTAATGTTTAATGCACATTGTGCTTTAACTTAGAAATGCCATTTATTACATAATTAAAAGGCAAAAAAGATTTAGAGAGTGCAGCAATTCAGAGCTAAAAAACTGATTGTTACATGAGATTTCCATTCAGTTGAAGCTGAGGCAATGTAGTTTGATCCAGTGCACATCCCGGTGGAAGGCAAATAAAAGTAAGTAGTACACACTTTGAAGGAGAGCAACTCAGGACCATGCAAATAGGCATAATATTTCATGTATGGGCCAGTCATAATGACAAAAAGAAAAAAAAAAGCATACCTTTTAGTTTCATTCAGCAAAGCTGCTCCATCGTTAAATAGTTGCTGTGCCAGGACCTCCTGGGAAATTAAAAACATATTGTGCCACAATTTCCCTGTGACTCAGACGATCCCTGGAGAGAGCACTTTTAACATTTCTAATAAAGGAGTCTTCAAATTACAGAGAGGGGACCTGGCATTAATTAAACTAGGGATTTCAGTGGGGTCAACTTCTCATATTTATCTGTTTATACCCAAGGTTTGGTCCTCTGTAAAGACAGTTTGGTGTATTGAGGTCACAGCTCATGGATAAAACAAACATGTGGAGTTCGCAAGTATGATATAGAGATGATTTATGTCTTACAATAAACTAAAATGATAAGGTGATAAAACTGTGTTTGGTTGGTGTGTGTGTGTGTGTGTGTGTGTGTGTCAACTGTTTTATTAACGGTGGAAAATGTGCTGTTTGCTCCTTAATTATCAGATTTTAATGTCACCACCTCATTTGTCAGATTAACCTTTTAAGAATGTGTGAAGACTTTTCTTGTCCCACAAAATCACCCTCATCAGTTTGAATCTGCTGATATCTCTGCTGCGCTAATCTACAAATGATCATTCCTAAGTACTTGCAGTTTTACTAGAGCAGTAATTTCACATCCCACCACTGCAAACCGCAGCGAATCTACAGACAGTGACAGATGAAAGGCACAAATTAACACAACCCAACATCACAATTACTGAATAATAAGAAACATAAAGAATGCAGATGTATATGTGTGGTCCAATTAAACCTATGATATCCAATCAGACTCTGTGAAATGAGCAGGCCCAGTTGAGGGGGCACGGATGCAGCGCTCCAGTCATGCTTGACTAGTGTTTTAATAGGAGCAGTGACTAAAGTGATGGGGGAGGCGTCAGTAAATATGGTCGGAAATTGTGGGTGACACTGCACCTTTGATGGCTGCGCTGCTCATATATTAGTGCGATGTGTAATTGACACAAGTGACTGACAGAAAGAACAATCCATCGACACTTACGCAGAGAGGGATGTTATGGCAGAGTTGCAGCGTGTAAACCCCTCATTACAAAGATGAATGCACATTTGAGAGTTCAGTGGAGCAGAAACCAAAGGCACTGGTCAACAGAGATGTGGAACAAAGTGATATGGTCAGATGAGTCATCCTTCACCATACACTCCTCCACTGCGAGAGTGCACATGTGGTGAACCCCAAGAGAGCAGTGCAGGCCTGAATGCTTGACCCCCGTGGTGAGTCCATGTGAATGATTTCAGGTGATTTTGGTGATGCACTTTCCCGTCGTTCCACTGTCACATCAACATGCCCCTCCACCACAAAAAACTAAAAGCCAGAAATATTTATGAGTCATTTTTTCTGTGTGCTTTTTTCCATTAAACAATATACTAAAAGACACATCTTGTGTTCAAGTAATGTCACTGTCGATGACTATATAGTGAGCTCATTGGATAAATGAAAAACACTGGCCACTGGCTGTATTCTACTTTCCATGATGCATTTTAGGATACTATTAATCCACTATATAGGGTTCATTCTCAGACATACATTCTGATACAAAATGGTTAACCCTTCTGTTGTCCTCCTGGGTCAAACTGACTCAATCTATTTCAAATGGCCCTTCTTTCCTCCCTTCCTTCTGTCTCTCCATCCCTCCTTCCTCCCTCCTTTCTCCACTCCTTTCCTGTCTTTGTTCCTCCCTTCCTCCATCCTTCTTTCCCTCCTTTCTCCCTTCTTCCCACCATCATTTTCCTTCCTTCCTTGACCCAATCTGTTCCCTTTCTTTATTTTGGTCTTTCCTCCCTCCCTCCATCCTTCCTTCTTCCTTCCTTGACCCAATCTGTTCCCTCTGCCCATCATTCTTTCCTTCCTTTCTCCCTTCCTTCTTCCCACCATCCTTTTCACTTCCTTCCTCCTATCTTTCCCTTCGTTCTTCTTCCTTCCCTGATCCAATCTGTTCCCTTCCTCCATCTTTCTTTCTTTCCTTCCTTCCTTCCTTGGCCCAGGAGGACAACAGGAGGGTTAAAATCCCTATGTAGTGGTCTATATAACTATACAGTGGACTATATAGTGGGTAGTGAATGATTCTGGACACAGCCAGTGTCTCCAGCTGACTGGCTTACATGAATGCCCTCCACATCACTAATCATTTTTATTCCTCAGTGAATCTCTTTTATATTCAAACTTAATGTCAGCTTGAGCATCCATAATAAGTTTCTGCTAAAACCCCTGATTAAATTCAGTCACATTTTAAAGCTGCATTGATCAATATTTTTATGTTAACAATGGAAAATGTGTAATGTGAAAGGGGTCATTTGTTACAACAGGCCTGCTGAGGATTATCACCCAGCTAGAGAGCATTTCAGTTTGTTTTTGGTTTTGTGCCCCACAACTTTAATGTTTTGGTTCATTTTCACCACTCTCATCAACCTTGTATGCGGGCACAGCAGGCATCTGCTTTCAGCGTAAAAGCCCTGATAAACCCACTTTGCTCTACCTGCAGCACCAAGCTACAGACGAAGTGAGCAACTAGCTGGTGAACATAGTGGAGCATTTAGCAGCAGCATAGCCAGATAGTGTTTGGGCAAGATAGCACTGCTGCCTTTGTGTGTGTTTGTGTGTGTGTGTGTGTGTGTGTGTGTGTGTGTGTGTGTGTGTGTGTGTGTGTGTGTGTGTGTGTGTGTGTGTGTGTGTGTGTGTGTGTGTGTGTGTGTGTGTGTGTGTGTGCGTGCATGAGTGTGTGCGTGTGTCTTGTTTATATTCCTCAGGGCAAACAATATTTAGGACACAATGATTTAGTCTTTGTTTTACATCACAATTACAACTAGTGATCCCAATCAGTAATTTCCTGTGTTCCATGTTCCCCCCACTACAGATTTATTGAATCATTTATTTAACATGACGTGGTTGACTAAATAAGTGATTAAAAAATAATGAATCAAAACATGTACTTTAATATTTCAAGTTGGTTCGATGGTTGGTTGTAAATGTTGAGAATAAATTCTGTGTTATTCCTGGATCCACCAGGCTTTACCACTTTCAAACAATAAGTGTCATCTCGTAGAAACAAAACAATTCAGAATCTGCGCCACTGCACTCAATAGAATAACAAGAGAAGCGGGGCGGTGTTTAGCTCAGTTGGTAGAGCACCCGCCCCATGTGTTGAGGCTGAAGTCCTCGCTGCAGGCGGCCCCGGTTCGAGTCCCGCGTCGGACGGCCCTATCCTGCATGTCATTCCCCCGCTCTCTGCCTCCCATTTCCTGTCACACTCTCAACTGTCCTATCTAATAAAGGCATGAAAAAGCCAAAAAATATACTTAAAAAAAAAAAAGAATAACAAGAGAAGCAGGACATGGCTGCATGTGCCTCAGTTATGGTACAAACCATGGTTGCATGACTTTAATTACATTCTCTGTTTGGCAGAGCAGTGGCACATCAATCTTATCTGCTCAGCTGCATGCAACAATCCCAAACCTCTACAGAAATCTCTCAGCGGACTCATGACCCAAAGAAGTGCTGTAGATATTATGCTCTGTGGTTTACTGTTAACAAAGTGAGAAATTTTTTATTTATATATTTAATTATATTTGAGCCCTGTCCTCTGTGTCAGACTATGAATTTAAAGACATGAAATATTAGACGTGTCGAACCGATGACAGCTGATCTAACTAAGGGTACTAAGTGATTTTTGAAAACCAATCCAATCACAGTTCAGATCATATTATTTACATTTCTAGATTTTAATGTGATTTGGTTAGATTGTTATACAGCATAGCACAGCTGCAATTGCCTGTCATTCAGCTTGATATAAACAGTGTTCCTTTTATCCAAATTGAGCTTTTGGCTCGATTTTATTTAGCATTACAGAATGGGCCTTTACAATGTTTGATCAAGCTTAATTGAAGATAAGGCCAACTTTATCTCCAGCTCAACAGACAGCAGGGTAGAGGCAAGTAGGAGTGATGGATGGCCCCTCCTAGCTTCTCCTGTTGTTTGTTTCATCCCTCGCTGTGTTTAAAAATGACCCTTCAAAATGGTTCCAAGGGTGGAAACTAGTGTTCTGGGCTGCGCTGAAGGAGGACATGCTTGCTTGGGTAATCCTTTACCATGGCTTTTACACGGAGCTTTCTTGGCACCAAGGCAACCTTTCAAACATCAATATCGGTACCCCCTTTGGGTAGGTTCAGTTGATGGCTTTCCATCCCCGTGCGAGAACTCACTGCCAGAGATGGAGGCGCCATGGGAATACACTGACATTGATTTCTTCATCCCAATGCACACGCTGATGTATTGACTGCCATGCCGATCAGTTAGAGACATTCTGTTTGCCACTGTTTGGTGGAGCTGAAAGACACCGAACACGGTTTTATCAGACTAAGTCACCAAGTACAAAGAACATATTCATTTCATTTCACAGCAGCGCCTTCGTCTTCTTTTTCTCTTTCTTTCAGAGAAAAAAAAAATCTACTTTGACTGTTTTTGCCAGAGTCACTTTTAAAAAGGAAGTCTTGACTTTCTGTTGAAGTCATGATGACAACCAATGTGATTATGCTGAGGGGTGTCTAGAGTGCAAACAGTGTGGCCTGGCTCCTCTCCGCTTGCTGTCAGCTGCTCATGTTTGAAATGTCTTGGTAGGGTAAAGACATGCTTTGTGTACAGTCTGGTGGGTCTTTCGTCCTCCGTCATTCAGGAGACTTTGAAATCATAATTAAGTCATCTCCACGGTTGCATCGCTTGCTGATGATTGAATCATTCACAGCACAGAATTCATAGGCTGCAGGATGTAAAGACGTCTGACGTCTGTCTTCAGTGATATATTTGCAGCTTGTTGTCAGAGCGCGGCTAAAATAAACACTCTCTGTTTGTGACATCTGTCAAAGTGAATTATAGATAACAGATGCGGGAGTCTCGATTCTTCTTCTTGGTTTATAGCTTTGTTTTTGTCAAAATAAATCTTGCATTTTTAGTGGTGGGCTGAAATCGGACTTATGCAACACGTGCTCTAGAGGCAAAACACAAGAGCAAAACACACGGCAGCTGCTTCCCCACCTTAGCTGATTGGTGGTGGGATTGGGGGTGTAGATGACCTTGTTGCAAGAGAAATATTCCCGCACGCTTGGTGATTTAATATCAAATTGCAAAAGATAAATTAATTGTGTGTCTTCAGTCATGACCCTGAATCTATTAAAGCCCAGACATTCTAATAGTTTGTTAACTCTTTAAAATGCACTTATTCCTGGAGGTGATAGACATGTAAAGTGTTTGCCTTATATCAGCCCTCCTCCATCTGCTAAAGAGCTTGTCACCAGAGGTATTCAGGTTGGCTTTGTGTCTGTTAAATGCAATGAAATTGCTCTTGAGTTGTGTTAATGGAACTCAGTCACAATTTGAGCAGTTCGGAAACAAGGTCAAAGTCGAGGCTACCACCTCTGAAATTGATTTGACACAGATGTATCCACAAGGAGAAAATGTGTGTTTAAAAAATGCATGCCTTTTGATAGTTTGGTTTTATGAGTGTTGAAGCCACAGTCAACTGTGACACCAGGGGAGGGGAAATAAATATATTGCTCAGCCCAGTATAAATACCTTATAGCAGGGGTGTCAAACATGCGGCCCGCGGGCCAAAACCGGCCTGGCAGAGGGTTCAATCCGGCCCTCAGGATGAATTTGCCAACTGTGAAAATTATATAGAAGACATACTGTAAGAGGCATAATATTGTTGAAATTGCACATTTAATCAAGAAATGTCAAGTTGGTTTGTAAAAGAATAGTTAATTAACTGTAAACATCTTAATAATGCACTGAAAGAAAGGGAACAATTCAATGTTCTTTTTATTTATATGGTATCATGCTATTATTTTACTGGTCCGGCCCACTTGAGATCAGATTGCGCTGTTTGTGGCCCCTGAACTAAAATGAGTTTGACACCCCTGCCTTATAGGTTTCACTGTTTGCAAAAAGAAAAACAGATTTTCTCCTATTTCTGCAACAATTAAAAATATTAACAGCAAAAGAAAGTCATTGAGAATATATCAGCTGCATATATCAGGCATTTGATGATAACTTCAAGGTTACTGCTTCCTTCATCAGAATAAACGTCTGTGCCTGCCTGAATCACGGGGGTTTATCCTGTTGTGAGCATGAAGGTGTATAGTGTCAGCAAAAATATCATCATGTGAAGTTGCTGGTGGGATGTAATAACATAGTGTTGTATGTTGATAGAGCAAATATGTGATGTAGAGAGGTGTAAGAAATGCAGTCTTTATGTTTGCTGAATTTCTACACAGGAAGTCTGTATGACATGTTGCTGAAGTAGCAGGTAAATCATTTGTGTTTGTGTTGTGTCTTGGCAGTCTCTAGTTGTGGAGCCCTGGACAAACTGACCACCCCACTGATATTTACCTAGGTTTCATAACTTTTTCAAATAACAGTGACTAATATTTAACATTTGTTAAATGACTAATATTTAACTAATATTTAACATTTGTGTGTGATTTGGGACCGTGTTATCTGTGTGAGAATCTAGCCCTGTCATTGTCAGTGAACGCAGCATTTCAATTGGTCTTTCTCTCTGTCTGTAATTTAGACAGCGAGTAATGTGTTGCAGTAATGGGCCACATAATGGTGACAATCAATTTCGACCTCCACCTCAGCTTAGTGGAGTGTACAATGGCACAGGCTCACTCCGAGGCTTTGGCTGTAAATAACAACAAACAACTTGAGTGTGAGTTAACTCCGCGGAGATCAAATGCACATTGACAGTCAGGGCTGTAACCACAGGAAGCCTTCCAATATTTTGAGGCCCTATCACAAGCAAGTTCTTTAACTGACAGTCAGAGCCCAGGAAACAGGCCTGGGACTGTCACGACTGTGGGATATACTGAGTCCAACATCAGCTCCTTCTAATCCACACTGAGCTCTGTCTCTGATGCAGGATATCAAACGTGCACGTTATGTTCATAGCAAATTTTAATTTGAAAGTGAGGCAGCTCTGTCATCAGCCTCTGAAGGCTCCTGCAACGGACGCAGTAACCTTGTTAACAACGTGTGAAATTGATCTTTATGAAACCTTTGAATGGACATTGAACAGCATACGGACGCATGCTGCAAATATAAAGGGATTGGCACATTATTATAGAAAAAAAACTGACTGCAGGCTTGTCCTTGAAGTTTGGGAGCTTCAGATGCTTCCTGGAAGGCGTCCTGTGGTCTCATGATCCCCATTTGGCAGAACTGGAGTCCACATGCCAAACATCTGGGCAGGTGGCATACAGCCACTCAGCTAATAGCAGGCCAGATATCTGGCCTGTCTTTGATGTGCAGACAGGGATTACTCTGCTCTCACTCTTAATAACCTGGTATTAAAGGGGCATCACATCATCTATAATCTTTATCGACCTCCATTGGTTAACAGTAGGCGTTGCAACAATAGTGATGGATGGGCCTGAGGCAGAGATAGAGGGATACAAGTAAACTAAGGAATGAGGAAGACATTTCTGGTGTAGAAGTGATAAATAGTGGAATAATTATGCTGCAGAGTAATATTAGTGTTTTGTTTGCATGGGTGTTAAGTCTTCATAAATGAAATGTGATGCCAGTTGCTCATTTGTAAGACAATGCACAGATGTGTGTATGTGCGTGTTTGTGTGTTTGTGTGGGTAGGAGGTTGAATGGGCTTGTGGAGTTTTTGTTCCAGAATAGAATAAGCACCAGAAAGTGAGTTTATAATGCCAGAAATGTCACCACCTCAAATGTCATTAATTCGCTGAAATTAATCATCGACTCTATCAGGCCCCTGCAGAAACACTCTGCAGAAATATGGTCATTCTGTCCTGTAAAAATGTTTCTCACTGTGACTTTGATCACAGTCAGTCAAGGACAGGACCGGCTGTCCAAGGTTTTCAATTGTTATTCAATCTGCCAGTCCTTTGTTGTATTGCTGCATTATCTCCTTTTTTTTAATGCAGCCATTTGAGGGGATTGTGATTAGAGACCAATTTAAACTGGGAGTGTTTAGGTGTGTGGTTTAAACCTCTGTGTCTGCCAGACTTCCTTAGGCTCTGGCTTTAGATCCAGCTTAGTCTAATGGACTGTGAGATCTGCTTTTGACTCACAGCAAGCTCTTTCGCATGAGCAAAAACACTAATCAGACTTGTTTACTTGGATGATTTATGTAGCATGAAAAACACAAATCCCCATGCTCATAAATGTTACACGGTTGAGAGGAAAATATTGTTTCATGGTGCACTCACCAATAGGAGAAGTTTTGGGTAAGTGAGTCAGTAAGTTGGTAAGTAAGTGCACTTATTGCACCATCTTGTGAATAAAGCAAGTGTTGCATTTTATTAGGAATCCCAGGAGGTTAAAAAAAATTATCTCATGCAGCAGACACATTTCTAAAATACTTTTAGCTGCAAACATTTGTATGTGTTGATACATGTGCTCAGTTATGAATAACTTGTCACAAAATGACAGGAGCTAGCAGCTGATATTTATTTGCATCTCTATCACTCTCGTATCCCCAAAGGGACAACATATTTTATATTGATGTTTCATGTCAAGAGATAGTAGATCCTGCTTTTCCTCTCCGGAAGTTTCATCAACCCTAACGTGTGGCTTCAATCCAACAGATATCATTTCCCCAGAGTTCCCTGGGAAAGAAAAACAACAGAGCAGGTGTCTTGGTTATGATGAATACTAAAGAAAAGGTTGGCCAGGGAACTGTGACGGCGTTTCTTCAGAGGCAGTTGGGTGGGAGTGTTTGTGTTGTGGAAGTGGGTGCCAGAGTCAGAGAGAAGCCGAGAGCCGGTATGAGATTGAGAGCTTAGGAAATGAAATCCTGTGTTAATGACAGAGGTACCTTAATTAAACCTGAATATCTAAATGGCTGCAGAAAAACAAAGTCGACAGTTAGACAAATGCCTAAGGCGGGACCGTCTGCTGGTGCAGTGCCCAGGGCAGATTTCTCCTTGGCTATATCAGTGTCTACCATACAGAATGACTGATCAGACCTGTGGGCAAAATGAGGTGAAGTGGAAAAGGAAGTCACACTTGGCTCGTGTATCAGGCAATATGCTCCTTGGCCATTATAAGAGTAGCGTTATACCTTAAATTCAGCATGACTGTACTGTACTTCCCTCCTCTGAGCCATGACCTCAAGCTCTGTGGAGGAACAGATAGTCTGAAATTGTTCCGAAAGCACCGTAGGCCAAAAAATAACCATAGCTTAACCAGAGGCACTCTAAAGGTTTTCCAGGGAGGAGTCTGAATGACTTATACAACCCTCAGTTTGATAGGACCTTTTGAACACTGGGACTATCCTTGTGCCCCTCATTTTAAACTAGAGAGATGGATAATGGCAGCTGCCGTCCCCTGTGGAGCACAATTAATAAGCTACGTTCTGTTCAACTTTTAGGGTCAAGAGATATTTAGCATTTTAGTTGGACCCCGCTACAAGCTTTAGCTGCTGGAGATGATTCATCTCAATTACACATAAAGACTGATTAGGGACTTGTCTCACCACCATGGTGATCCAAATGAATTATCCCTCTCGTGACAGTAGCTTCTAATCACATATAAAACAGCACCACCTTTATGGGCCGCGATGTGAGCGCACATTGTCCTCCAACACATTTTCTGACAATGCTGTAAGTAGTGGCCTATTCTATTTGTGTGTTGCTGCATTGTGCTGGAGAGTCTGTCCATTTTCAACCTCTTTTTCAAGAGCATCTCTCACCGCCCCATTAGCTGAGTATGCTTGGATATGCGGGGAATAGCAGCTTGTGAGGAAAAAGGGACGGGGGTGAGGTGGGGGGAATGGGAATGCTAACATTTGAAGAGAGAGAGGTTTGCTGAGTGCACTGTTCTGACTTTGGTGCTCCACTTATTTTTGATGCTCTGCTGGAGGAAACCAGAAAGAGGGCAGCGAGGGGAGAGAGGAGATGAGTAAGAACTCCTACACTAATGACTGAAGAAAGTCCTGCAGGTTCACATCTAAGCTCATCATTTTAATGTATGGTACTTAGTCAAATGGGAGAGCAAAACGTGAAGGCATTCTTCTTAAATTGGTCAAGTTCACCACCTCGTAGTGTAAACCTCACTCCAATAATGACAACAGAGGGATCATCACGAATGGTATTTTCTTCTCTTCCTATTAATCAAAGAGTCTGCTGGGAGCACTCATTATATCCAGCATTCATTTACATGTCTTATGACAACAAGGGGAAATCACCCTTCTTTATTTAACATGTTTTCCCACCCAACAGCAGAGAGAGACAAGCCGTGACACCCCACTGATTACACAGTGTTTACCTCACTTGAATAACTGTATTAAACCTAAATTGAGATCTTGGCACTCAGTTGTGTAATGAAGGTTGGAATTGATACACAATAACTGCAGTGTGTTGAATGGCAATCCAGAGCAGCGTCCCCGGTGCTGTGTTCAGGGGGGCTGACACTGAGATGGTGGCTAATGGTGCAAAACTTGTGTGCCGCACATTCCTGTCTGCATGCCTGAGCTTCTCCTCTGGTTAGTCAGACTGTTTGTTATTCATTATGTCTAAAGGGAGAGTGAAGGAGGTTTTCATATTAGCCAGATTTCTATTTACTCCCCACTAGTACGTGTGCAGAGATTTTCAAAGCACTGACTGACCATAAAGTAATGTGCCTGACATTTGACTGAAGATTATTTATGAATTATGCAGCTTTACTGCGATGCACGAGAAGATGAAAGATTTAGCAACAAGTTCTTATCACTTTGCGTCGGTTTCTCCGACATGTAGGCCGTGTTAACACATCAATATAATTTTTTCTGTCCTAATCTTGAGCTTAACAATGTTCAGAATCTCTGCAACCTTGCTATGAGCCTCGCTCGCGACTTCACAAGATCCCTGAAGAATCTGGTCTCAAGGGAATTTATGTGTGTGCAATTTTTGTGTGTTTGGGGGGAGGGGGTTTTGGTGTGTCAGATAAATAAATAAAGTACAAGGAGGTGCCTTGTGTCCAATGCAATGCAATAGTGCTGCAACACATTCTATCTCAATGAAGCATATGGGATGCAGTAAAATGCGTTCCCAGACTTTGTGCTTGCACTTAAAGGCTATGTTCACTCTGTAGGTTTATTTTTTCTTTAAAACACACTTGTCACACTTTGTTCTTCTCCGTTCAGAAAGAACCCTAAGATTAAGACATCACATCCTTTTCATGTCTACCTCCTAATGCCTGCTGGCAGCAACTGTTTTGACTGTACTGAGGTGTCTCCTTGAGTACTTTTCAACTTTGCTATGTGGCTTTCTTTTCATTGTTGTGTCTGTGTCTTGTCCTCCAGTGCAGTTTTGGGGCAAAAATGATGATGACACTGTCTCAGATGCATTATGTAAGATTTATGGCTTGTCATGGCGATGCTGATTTATTTATTTCTTTGGTTGTTTAACTGGGAGGGTTCAACATCAAAACACAAACTGCATGTATCGCCTATGTAAAAAATCTAAATTAGGATTAAACAAAATGAGGTTCAGTGTTGCTTTTGCTATTTGACCTTTTGAAAATATCAGCACATCTGTGTGATGGAAGAAAACTGTGGTTTGGGACGCCCTCAGCTGCAGTGAGAATGAATGTTTACAGCAGGAGAGCAAGGGCTGTTTTCTGTCATACTGCTCCCTGATGCTCATGGCTTGTGATGAAATAACATTACAGCCATTTTTCTACTCTATGTGTGTGTGTGTGTGTGTGTGTCACAGCTAGCCATTCTGTGTCGTGATATGCTTTTCTGTAAACAAGAAAGCGTGGCTTCCAATGATAAGAGCCAATTTCCTCACAGATTTATGCTGGAATGGTGAAGGAGGAAGACCCTGGATTCTGGAGACTGATTAAACAAAATGAACGGTTGATTGGATCACTACATTCGCTATCTCTCTCTAGTAATAACAAGTTGATAATAGACTTAATAACTGGAGGAGAGTGATATTTGTGCAGTGTCATACTCTGACTGGCAGCCCTGTGGAACATCCCACTGGTCCTGAGAAAACATCAGAAATATGTAAATATTCAGTTTATGTCATTGTGATCTAAGTCGCTAAACTCGCAGGATGTAATGAAGCCATTAAATCAAGGAACACACTGTCTCAACCTTAACCTGCATGAGGCAGCCTTAATGGTTTTCAACTGCCAATCAGTGCTATGGCATATTCTACCACCCTGTGTAAATGAATTCAAATCCTCCTTCCTCATATTCAGAAAGCAACCCGATGACACGCAGCCTGCCTGGAAATGGATGTCCTCCGGAGAAGCACTGAAGTGATTCCTGCAGGTTATTTAAAGGGAAAAGTGCCATGGGACTGTCAGATCACAGTCATAAAGAGGGTGTTTAAGGGTTTACCCCCACCAGGGCTTTGAATTACATGCTAAGGTGTTGGTTTCTTAATGCATTTAGCATGGAGAGACTAATAAAGAGAAGAAACTAAGGCATCTCAGAAGAGAGGAAAACGCAGGCAAAAAAGCTTAATGAATTGACAGTTGTAGATGAGAGCTTCATCTTAATGCACTACTTTCATTGTGGAGACTAGTCAACTTAAGCCTCCTTTATTTCTGCAGCCTTGTCTTTGAGGGCTTTGCAGCGTGAACACCTTCATCCTTGGACCTTTAATGTGAATAAGAAAAAATTCTTTTGACAAAAAGAAATCCCTCGGAAGAAAAAGAGAGCATCTCTCCTCCAGGACAGACAGACATCCAGCAGATGTCACATGTACGATGTAGAGAGGAGACAGAAGCAGAGCTGGATTAGCACGGAAAGGGCACAATGTTAAAATAAGGGCCCTTATCCTTCCCGCTCCCTTTGCATTATGTGTGTATCCTGTTGTGCCCATCATGCAGACATGGCAGCTTCATTATATTTTGCCCAGAGGCTGAAATCAACCACTACTCTTATTCAGAAATATTGTCCTTCACTCAGCTGAATCAATGAAGGTGTTAGAAGTACATTTGGACACGGGACCCCTCTGTAAAACAGAGAATGCAGAGGAGGTAAAAATGCAAGACTTATATTAAACTGGCGTGAACAGATTTTCTGGACTGTTGTTCCTCTGTGTTCACCAGTGACTCACTAACTGTGTCAGGTAGCAGCTAGTTCTGTGGTGGGTTTGATAACAGCTGCCACCTGCAACCAAGAATAATTCTATGAGAGAGATGACACTGGACCAAAATGATACAGTTGTTACAGTTGTTACCTCACAATGAGGATAGGCCTATTGAAATCTACAGTCCGTCCACAGTAGAACAACATGTAATATCAGAACACTGCCTATAGTATTATGTTTTGATATCAAATAAAAACATTAGAGGGTTTCAGATTTGTGAAAAGACAAAGTGACGGGATAATGAGGAACTGAAGCCCATGTTTTGATCTATTTTCCATTAGCATCGAAACTCTGTCACACACAATGGTATCTCTGCAGAGCTCCACACGACAACAAAGTGAACAATGCTGCATTAAGTGCAACAATAATTATCTCATGTGTACTGCTGTATTTTATAAACTCGGGGGAGTACAATACTTCTTTTCATTCAGTCTGTGTCCACCATGCTGCTGCTCAGTTTCAGAATGTCAACAGCAGTGCCAAGTCCCCACTTGGGAATTGCTCAAGTCAGTCCTGTTACCTTTGCTAAATTTGGTGTGAGATGTAACACGGGAAAAATGCTCCATCAATCGCGGAGCAGATGCAGAAAGTGAGGACTGGGGTGAGGTTCACAGGCTGAGAAATAAACCAGTGGAAACTCTGCCAGCAACCATTTCCTGGGTGAGATGATGGGAAAACTTCCTCATTCTCTCTGGGGACATTATTTGTGAACACACCGACGTTCTCCAGAGCCCAAAGTTTTAGAGCGGAACCCATTCACTTGGTCGGGGTGTTTTGAGCGTTTCTAAAGTGAAATCCTCTTTTGCCTCTGTTGCCTGCTCCATCAGATAAAGTCTGCCTGCAGAGGCTTAAGTGTGTCAATGAACGGGGAGGGGAGGATCAATGATAAGTGCAGCTTACCTTCTCAACTGCTCCGCACCAGCCAAATAGAGATTAAACCATTTCAACCTAATAGCACATGTCAGTCAAAAAGTCACACTTGAATACTTGTACTCCCCTCTCCCCTCTCCCCTGCCCCCACTCTGTCACCTCCCATTTTCTAATTACACTCACTGGAACGATGCTGCAATTTAGAAAAAGAAAAAGAAAAATGCAAAGCGTTCACAACTCAGGGAGCAGAGACCTCTTTGAACCACATCACAGACTGAGCTGAGATCTGTTATTGTGACACCCATTTCTCTGAATCCTCTGCTAAAACTCACTTTGAAGGCTACTGTTTGTAAGGCATTCAAAAACACATACACACTCAGGCCCTCATTTATCAAACTTGCGCAGTCTTGGTGTAGATTCTGGTGTAAATATCAGTGTACGCCAAGTGTCACGTGTGATTTACTAAAAGTGTGTACGCTGCTGATTTCGGCGTAGAACCGGCGTGGTGGTGATAAATCCGGCGGCTGAAAACGAGCGTAATTTAAATGTCACGCCCCGATATATTCCTGCTTTAGAGGCGTCGCCCTGCCCCTTTTACGACAAGGAGACACGGAAGACGGCCAAGAAGAGGGACTTTACTGGCGTTACCGCGTTGAACAGGGAGAGGGCGGCAACATTAAATATCTGCACATTGATAGATTGATAGATTTTGTGATTGATAAGCGTCATCCCGGTGGATGGAGGCTGCAGACGCACGTGTCACCGACCACGTCAGGAAAACCAGCGATCTCATGAAACGCTCCTGCAGTTTACTAAACACAAGTGATTGAGGAGAAATCATAGGCATATTACTGCTGCGAATGCGACTTTATGACCATCAGCACCGCTGGCATGGTTCGGCTGATGGAGGGATGTGAAACACCGGCCCGATGTCCCGCTGACAGGTCCCGGTGGCGGGGAAGAAAAAAAAAACACTCCGCCGCGGAGATCAGCTGGACCTGGGGCCTCATTTATCATTGTGGATACACCTTTTTTTACGCCATTTTCCCCTCGTTTTGTGCGTACGCACTTTTCTCCGCCAAATTTGGGATCTATCAAGCCAAAACCTGACGGGGAAAAGTGCGGACATTTACACCCATTTTGACCCTGGCGTACCGTGATTTACGCCTTTTTTGATGAGGAATTGGCGACACCGTTGCTGAGTCAGAGAACTGCAGTGTGAGAGGGACAGAGGAGCGGAGTACATTTAGAAGAGACAGTAGGATTTCTTTGAAGGAATTGTGGTAGTGGTGGACCGTTGATGCTGGCAATCCAACCCGCTCTATAATAACACTAGGCTTTATGTTAATTGATAAACAGAGCGGATTGAGGATTTTGCTTTTTTGCTTTTACACACTCTAGTGTGACGTCCGACAAGGATCAAACTCGCCAAGTTTAAAAACACACCGGCAGCAGCGCACACTGATCTGCAGCTACTGAGACTGTTATTATTCTGTCACCTGAGTTAACGAGGTGCACGTGAGTTTGGAGCTGACGAGAGAATAAAGACTGAGACAACGTAACCGTTCAAAGTAATGGTAACTATCGTGGAAACCCTGCTTATTGTTTTAACATCTAGGTGTAAAAAAAAAAAAAAAAGATTTTCTGTGATAAAGGGGCAGATGATTACATAAGATTATACTTCTTTCTGCTCCTGTTTGTTGAGATTTGGGAGGTTTTGGTTTTTATTGTAGCTTATTAAAATGCAAGATCATTTTTCTGACTGATTTATTGCCCGTGTATCTGCTTTCGGAGAAGCGGAGAAGTTCCGCTTCTTTCCCCCGCCCTCCGCCCATTGTCTCCGTTGTCACTTTGTTGTCACTTTGTTGCCGCTCCACAGAGCGCACATGGCTAATTAAATATGCACGTGCTGACCATATATAGTTGTATATAGGCGTTCCGGGGGTGGAGTAAGAGGTGTGTTCACGTGTGCACCATTCTTGGGTCCGGTGTGATTTATTGCGGAGAGTTGTGCGTACGCACAGTTTGATTGATCTGAAAAAGGTGTAAATATTTCGGGTGTACGCCATTTTCGTCTTTTCGCCGTACGCAAAACTTTAGTAGCAGTTTTACACCCTCTTTGATAAATGAGGCCCCTGGTCAGAGCTGGCGTGAGATTTGTGCGTACCGTACGCTCACGCTCAGATTAATAAATGCCGATCCTTGCGGTGAATTTGGTGTACACCCATTTTTTTGGTGTACGCAAGTTTCATAAATGAGGGCCTCAGTGAGTACAAACATGCATGCACACAATCACAGATCAAAGGCCTGGGGGGACTAAAAATACGTAAAATACAGCTGTCTGTCTAAACAGCAGCTTTTGTAAACGGTGCTCATTTCTTTCTCTAATCACTGTTGTGGACATGGCAAAATTGCCCACTGTTCCAGAGAATTACTTGACTGAACCCCACAACCAAAGCTTTGATTTGTTGTTCAACCATTTCAGATGTGAATACAACCTGTGGTCTGTAAATGAGAGCTTGTGTTGTTCCACCAGTGTCCCTTATTTAGACATCACAGTGCTCATTAGGTGGATCAAGCTGATATCAAAGTCAGAACACAGACGTCGATGTTTCAGTGAATGTCGGGGCCATCAACAGTGTCTCTTTAATGATATGTCTGCCGTCTGTTTTCTGTTCAGCTGCATTGTTATTTCTCTTTCATTTCTCCGGCACCTTATCAGTTGACCTCAGCTTTAATGGCCCCATCACTGTCCTCCTTCATATAGGCTAATGATTGTATAAAATGACTCAACTTTTTCTGTTATTCAAAGGAATGGGCTGCCATCATGTCTCTGGTGCTGTGCACAGACTAAAGACAAACTCTTGTAACTTGGGCTGCTGTTGTTAGGGTACAAACTTCTTTAAATCCAATAAAAAGCAGAGCAGATCTGCTAACGTAGCCAAAACTCTATAGCTGTAGACTCACAAACTAATATAACTCAGTAATGATGCAGTGGGGTCTTTGGCAGCAGAGTTACAGTAACAGTTACTGGAGGTACTAAGCTAGTTAGCTCAGCATGTTTCTGATTACAGCCTCTATCAGGAAGATAAATTGAATCCATTCCTCCCAGTTCTTCTTCCTTTTCTTTTTGAAAGTCTAAAAAACACTCACTAGCTGCAACTAAATGTACATTAGGGTTAGAGATGAGAATGTCCTGCTAAGGGCCGTCACTGTGGCCGCCAGTGGAGGAGCTCAGAGAAGGATTATTTAAGTAGAATGAAATAAGAAATTTGTGGGGTTTTTTTACAACTGACCTGAATCTAGGCTGGAGACATTAATAACTTAGTTGTTGTGTCTGTATTTTAGGAGACATGTCAGTCGTTCACATCCTGTGTTTTGGATCTTGTTGGTGAGACCACAGTCACCACATGGACACTGTGCTCTGAAAACTCAGAGGAGATGCCAGATAAATAAGTCGTAAGATGTATATATTCTGCAGCGCAGCAGTTTAGACGGGCGGCATAAACAAAGAGGTGATGTGTCCCCCACAGAGACAGCTCCTGTGATAGGTGGTGAGTTCATTTATAGCAGAGTCTCTCTTATTGTCTTTTATTCTCTTTTGAAGTATGATTAAAGAATCTCTCATGCCATTTGATATTTCAGTGGGATAGTAGTGCTATTGAGCAGCACTGTGCAGGGGTTGTGTGGTGGGCGCAGGGAATTCATTCAAATATAGCTTATCAAAGTCTATGAAGGATGGAGCCAGCAAACTGCATCTAGAGGTTTGTGGGTAATATTCTGCAACTTGCAGAGACCCAGCTATGTTTATTTTATGTTCCATGGCTTCATTTCAATGCACCACACTTGTCACATCCAGCAGGTGGACATTGTCATGTTTATGGTGATGTTCATGATATGAATCTATGCTCTTCCAGGTTTACACCAGATATGGGAAATGCTACACTTTTAATGGCAACAAGACCACATCGAGGAAAACCAAGCAGGGCGGAATGGGAAATGGGCTGGAGATCATGCTGGATATACAACAGGATGAGTATCTGCCCATCTGGAGAGAGACAAGTAAGCCTCCATTGTATTTGTCCATTGCAATCCTATACTGTGGTACAGCATGAGATACCTCTACTGAGTTTTAAATAGAAAATAACCATTTCCATCCATTTCTCTGGTTCATACACTGTAAATAATGCAGTTTTTGATTGCATTCCCACAACATGAAAAATGTGATTTGTAAAAGGAGATTCCTGAACAAAATATACCACCTTGGATTTGTGCTCGCATTCTCGTTGTCACATAATATTAATCCCTGCTGGTTTATTTTTCAAACATGACTGAAATATGGTTTGGAGTTTGCATCAAACCGAGTCCAAGCTGTCAGATGAGGCAGCAATCTGATATTCCCTTGTACTCTGCCTTTGCAACGCTCCGTGCTCCTTCTGTGATTCATCCTGAAGATGAGACATCCCTGGAGGCCGGCATCCGAGTTCAGATCCACAGTCAAGACGAGCCTCCCTACATCCACCAGCTGGGCTTCGGTGTCTCTCCAGGCTTCCAGACCTTTGTTTCATGTCAGGAGCAGAGGGTAGGTCGTCTTCATCACAGTACACCATCCCCACTTCCCCTCCCCCCACCAGCAGATTACTCCTCTCCCTGAAATCGTTCGCCCCCGGTGGTTAAAACTGGGGTCTAATAAATCTCTGTGTGCTTAGCTGACTTACCTGCCCCAGCCCTGGGGGAACTGCCGCTCGACCAGCAAAGAGAAGTTCCCAGGATACGACACATACAGCATCAGCGCCTGCCGTTTGCTCTGTGAGACCAACGAGGTCCTGCGAGTTTGCAGCTGCAGGATGGTACATATGCCTGGTAAGATCCTGCCTTTGTATTTACACACAGCCTCTGCATGAATTAAGAGGCATTCGATGCTGCAAAATTAATGTCAAGTAAGCAGAATGGCAGGTAGTGAAAACCCAAGAACAGTGAACCATAACCATGTTGCTAACAAAATGATGAACACAGGTTCTTTTTGTGTTTTGTGATGATGTCAAGGTCACAGAACAGCTTGTGCACGTAACACGTACACAAAACTAACATTGAGAGATTAAAAAAAAAAAATCTCAGCAAAGTCAGTATTTTCAAGTACTTCCTATTGTTTTTGAAATTGGTTGCTCTTGCATAATTGAAAAAGCAGCCAGCTGACCCAGTATTTGCATGATATTAAATGACCCATTGAGCAAAGAAGCCATCATTTTTGGCCCACTTGAAAAATTGCAGCCCAGATATAATTTGGGCTGCCACATGCCTGACCTTGATGCTTGATATCTGGAGTGGGATGCTCTTCAGCGGTGCTGCCAGCTCTCCGGGTACAGTAACACATCCGCCCATAGTCTCTGAGCTTTGGATCCTTTCGCTCATCCATCTCAGCTGTTTGGAAATTGCTGTGTTGTGCTCCTGTACCCAACATCAATTATTATGATTGATTGACATTATTGGTCTTGTCTGTTTTCATGTTTATCTTCTACTGGTTGATGTGGCGTAAAATGAGTCAGGATCTGTGGATGTCTCATGAATCAGAGATGAAAGAAGAGAGAGGCTCAGTTTAGTGTAAGCAATTAGTGATAGTATTTGATATAGAAAAATATCTAGCTGCATGAATGGGTAAGTCGGTCCAAATCTCCTGTGAATACAGACTGAAATAAACACATAAAACGACTTAATGGAAAACAGCACTTTTAACTAGTACATAAACACACATTCTTAATGAAGCAGTTACTTCTGGTTGAATTATTTTCAACTGAGCAGCTGTGCAGATGTGTGATGGTAAGAGCACCACAGAACTCGAATAATCAAGTCAAATACTGGACGTGGACGACGGGACACATCTGTACGTGTGTCAGGCAGATCGTCTTTCTGCGAGGACGCTCGCCACTGTAATTCCATGTAGCCAGTTTTTCTGTTCAGCTTGTGTTTGTGCTTTGGCAGTGAGGGCAACAAACACAACACAGACTCAGTCAGTGTGTGCGTCATCACGGCCAGAGAGCAGGAAGTCAAAGAGCTGAATCACTAAATGCAAGCTGTTAGTCTGACGTGTCTAACAAGTGGGCATTTTAGGAGCGGTAGCATTTGAAGTTAAGGCAGGAAACTTACGATGTAGCATGAATCATTTCCATTTCCATATCTCCACAGTGCACCTGACTCTATTTAGCACAACTGAAAATATCTGGAGTTCTATGAATAAACAACACAGAGAAATTAAGTTTTGATACGACTTTACCTCCATACTGCAGCAACTGAACTAATGAGTCATAGAGTTTTGACAAAGACAAACTATTGAATATAAATATTGTAGGTCATATATTTAAATATCCATCTCACATTCACAAGCTGTAAGAGCTGGACCAACGTGCTGTTCTGATCCGTGGAGAGAAATCACAGCAAATCATTGATCTCAGGCTGTGAGCTGGACACGTCTCTAATCAGTTTGTGTGCTCTGCAGGGTGACTGCAGCTACCTCACTACAAGACTCTGACTTTGGAGTAACAAAGTGAGCTCAAGGTTTTGGGAAAACTAGCTAACTCACCCATTAACTTCTTATCGGTGCATAGAATTAGTCGTATTTTCTTTACCGCTCATTCTTTTTCCTTTCTCCCTCTATGTCTTTTTGTCTCATACAGCTGCAAAGCCAATTCACCTGGATATCAGATCCAAACCTGTCAAAGGTCTTCTGTCTCACCAGTCAGCTGTCTGGAGAAATAGCACCTTTCTCAAAAATACTCTTTGTTGGAACAATTTTTCAAATCAATGAGACAAGTAAAAAAAAAAAAAAACCTGTACTTCAGAAACCCATGAAACTTTAGAATTAATAGATAGTAAGTTCAGCTCACAGAGGTGTTCAGAAGGCAGCAGAGCTTCTTTGCCTTCTGTGGTGATGTATTACATCAGATATGATATTTGTTATATCAGATATAATAAACGTGGTAGTTTTTCCAGGCCATTTGCCCGTTGTGGCTTTAGGGGAGATCTTAGGTGGTGCGGCAGGCAGCTCGCAATAGTTGACTGCACTTATCAATGGAGAATACATTTACTGTTGCATATTCAGTGCACTGAAATTCCTTCAGTGGGTTCAAGGAAGCTGTTGGTTCGGTAGCTCGCCAAGGGAGCAAAAGGACAACTTGTGAATTGAAAATCTTTTTGAAGCCTTAGTGTGACAACACCATGCTGTATCAGTGAAAAGTTTGGCCTTTGCCTCATGTAATTTGCAGTGTCTGTTTTTTTTTTCATCATGTGCTGGCACAGCAGCAATGTTAGTTTGATGTTACAGATTTATGTTTTTCAGATTCGAGGTTGTTTTTGAGGAAACACGTGTTTCTTACTCAAGTTGACAATCCAGCAGCTGTTAAACTGTCTAATTAATATTCTGGCAGATTTTTATCATCATCTGTTTACATAATTCTACACATTGGTTTACAGCCTGTTGTGTCTTGTTTTTTCTCTTTTTCATGTTGAATCATGTTGATCATGTTGTTTTCAGGTCATGATTGTTATTAATTCTGTCCTTGAGATTGTTTCCACTGACATATTTGTGTGTGTGATTGTTTGTTAGGTGGATTCCCTCAAAAAAAAAACACTTCTCAAACTTCTAAAAGTTTCTTTGCAACTAGGTCCAAGGAAGAGTCGCTGCGACTGGAAGGTGGTTTGCACCACCATGTGACCATTAATAAAGCATTTCATGTTTTTGCATAGCTCCTGCACTGTGTGGCGTAGAAGCAAAGCTGTGTTTTCCTGAATTCTTTGGTTGGAGATTAATATTTTAGTGTTCTAGCCTATTTCTATATTTGGATGACCACCCAAAAAATGCTATTAAGTTGTTATTGCTCTTGATATGTAGACAGCATACACAGACACTATGAAGCTTTTTCCTTCTCACTCTAAATATTTAGAAAAAAGAAAAAAAAACAGGGCATTTTAATGTCCTATTAATGTTTAATGTGTTTTTTTTTTGCTCAGAAAATAATGTTTATTGATGAATTACCTGATGTCAATACATTTCTACTCTTTGAGAAAACGTATAAGCATAAATCATGTAGAATAAGTCTAACTCTATTCAGAGGGACTCACTCTTCCGGTCATCAGCCATTATTTCACTGTGTATCAATTAACATTTCTTAGTGACTGGGAAGGAGTCTTCCACAAAACATTAACCTCACGAGCATTTCACAGGCAGACAAACACACCTCTGCCAATTAATTCGTTGCTGATGAATACCTGTCATTAATGGCCTGAGCAATATGTTTGTCTGCAAGGAAGTGACTCATTGATTGGTTTTTAAAGACTTTCTAAATATGCCTCACGGGTGGAGCCACCATGCTCCATTTCTCAGTGCAATCAAGGATAGACGTCCAAGATGGCCCGGGCTCTATGGATAGAAGTCATCCTCTGTGTGCCTGCCTTCATTTGGAGATGAATGATAATCTGTGGAGTGTTGTTCACAGGCTCGGTTCCTCATTGCAGCAGACACGGGTCACTGATCATTTTGTTTCTGATTGATCAGACTCATTTTCTGTTCTTTTCTCCAGGAACTGCAGATATCTGCCCTCCCAGTAAAATCATCTGTGTTGACAAAGCACTCGGTAAGAAACAATCTTCCTTCATTTCTTTTCTCATTACAATAGATTCCCTCAAAGGGAAATGGAAACACAATCAGTAAATATGATAAGGATTTTTTTTTCTGTTACACAAATAACTGGAGGTAGAATGGATATTTTGAAATGACTTTTCCTCATTGTGATTTAGTCACTTTAGAACTTGATGGCTGTGCTGCCGCCATTGTTGAACTGTTAATATTTAACCAGCGCTGTGTTCTTTGTATCCGCACCAGCCTTACCCCCGCCCCCACCTACACCCCCACACTCAGCCTTAACTCCAACCTCACTCTCCTGCACCAGGCATCGCGGCTGAACAAAGGTTTCAAACGCATAACAGTTGCAGTAAAAAAGGGTTTTTTAAAGGCATCGCATACATATAAGTAGAATTATCATCCCTCATCCAAAAAAGCCAGAAATTTAATTATGTCTCTCTTCACTGAATTCGAACCCCATTTAAATATGGCTGAATGAAATCTTAGATATATCTTACAAGAATGGGTCATATTCATGTGAGTCATATTACTGAATCAAATGGTGTGAATAAATCCACCCTCCATGAAAGGTAACAAATTAAAATAAAGTTTATATATTTATATTGTAAAGGTGTTTTGTTCTTACATCAGACAAAGAATAGTAGAATGTGCCACCATGCTCCTGCATACAAATAACATAATTGTTAGAGTTATATAATACGTAAGTCATCAAATTATAATTACTGCTTTCATTGCTCCCTCTGCCCGTTTTTGTTTGGACCGAATGCATTTAGAATTTGAAAACAGAGGCTGGAAAAAGCTATTTACTCTCCTGTGGACGTGGTGTTGTTTTAGAGGTAGAATTATGAATTTGTATTTCTTATTGTGTGAGCAGTGCACATCTGCATGTTAATAGGGTGGAAGCTCAAGTAGCATTTTGCAAACCCTCTCTAGCACTTACTGTACTTTAGCCATATTCTCTGATGCTGTAACCGAGTCACTGTAAACACCATCAAACATGGTCGGACTAGCACATCTCTTTAAATATGCAGATTTATATTGTTCTGTTAATGTCATGCAGTCTGTTTCTAACCACTACCAGACAAGTCCATAAAACTAGACAATATGTAGCACATTTTGTTGAGATGATTTTGTTAAATATTGATTTGTTATTTAAAGGCCATAATGAATTTGTACAATTTGTACAATACAACTGGGAGAAGCATTTAACAACTAGTAGTTTTCTGGAATTGGAGGTAATATAATTTAATGATGCTGAGTGCTGGCACAAACTATTGCTTCTTCTCACAGGAAAAACCTCGGAGAGAGAGAGAGAGACAAAATGCCTTTACAGCATAAATACACTCACACAAAATACGTATATCTGTATAACTGTATAACTATAGCAGACAACTGACTTTCTGTACATTGTGACCACTTATTATAGATTATACACAGTCTGTGCTTAAACTGCAGTGAGTGTTAACAGGTAATGACTATGTTCTTAAGTATTGTTGCTATGGTTACCTTTAGTCTAATAGGCCCTGTGCATATAGAAGGCTGAACTATTCATTAACACTATATTTGGAGTGGGGTGACGTAATGTTGGTTTTTAACAGACACCTGCTGAGATCGGATCAGATCAGAAACACATCATGCCTGTGGCCATGAACTATAATAACAGACAACTTTAAAGCTGCACCAATCAATATTGTTATTTTTTACAACGGATCAAAGGATTATGTGTGATGTGAAAAGAGCTGCACATAGTGGCAAAACCACACATCATTATCACCAAGGCTGCAGTGACATTCAACTCTACATGTTAGCGTCTCCTCTCTTTCTCTCTCTCCCCATGTTTTTTTTATATGGGGAGGAAGAGTAATGAATGTGTATGTGTGTAGCCTATACGTGTTTATTGTGCAGTGTTTTGGTCGTGTCTTGTGTTTTTCTGTGATTCTCTGACAGAGTGATTGCCAAAATGAAATCAGCACTAAACTAACCCACTCAGTATCCATTTCCATTGCGTTGCAGCACAGCTACAAAAGAACAGTGGGGACACCTGTCCATGCGAGACGCCCTGTAATCTCACACGTTACGGTAAAGAGCTCTCCATGGTCAAAATCCCCAGCAAGGGCTCAGCTCGCTATCTCTCCAGGAAATACGACAAGTCAGAGGACTACATCAGGTGCGAGAGCGAACCTTCAACACGACTAAACTCACTTATGAGCAGTGATGTGGGGCCCAATAAAAAGGACCATAAACTCTGACCTCCAATCTCTGATCACTAACAGACAAGCATAAATATAAACAAAAATCAATTCTTGTTCATGGAAGCATCAATTTATGTTTCCGTCTAGTAATGGGCAGCTGATTGTCGGGCACCTGTTTAAATGCATAATGGTTTCTTTAACTTTTAGGGGGTATTTGTCTGTCCGTCAACTGAACAAAAAAAATCAGAGGCCCATGATCAGGGAAGGTGTACCAGGCAAAGGATTAGGGGGTCCTCAAATTAATCTGGAAAAAGAGAAACCTACTGGCCCTCAATTTGGCACATATTGAGATGACAGCCCACTAAAAAAGTCACCATACAATGAACAGCTGCTGCCCAAAAGCCTCTAATGATGTGTGTGTGTCTCCCTAAGAAAGATGTTGTCAACACAGCAGCTGTAAGGCTGGTCCAGGTTAATATCATCTGTAAATTGTAGCTACAGAGATAAGGTCACACTGTCTCCTCTTAAACTACCTGAGCCCATTGATACACATCAGGCACACATACACACACACACACACACACACACACACACACACACACACACTGCAACATCTCTCTTGGTTACAAATATACATGTTTCTCAACCTTTGTTGTTCAATAGATAGGTGTGTGTGTGTGTGTGTGTGTGTGTGTGTGTGTGTGTGTGTGCGTGCGTGCGTGCGTGCGTGCGTGCGTGCGTGCGTGCGTGCGTGTGTGTGTGTGTGTGTGTGTGTAGAGGGGGCATACTCAATGCGCATCTCTGCCTGTGCACCCAACCAAATTACACCAGTGTAGGATTGCCACTACACATAAAGCCTCTCACAGCATGGCTAATGTTAACTCCATTAATTTTCATGTGATTTTGGTGACCTTGTACAGATTTTTAGCAACACCATTAGGTCAGGATTAAAACCCCTGGGGAAAAAAAAAACTTTGAGTGCCTTCAAAACTGATGACCATTTTTATGAAATGGAGATCATAAATATCCAACACAGAATTTATGATCTCCATCAGGTGAGTGTGAAACTTTAAGGTGACCCCATGACCTTTCTACTGTGCCAAGAAAAAAGTTTAAAAAATGAATCAAGGCCTAATAGATCAAAGTCTAATAAGTTGATTGTTATGAAATTTACTAGATGCAAAATGGTCCCCAGAGAATAGAAATTTATAATTTTTTACTCTCTTGTAAATCAAAATGTCAATTTTGTGGACTCATTTCAAAATCTAATTTCCAAAGATGGCAGTAAATTAGGAGATGAACTTCCTGACCTTCATGGCTTTCCCTGTAGTGCCCCCTTTAGGACAAATAATTTCTAAGGTTGTGGGAATAGCACAGCCATTGAAATATTAAGCTCTTAAGTTTATTCTTGACACAATCATTTAAAGACAGTGTCTGCTTACTTAGTTTTCTTGGGCTTGTTCAGTATCTGCCATCTAATAAGTACTTAAAGTGCATACTTTGTACAGATGAGTGAAATGCAACTGAAAGCTCTACAAAAAACATAGTACACTACATTAAGATTATTTTTTTGAATGTCATTATATTGTTTTTTCCATGTGGCACTCTGTCAGGTATAAAGTAGCAACTACCCCTAACAAGGCTTTAGCTGTTAATCACGTTCTACAATATGTTTTATGGAGCATTCAATACTATTTTGATAATAATGTATTCAGCACATTAAAAGTGTGTTTATACTCTAATTCCTAATCATCGAGCATGTGTTATAGTGTAAACAGGTCTAAACCGAGGAGCTCATGATGCCTCACAAAGCTTAATATTGCCAGACTCTCTAAATCCAAAGAGATCACAGACATGGTAGTGACGGTGTGTGCTGTCAGTGCTCCTTCTGCTCATCTCAGTTAAACCCAGAAACACCTCATTATCTCACGGTTGCTGGTTAGATCTGTGTAAAGCACTGTAGGCGTGACAAACCCATCATGACAATTTAAAGAGATGACTTTTTTTCTTTTTTAAACAAATTTGTTCAATTTGGTATTATTGTTATTATCTAAAACAAAATCAAAAGTGCATTTCTTCTCATTCTCATGCCATTCACACTCTTCGCCCTTGTTTTTCCAGAGACAACTTCCTGGTCTTAGACATCTTCTTTGAAGCTCTGAACTATGAAACAATTGAGCAAAAGAAAGCCTATGATGTTGCAGGTTTATTAGGTAAGATTGCATTTTTCTGTCCTCTGAATATCAAGCAGATATTTCCAGTGCAGAGTGAAAGGCGTTGTTATAGTAGCAGCAATCTCTTTTCATTGCCATTAGCAGCAAACAGGAACAGTTATGGTGCTGTGTCCATTATGATTTCCCTTAAATACTCTCTCCTTTCAGGTGACATTGGTGGACAGATGGGTTTATTCATCGGAGCCAGCATCCTGACAATCTTAGAAATACTGGATTATGTCTATGAGGTACTGTGTCTGTGAAAACCCACGCACACACACACACACACAAACACACACACACACCAGCTAATCACAATATGAAATCAGACCTAGAGTGGCTGGGGTGTAATTAGTAATAATTATCAGTTACTGCGCTGCTCTTTTTCACAGTAGTCACTGTTTACAAAACACATTAGTGCTCCATCATTTATCCTAATTTTGCTCAATGTTCCTTTTTTTCCCCTTTAACTGTTACTGGGCGTCTCAGTGTCTCGATGTTCTTCACAGACATAATCATCAAAAATCTAGTAGTGCAAATGTTATCACGTATAATTCATGTGAGAAGTTTCATTTCCAGGCAGGAGAAACTAATATCCGCTATGCTCAGGACATGCTACTAACTCTGATCATGAAATGAACTCCTGCCTCAGCTGGATCCCCTTTAAGCCTCCCAGCCAGCTGCCTGCTGACTGCCAAACATGTATGAATAAAGCAAAGTCAGAGGCAGGAACTTTAATGCAGACATCATGGTGAATAAACTCTTCACTCCGCTGCGTCTCTTGTCTCCCCCTCCTCATCTCTGCTCTCTTGCCCTCCCTGTCTCTCTGGGTGAAAGCAGGTGATCAAGCACCGGTTACAACGTCTGCTGAGGCCGCAGAAAGAGGAGAAGAAGAACAAGCAGCAGACCAGCACTGTTGCAACAGTGGGTCTGGAGGAAATGAAAGCAAAGGTACAGCACATACTGTACCACAACAGAATGCACTAGGCATTATTTTTAATGCCAAGTGTACAACTTTCCCTGCAGCACTGTGACTCCATTAGAAAACAAGACAAGAATAATTCAGGGGAAAGCAAATTAATATTTTTCCATTCTTGAAATAATGAAGAGAATAATGTTCCTAATTAATCTCCTCCAGAGCTCAGAGTAATATTCTGCATCTTTATCTTGTAGATGCATATTTTTGAACAATAGACTTCTCTCGCACATCCAACCATAATTATGTCTCAGTTTCATCCTACAAAATAAAACTATGACTGGGTGTTCATTTTTGAAGTGAGTCAGGAACAATCGAAGAAAAAAAAGGAACAATCTGCTTTATTACCATTTAATTGTTACAGTTGTGAACAAGTTTGGATGTTCTAAGCCTTCAGCTAACATTAAAATGTCTCATGTTCAGTTTAGTGGTCGACAGAATTAGCTCAGAGTGTGGACAGGAAACTCAAATATTAACGATTCACTGATCATTCATTCAAGTTGACCTGGAGGTGGATTAGGAAAGGAACTTAAAAAAAAAAAAGAAGAAGCAGTTTTCACTAAGCTGCTGTCTACTGACCTAGCTACTTGCATCTTTCTATGAGAAACCACAACCAAAGCTGCTTGTCTGGCCAAGTATACGTGTTGCACACACAGTACGTTTAGCAAAGTTTGTCATTTTCAGTCTCTTTACACTTAGCTACTAACTCAGCCTCACTCAGATTTCTGATCTCTACATGATTCATCATTCACAGATGAAACTGTTTTTGAATTTTTATCATCTGACTTAATAAAAACCTGAGTCTGCAGTGCTAAAATATCCGTTAAATGACATTATCCTCTGCTTCCAACAGGAGCCGAACGACATGACACGGAGTCACCCAGAGGGGGCGTACGCCAACACGATTCTCCCCAACCACCATCACCCTCACCCTCACCACCATCACACTGGACACCACGGGGTGTTTGAGGACTTTGCTTGCTAGAGCCAGCCGTTGTTTCCAGTCCTGGTGACAACAAAGGATATGAGCTGTCTGTGTTGAGCTCAGGCACAGACCCCTGGCATTTCTATCCTTCCTTTGCTGTCACCAGTGAAAAGCTACAGCCAAAGTCAAACACCAAACTTGTGCTGCTAACAAACCACTTGTACGTGCAGTATGTAGGCACAAATTGGACACAGCTTTTTCTTTCCTTTCTCTTTCTTTCTTTCTCTCTCTCTCTCTCTCTCTCTCTCTCTCTCTGGATGGGACCCCTCTCAGCGTTGCCCTGCTTCATGTGAGAATCAGGCAATTCGTGATTTCAGGACCAATTTTTGGTACATGATCACTTCAAGGGGACCACTTGAGGACTGCATGTCACCTTGATCCAGTTTATACTCAAAAAAAAAAAGGAAAAATATAATTTATTTATTCAACTAACATCTCAGATTTTTTTTCCCCTGTCTGTATCCCTCCATTTATCTCTCCTCCAACAATTCCTTCTACTTCATGGAAAACACACTGTACCATATTACACGTTATAAATTATGTAATTATTTAAAGAGGTACTATTATCTATATGTTCTATATTGTATACAAGATGAGAATACTTGAGTAAGCAGATCTTATTCGTGTTACATCCATCTAAGGTATGAGGGGAATTATTTAGGCTGAAATGTGTGACCTTGGCTTAGCAGAGCTAGGAGCATCTTTCCACATGATTACACTTTGTCTGGTTGTGGTTGAGGTGTTAGTGAGTAGCACTGTACTTGTACATAAAAGTCCAACTTTAAAATGAGAAAGTTCTAAAGGTTCTGTTGTAACTGTTGTTGTTTATATTCAGTTAGTATATAACTTAGGTACTATTGATTTTAGTTATTTATACATTTTAGAAAAGACTTTTATATGACAATAGCATTCACGATTGTAGCAATTACTGTACACTTACAATCATCAGATATGTTAGACCGCCACGCATCAGTACATTTGTCCGGGGAACAGAAGTGGACTGTATGGATCTCGACTATTATCTTTATCTTTATTTCCTTTATGTTATACTTTTTGCCAAACTTGCCAACTTAGTTGTTACCTAAAATACTTTCCAGGACAACCTCCAAATTGTTTGCGAAGGGATGAAGAATGGATGATGTTTTGAGTTATAACATGGTCGTACTCAAATTATTCTTGCTTATTTGATTCATTTCTGCCCGCCACCCAACTCTTCACTTTGGTTAGCATCATAACTTTAAGCTGACATAAGCATAGAGACAGAATTGAATTTTTTGCCAAGTCATCTCCTTCAGCCGTGAGCCAGAACCACTGTAAAAGTATAGCAGTTATTTACAGTGTACACCTGGCATCAGTGTGTGTGTGTGTGTGTGTGTGTGTGTGTGTGTGTGTGTGTGTGTGTGTTTGCATGTGCACTTTAACATTTTGCACACATTAGACTGACATGGCTCAGCTGAGCTGATCCATGGTTCTCAGAGTCAGAAGAAAGCTGGCAGAGTTTTATTGCGGTACTAAGGGTTTTCTCTAATAAATTCAGTTCCACAGCTGCACAGAGGAGTGTAATGTAAACATTGCTCTGGAGCCTGAAATATGTTTATTGATTTACTTAAATCTAAAAGGGCAGGACAAGGACACCACAGTTTTTAAAAGCACAAGTTTGAAAAGTGGGAATAAAAATGGAAACCTTACATTAGTTAATTTATAATGGCGTCAGTCAATTTCCACATCGTGGACAAATAAAACTAACTAACTAACTAACATCATGATGGAAGGTTGACTTGTTCTGTAGCTGCTTTCAGCCTTTTTCCACAGAATGAAATTAACAACCTGTTACACAAGCAGACTTAAAAAAAACAAAAAAACCTAAGGTTTTTGTTGATTTGGTTGGTTCTTCCTTGTGTGCTTCTTTTATAAATTTACACTGTTAAACAGTGCCATCAACTTTCCTGACAAATCACGTCAGTCTGTCATTTTGAAGGAAAGTTACACGAATTGTTGAGACAGACAATAATGGGAAAAATTGCTGTAGACACTGGGAGCAGCAAAGGCCTGTCAGTGGAGTGGAGCCAACACTTTGAACCACAGATTTTCAGTTGCCCTGATCCACATACATAGAGTTAGTTAAAAAAAAAAAAAAAGATGGTTACTGTTGTTGTGTCTGTTGTAGTTAAACACATCTGACTGACCAATTATAGCTGGCAAATCCCAATAGTGCTTGAACTTTACTTTAATCATCACTTCCTGGACAAGGCTGAAATTTAGCTCTCTTTCCCAAAACAGCTGAAGAACAATGGAGACAAAAACAAAACCATTGACAACAGCTACATGTCGTGTCTCATTAAGTCTGTGTGGTGGAAAGAGCTGGACTGTGAGTTACCCACATTAACAATAAGCTACTTAAGTTGCTGGACAAACCAGCTAACCTAGCATGACCTGACACCAATACTGACAACAGAATTTGTGTAAGTAGGAAGAGTTAATTGGGCTTCACAATACAGTCTCCTCCCTTTGCCTTCATCACTGGGCTTTAATCTAAAGTTATGGTGCTGTCACATTTGCTTTTTTTTTTGTTAGTGGTAATTTGCTGGCTCAGTTTATCCTCACTGAGAATGAAATATTCAGAATGATGTTTTATGAGCAAAATGTTAAACTTGTTGCTGTATTACTGTGTTATAATTTTTCCTCTTGTCCCATCATTTACGTATTTAAATATTGGACTATGCTGAAAGCTAAAAGCTAGAATCACATGCAGTTATCACATGGGACTACATGGGTTTAATAACACAACAGATGCTTTTTATCTTGGTTTAGATGTTCAGCATACAGGCTGCTAGTTTGCTGTCTTGCTGCACTTTGGGCTTGTTTGTGTAAATACAAACATCACCTGTCTGTGAACAAAAATTGTAAGACTAAGTTATAAAGTCATTATACAAATGCCAGGGACAGACAAATCTACTCTTAACATCTGTTTGGGAAATGTACGACATACTTCAAATCGCAGGTTACCATGTTTACAGATGAAACAATTATTTTTCTGTTAATTTGATTGGTGCGTTTGTGGCCACAGTGTCTCTATACATCTCTTCTGCTCACAGTGAGATTCTACAGTCCTCCATCTGTCAAATCCCTTTCTCCTGTCAAGTAATCATGTGCTATACATGGGTGTTTAATATTCATAATCATGTGTCACTTTGACATTTTCAAAAGGTTCCCAATCACAGTCTCTGATGGCATCCTGTACAGGCTCTGCATAACAATCTTCTCCTCTGTCATCAATAATTGTAGCTATCCTCAGACAAGTCACAGGGACTGGTGTGCTGGGATGAATACAGGGTTGATTTATCTCTGTAGGGTTTTGCTTGAATGGTATAGCCTGGAGTCACTGTAGAAAAGATTGTTATCCCCTACATGCTGTGTTAAGCTAAGCTGTAAAACACAACCTGGTTAATTCTCAGTCCAAAAACCTTTAGAAATACAGATGAGGTGATGTTAGAGCAGCAGTCTGTGTGAAGTGCCACAGGGTTGAGTGGTGGCCAGCAGGTTTGTACTGTAGCAGATGGGACAACTTCCCTGCTTGGTAACATGTAGCTCACATTCCTGAGATTCCGGTAGCCGCCACACTAATCTCTGTTCTTGCACAGCTCTTTAAGTCCACCTTTTTATAACTCCATAACATTCAGCCTGTGTATGCTCATTAAATTATCCATAAAAATCAATTTAATCCAACCAGCCACTGATGTTTATTTCAAATATCTGCTATTTGTCCTTTTCCCCCCTAGCTGAACTTTTTTTTTCCGCAAAGACCTGAGAGGTCATCTTAGAAGAGAAACATATAAGTGCAGGGAGATGCAAGCAGCTGTCAGGAATTCATATAATTTCATCCCATGTCTGACAGAAATGCTAATGGGCCATCACTGCAGTAACGAGGAATGCTTAGTTTTGTACAGAAGTGTGATCTTGTGATTATATCCTCTGTTAGAACACATTTTATAAATGTTAAATATGGTAAATACAATGACCATTAAAGTTTAGATAAAAACCAGTGCTTTCTAAACCCAGAGCCTAGTTCACTTTGTAATTTCATGTTGTCTATTTTTTCTGTACAACACACTTCAGTTTTACCACCCATGTGAAAGCCTTTTCACCTCAAGGATTCTGGAGGCAACTGAAGACATCACAAAGGTACTGTAAGTTTTGGGAAGACAAGTCAAACAACGTTATTTGAGGAAGTATCATTATCTACTTAAAGCAGAAGTAAGTGATATATTTGTGTTAATATAAGTCTTAAATAGTTATATCTTCCGACAGCAATCACTTACATAGAGTGTTTGGACTGAAACACGGGTCTGTCAGTCACTCTGCTCTGCTCTGAGCCGAGGAGAAAACATTTATCGTATCCTACAGTTTTTATCCAATGAGGAGAGAGAACGGCATGCAGGGCTGTGTGTGCAGCCAAGGGACGCCGTGAATGTGGCGACGTAGGGACGAGGACTGTTATGGTGCGTTCAAGGAAACTCGTATTTTTCCGACCGTGAAGTGGTACCAGTTCGATCTGGTACGAGTTTACCGGTCGGAAGTTACGAGTGGCCGTTATAGTGACTTTCACCGGTAAAACAGGTCGGAAAAACACGAGTGGGTTGCCTGGAACGCTACAAAGTCGTAAGTTGTGACTTGAAGCTGTAATTTACGATTTCAAAAGCCTACCTGGAACGCAGCATTAGCGAAAACGACCGGACCACTTACTTCTGCTTTAAAAGAAATTTGTTAACTATTCTTATAATTACCTAGAAAGGTGTGTGTAGTTCTGCTTCACATACCCTCCAGGTGAACCCAAATTGTTGTGAAAAAGCCGCATTTTCTAGGACTGGTTCCTAGAGGACTTGAAACAACTGTGTCCCCGTGTAGGAGGAGAAAGTCCTGGGATCTGACATAAAACGAAGTACAAAATACTGACTTACAATTAACTCCCAGCTGCTCTGTAGTTATGTTTTACAGCATGCCTCAGGGTAGTGCATATGGACCCCTGAAATAACTAAAGCTGTAATTAAGGTTTCAACATTTTCCCTGTTTTTACCCAACCCCAGACATCAGGAATACCTCTGCTCTGACATGAGAGGGAATGTAAACTGCAGTCCCACTGAACACATGCTCTCAAGCTCCCATGAATGCTATAACTACATTTATTGGAATTGTAATATGATTTCTAGTTCAGCAACACTGTTCACCAGCAACAAGCCCACCAGCGCCATTCAAGGACCCGTGCTGCAGATAGTAAACATGCTCTTCTGCTGACACCTAAAGGACAAACTGGATTTTGTAGCTACAGCACATAAAAATACTATTTTATTATCCTAAAAAAACACACACACACAATAAAGATGAGAAACAGTTATTTTTATATTCAAATATTCTTTATTTAAAAATTACAATAATTCACAGTTCATTGGGAATTACAGCAAAAAAAAAAAAAAAAAAAAAATTAAACATACTCAGCATTAATTAAAATGTATTGCTTTGGTTATAATAGTACCCATGTGTGTAAAATAATGTAAACCCATGGGTCTAAACATAAATAGAAAATAAAAAGTGTAGCCTATATTTTTGCCTACTTTTTTTTTTCTTTTTTTACAATTTAGTTGATTCAAACTGGAAAGGAAATACACACATTTTACATGTCTACATGGTCAAATGACATGATTTGCAAAATACAATACAATGTAAGATAAACACATGTTTGATCGTGTCACCAAAACAATAAAATATCAGTTGCTGTGTCAATAAAGCTAAAAAAAAAAAAAAAAAAAAAGGCTTAAAAATACTGTCTATAAAATATTCATACACATACAGAGAATGTCATGAAAGCCTCTGTTAGTGCAGAAGTATTGCAAATCTGCATAATTCATAGAGAAATGACAGATAAATAAGTTATGGACAAAATACTTGGGAGACTTTGCTCAGAGATGGTGGCTGTGTTAACAACACTGGGTGATTAATCTGCTACGCTCCCTTAACTTTAGGCTTCTCATGTTCTCAAGGCAAAGACGATGCAGTTTACCACAACTTCATATTGTAATCTCAGCCATCCATCTTTCACAGTGGTTTTTGGAAGATTCATTTTCCAATTCTGCACATTATCTAGTATCATCATGCTCTTCAAAGAATCAAGGTGAACATTCATGTCACGGTGAAAGACTGCTCTCGTCAACAAAGAGATGCGTTTAAGAAATGACTGTGGTCTGTGTGCACACAGCAGAAAATACAGTAAACACTGTGTAAGATCACTGTGGATGTAGTGTTCCATCGTATACCATCCAATTAAAGTCAAATAAAAAGACTTGCCTTTATCTTTGTACATTTCAAAGTGTTATGTCAAAATGTATCAGGTGTCAGCAAAATACATTAACGATCTTGTCAAAAGATTTTACAGTGTATTTACTTAGCATTAAACAAAAATGAGTCTTAATTTATGTGATGTCATGAACAAAGTGATACACACTGCTATACTTGCAGTCTATATGTCTCTGACCTTAAAAGTCCTGTCCTCCATCGGACATCTGTCCAGTTGTGTTATCTGTGATATTGCACATTATAATCTGCTAATAACTGTTTGGTGCCAAGTACCACTAGCTCCACCACCACTCAGCAATGTGGAAAAGGCCTCCCACTAGAGTGGAAGTAGCGAGCTCAGAAAGTGGAGGCCAATGACACCGTTCAACCAACACAACTTTTAACAATACAGTCAAAAAGACTTCGGAACAGTTCAACATTTATAGAGTCTGTAAGTCTACACTTTTTGACATAGAAAAATATTTCATACATTCTTGATTTCAGTAATTTCTAAACTAATTAAATTATGTTTTAAAGTACCGGTTGCTTAAATGAGGACACTTAAAAAAATGTTTTTAAAAATTGACCTGGGGGAACCACTTAGACATTTACCAAGGCAATTTTTCCCCATTATTCAGAATTTTCCTACGCCTATTTCAAAATTTCAGTGGAAAATTCAACTCAAATACACACTGTCAATCGACAAGGATAACCTCTGAGGACTACCAGTAGATATTTTTCGGGAACCCTTACCCTGGTTTGAGGCACATAAACAACCTGTGGATGATTGGGATTATTTCCAAGTAATAAAAAATGTTAAGTAAATAAACCAATAAATCATATGATCCTCATAGCTATGTAACAGGCTTTATCCACAGTGAAAGAGAATATCTCCAGTATTCATGTCGTAATAATCCCAAATTTCGAATGAAAAACATTAAATGTGCAACACCTGAACGAGTAATAACATTTCAGAACAGCCAGCATATGAATAGTCAGTGTCAAGGCACAGAAAGATGTGCTTTTGAAAATACTCAAATCTGAAAATTTCAAAAGCTCAGCATTTCAAAGGGAAAACAAAGGGTGGTGCAATGTGCCGCACCAGTGTTTATATATTTGAATTATAAAATAAAGTTCCATTTAAAAAGGGATAAATGAAATCAAACAACATTCTGTGAAACCTTGTTGCTAGTACTTCTCTTTCTCACTAACAACAGCAACAACCCACTAAAGCTTTTTGCCATTTTATACTCACCGTATCGACCAGTTGTATACAATACCATGACAGCTGCGGTTCCACCAAACCCATTGTGAGCAAAAACACAGAGTAACGTACGATATTTACTCAAAGAATTCGTGGGACAAACTAAAGGTGAAATCCTAGTGAACATTGGAACTACGCGGGGCGAGGAAGATGACACAGAAGGATTCCCTGTGTAGGCCCATGTGTGTTTTGGTGGACACCTTCGCCATGAGAACTAGAAAAACCAACAACTCTGTTGTGTTTGGGTTCCTGCCCTCTAGTGGTCAAAATATTTTAAAGCAACTTTTAAAAAGCCAAGAGTAGCAAAAACATTTGGTTATAGGTACTCATCTGTTTGGACAAGTATTGTAAACATTAAAAAAAATAAAATAAAGGATTCAACAGGAATGTACTGCATTCATTTTGTTTTGTTTTTTCCAAACTAGCCTAAAACTCTAACGAACCAGATAACTCTTAATGCAAACTGGAAGGTGGATGATGTCAGATGTCTTCACATACAATATGAAACTACATCTCCAAACATGGGCTGAGTTTAGGGTAAAGGTGGTACTACATGTATTTCTCATGTTGATCCCAAATTCTAACTGCTGTCGACGTGTCGTCACAACAAACGCAGCTTTTAGCATCCATTTAAGTGCAGGAGCAGATTTTTCAACAGCATTTTTTCAAGTGCTGTTTCCTTGTTCTTGCTCAAACAGCAGCATGGCGAGCTGGGAGCGAGAACCGAGACCTTCCAGGTTACTCTGAACACATCTGTGATAAATGTCCTCGCTGAGTCGTGGGTTGCACGCTTGGTAACGATACTGCTGGTGCAATGCTGGCTCTACTGCCCTGAACACATGCAAACCCGAATACTTTACGAACATGTCATAGATGTCCATCGTCTCTAGTATCTCCTCATTCTCTTGGACGTCCGCTACCATTCGTGTACGTGTTGCCATGTAGTCCGAGTTGTAAAAGCATGAGTCGTCAAATGACCAGCGGTCAAAGTGGCCTGCATCCTTGACCAAATCGATTGTGGCAGGACGTGGCTGGCTGTGATAGGCCACGTCAGGGTTGTAGTCCTGGAAATGGATGGGGAAGAAAACCTGCCAGTTGTTTATGGAATTCATGCGGCAGCGGTTCAGAAACTCTGAATTGATGTTTGTGTTGACACTAGCCAAGAAGAACAATGTGTCGACTGGATGTTTCTTCGAGATGATGTCCATGAACTTGATCTGGGATGGTGTTTCAGTCTTGACACTAATCCATGGGATTTTTACTGTGGGGTATTTCCGTTCATAAGCGTTGATCTGAGTCTTTACACTGGCAAATATATCATTCTGGTTAACCTGCTGTGCCTCCACTGGGTCGTAAATAAACAAGAATGTTAGGATAGCATTTTCACTTGTCTCAAAGGCATTTGAGGCAAAGACTTCAAGAAAATGGTCAATATAGTTCCGGTCCTGCACAGTAAGAGGTATAATGATGTGAATCCTTGTAGCTTCAGTGACATAGGGCATGGGAATTATCTCTATTTGGCTCAAAGGTCGCACCAGATGAACCCTCTTAGTGATGGAACGGCTGTGACCTTTCTGGTTTACCACCTCCAGCTGAAGGTCCAAGGTGTACTCCATACCCCTGATGGGGTCAAAGCGCCTGTAGCCGTTAATCAGCTGCTGCTTCTTCAGGTGTAAAACGGGCTTGTACTTCTTGTTCAGCTCTCCTACAGCCGTGTCAATGACATCGGCGACATCCATGCGGTCAATGCCGCGCAGCTCACACTTGGGAGAACCGTCGATGCACGAATATATCTCTTCCTCTGTAAAGTATTCCCACTTCAGAACCTCAAATCGAGACTTGGGCTCAAACGGTGGATTGATCCCCACTGGCCACAGAGCACTTCGGTTGCCTTCAAAAGCAACCACGCTCACATTCTTTATTTCTGCCTGTGGAAACACAAGAAGTGTTCAGCTCTATACAGTTACCACCCTGCCACTGAAACAGCTAATGCAACACTAAAAATAAAACATTCAGGACCTGAAAAAGTGAAGGCCGTGAGCAAAGAGAGGCCAGGTTTTACTTCTGACTGAACACCAGGTGAATTGTGACACTTGAAGATCAGCTTACCTGCAGCTTAGCAATCTCATCGTAGGTCTTCTGCAGTTCACTCTCTGTGAAGTATCTGTGCAGCCGATACATCTGCTCAGGGTCAGACACTGGGTGGACGGTCAGAGCGTTCTTGAAGTGTTCACTCTGCTCCTTGCTTGGGTCTGAATTTTTTCCCAGCTCATAATGCTGGTACTGAAGCCCCTGGGATGAAACAGAGATCTTTTCATGAGTTGTCTTAAATCTGGTGTGACAAACACATGCCTAATGTTATTCCAAGCTTAGCTGTCATACTGCGCTACCTCCATTCAAACACACATTACATGCTATCCAGGCAACGTCTTGGGCTCATTTCCATAGCAAACAGACTGGTTTCAACCATAATTACATAGTGAAGTGAATACTGAGATTCGTTTGGTACGAACAGAATACTATTGTTGTACAACTACAGATTTTTCCTGTCAGAGTTTTGGTCGTTTCCTGGAACTTAATTTGTTCTGGAAACATTTAAAGAGACAACGAGGAGTTTGTATTTGGTTATAAAAAAAAGTCTCATATTAATGTGGACAAATCTGTTACCCACACTTGTTAATGGGTCCATTTTCAATATATCGCTTTGTCTCTATCGTTATTATTACTAGTGGTGGAAATGCTGGGCGAGTCGATCAGCGTTTCCTACTTTCGGTTTTGTGGACGCTGCCTGGCGGGTCATGGGAATAACGCCGCCGAATCGCTGTTTATGGTCGGAACTACGACGGTATCTGATCGTCATTTGAACCTCTGACTTTCATTCTTGATTAATGAAAACGGCACAAGACGGTCCAAGAATTTCACCGTGCGTGCAGAGGCTCATGGTAAATGTAGTGTGAAAACACTAGACTCTGCACACTGTGGCCTTGCATTAAAAGTAACATTATGACAAACATGAAACCTAACAGTAGGTTAAAGTGATACTGGCAGTTTCCCTCTTCAAGACACAGTCATTTACACTGAAAGCAGAGGAACCCCCTATGTAGCATGGGTGATTAAAAAAAGTGAATCCCATCTGATCAAGCTATTAAAAGAACAAAGAAGGGAAGCACTGCTTAACTAAGTAGTGAGGCCAGTTTTGCAAATGTTTGCCAACAGCTTACAGGCTGTCATGGAACTATTAGTGAAGCATTGTCCGTGCCTAATTGTCATCAATGTTCTCTCTGAACAGAAAAGTTGATGTCTGGCTCTGTGTTCAAGCTGTTTTCTTCACCCATACCAGGCCTTTTAACTTTCCCCAGCTTTTCTCTCTTATCTAAGGGGCTCCACTGGAGCTCTTCTGGTTCAGGGAACTTAAGTTAGCCATGCAAGTCACTCTCATCTGTGAAACAAGATGGTTTCCTACACTGGGTCAAGGCCAAGGGGGAGAAAATGGCAGAAAAGGGCATTTACACAATAAGCCAACAACAATATCTAGACCAGAATGAATGTATTAAGTTATATTTTGTTATAGTTTTATGCAACAACACATTTTCATGCCTTGAAAGAGACTGCAATCGCCTTCACTGGAGACGCAAATTGTTGTAGCAAACAATCGCCACAAAGGGCACTGGGACAAGGCTCCAGAGATCAAGGCTCCACAGAGCTTGTTTGACCTTAAATGCTAATGACATTACAGGAACACAGCATGTTGACCCACAGGGGATTTTCACACCATTGAACCAAGGCAAGGTTAAACTCTGTGCTCTACTTGCCTGTTTACCTCTTCCACGGTGCTGCTGGAGCCGTGGAAGGCTAAAGGCTATTAGCAATCTACTCTGTAATATAAATACCACCTCTGACCAAGCATGGTAATTACAGTTTTATATGGCTGGCTGTCAATTTTAAGTGCTGTCCCAGAGAGAAAGCATGATGTCTGCCATGACAGTTTTGTTTTTCTGTCGAGAAGGAGAACCTTTGCTGAAACCTGTCACACAGCTGTTCTGAATGACAGTCTTAGAGCACTTTTTTGTAGCTTCTCATTCATTTTAACACCGAGCATCTTCTTTTTCTTTCTTCAGAGCACGACAGATTGACAAGCAGAGAAACAGCTCTATAAATTGAAAGAAATATAATGATAAGAAATGTATGCATGGTGAAGATTACACTCAGCCTACCTCATATTCGCTGGCACAGTTTGTGTTGGTGTAGTCAATGATGCATCTACCAAGCCACTCATCAGGCCTGGCACTTAGGATGTCATTCCTGCAGTTTTCCAAGAAGGGCTGGAGTCGCAGGAGCAAAGTACGAGACACGAGGTACCCGAACCCTCCATAGCAATACTTTCCTTCCATCTCCCCACCGATGAACTCCTCAGGACTGCCCATGTAAACCTCTCGATCCATACTCAGGTGAGCCACCAGGTCTTTGATCCTGTCGGCCTCTGTGTAGGTGTCATCTTGGACAAAGTAAAACCAGTCGTAATCGTTGATGTAATGGTCTAAAATGTATTTGATGGTCTGAAACATGTTCCATATCAGTCTCTCGTCTCCATGAGAGATCACAAACATGCCATGAGGGACTTTGCGGTTGCGCATGCCAGTGAAGAAGATCACGGAGTCCAGGTGATGGCTAATGGTGCGATTGACAGCTACGCCCATGGTGTTGATCGTGTTTTTCGATGTCAGGACTCCAACGAAGAGACGCTCTCGCATCCCCAGCTCTGTGCTTATGTATCTTGCCCTAAAAGAGACATCAAACAGCGACTGAATAAATAGTGCTTTAAATAATGCTGTACTAAAACCAACACTAAATATATCTGTACCTTACAGGTTTACTGTATCACTTGATTCCATCAGTGTGAACAGTGATACATTATTTCAAAATATAAGTTTATGAAACACAAAACTTCTGGACTAAGACTGAACCTGTGGATTTGTCCACCAAATTTTGCAGAAATGGTTGACGTTTTAAAAAAGAAAGGTAAACATGCACAAACTTGCACTGTGATTCATCACTGCAATTGAGGCCCAACCTTACTTAATTTCATTGTGTACTGTAAATGGCATCAGTTATGCCTCAAGTAAGAGATACTGTATTATCAGATGAAAGGAAACTGATCCTCAGATATCCTGAGAAACCTTTTTTTCCTTTCAAGAAAAAAAGCTGCTTTAGATAAATGAGTTTTTACCCATCAAACAAAACTGAATTAATTTGGCACTAAATAGGTATTTTATCCTACTTTTTGCAACTCCATTAACAAACCAATCGCTAATTCTAGACAGCTGTCATCAGATTAATCAATCTTGAAAATATATTAAGTTTCAGTCAGCTCAAATCCTTATGTACAAACTGCTGTGGCACAATGATTGGTTATGAAGCGCGGGGATTTAACGCTACACCTCTGACCTGGGCAGAACTTTTCTTCAGGGAAAACTCTTTCTCAGAAATGTGATGAAATGCAACTATTTTGATATGGGATAACATTCATTTAAGCGCTGTGTCCAGGAAATCTTGGAAATGTTTACCTGTTTACAAAGAAAATGTTAAAGCACATATCCTTCAGCTTGGAGACATGCCACAACATATGTAGTTATTCTTGGCTCTTCACCAGGGGACTGTTAGCAGGTAGAAACCAGCAGAGGAAGTTGGACAGTTGACTTACTGTAATTTGATCTTAGACGGGGAGGGAAAAGCCTCCTGTGTTACACTTTATCCGTCAATTATTTTTTGTCATTACCTTAATTCATTAGGCTGCTACTGTAAAATCTCACAGCCACATGACAGTGACACCTGTACACCTGGTATTATGTTGACCAACACAATGATTGATCAGTTATGAAACTGCGGCCTGCTGCACTGTTATGTATTATCATGTGGCCTAAATTCAAAACAAATAGATAGTGCAATAATGTCCGCCCACTTGCAGAAAGGGTTGAACAGTTAAAGCGAGCAGGCAAGTAAAAGCTTAACTTACCTGAAAACTTTCTTCGGGGCACTCTGCTGGACTTGTTTATATGGGACTATTCTTGGTTCAAAATCCTCCTCGGACTCCACATCGTTCAGAGTCGAAATGGAGTTGGGCTTTCGGGCTCCTTTGAGCTGTCCATCCTGACTCAAAGTCACATCCTCACCCTGTTTGCCATCCAGATGACACGCTTCTTCCGACCAGTTCACACTCAATAAACTCAACGTAAACCCTAAAGAAATGCCGATTACCACCGGGCCGACCGACCGCAGGACAGAAATAAACGCTGAAAATCTCATCTTGTTCGTCGGCTCTTCCTCCCCTACAGTCCCGCGTCGCTCCGTGAGTCCGAACAGGCCTCTGGTCCGGGACAGCCGGTCAACTATACATCAAGTCAGAGGCGAAGCAGCCGTATCCACGTTCACTTGAGGAAAAGATGAAGCGTCCCTTAAAATCTACGCAGGTTTCTTACGTGTCAGTAGAGCGGCTACCTGGCTCCTCCCCGGCCAGACGTAGGAGGAGGGTCTAACTCCGCGCTGTGTGGATGAATACAGGCTGCGCAGGGCGGAGGGATACTCAACAGGACTTAAGACGGGGGGACACTGGAGCTCAGTGTCTCTGTATGTGACAACCATGTTGCTATATGAATTTACTAAGTTCATAAAATAGATCAATGGTAACAACGTGCTCACTGTACCGTGACACGCAATGTTGTCTCTTTTTTTCCCTGTGCTGTTTTGTTTTTGTTTTTGTTTGTTGTTGTTGAAAAACTACAGTCATCATTTATACAACAAACATAAACACCCTTTGGGTAGAGCTGTGCACTCTACACAATATTGCAGTAGCCTACATATTGTAACTGGACCTATAGGCTAGTCTACTGTAAATCATTCCTGCATATCCAGATGTCCCTGTCTGTCTGTCTAATTTGCAGTTTGTTCAGAGGAATGATAAAAGTGCACAAATGACTAAATGTGGAGGTTGAACTAATAGTTATGAGAATTTTAAACACATGTAAAACATGTAAAACATACCACTGAGACCTTTATCTTTCCCCTGATGCCTAGCAGACTGAGCAGCACCAACGGCAGAAGAAAACAACTCCTCATTATGCATTTACAGGTCTCCAAATTGGAACATTTTGGGATTTGCATATTATAATATAATATATAATAATATAATAATTATGCTTAAAGAATGTAGGCAAAAATTATGTATTTTCTTGCTTGGAGCTAATATTGAACAAGGTAAGGAGACCAGATTGCTGGGGGTTACAACAGATGAAACACTTTCCTGGGCTATATAACATTGTAGCAAAAATGAGTAGGCCTAGAAGTATTTCAATCACTAGAAGAATTTTCCTATTTTCTAACTAACACAATATAAGCAAGTAATGAAATCCCTTGGGTTGTCACATCTTGACTATTGCCAAGCAGTCTGGTAAAATGCATCCAAACTACAACTAAATAGAATCCAACAATACTCAAAATAGAGCTGCAAGACTTGTAGCCTACTGCATTGCTCATTTAGGTAGGTAGGCTACAGTGTCGAAAAAAGCATAATGAATTGTAATGGGTGAGAGTTGGTGAAAACTCACTGAGAAAAGATGTAATACAGAAAGAGATTGTTTTAGACTGCATCTAACTCTTAAACTAGTTTATCATTTTCTGTTAGGAGTTACTTTATGTCTGCTTCATTTATATCCATTGCACCTGTTTTTGTTCAAGTTTAGTTTAGTGTTTTGTTTCTGGTTATTGTTACTTTATTGATACATGTTCCATTTAGCTTAGGCTAGGATTGAGGATAATTGTGGTGTTTGTTATAGGCCTATATTTGAGCATATATAGGCTAATAGATAATGTGTAGTCTACATTCAGATGAGGCAGTAATGGGGATCTAAAATAAACAATTAAATCTCTGGTGTCTTGATCCAGTTTATAATAATTATTTTAATTATATAATTATTATATTTTTGTTTTTAACATGATAAAGCACTTTGTGCTGCATTTCATATGAATGAGGTTGAGATTTGAAGTTAATCACCTTTTTGTATGGCCCACCAATGTCCATGATTATTTAGAACAGTAGCATATTCAACTTCATAGTCTTATATAGCTAGCTATATTCAGCCCTTATTTAAAAATGATCTTTTGTAATTACAAGTAGAATAATAATGATTTTAAAAAGTCCAAATGATTTGGGGTTGAATGAATCTCAGAATCTCATTCATTCGATAATATTTTAATTCATTCACTTAGTCTAGTAGAAAGCCGGCGTGTCCCACGTTTCTCGTGAACCCCTGAACGCACCACTTTAGGTGTCCCTACAGCTGCCTGAGGAAAACTGTAAATGTCACTCGCAGCAGCGCCACGCTCGCCCTTCAATGTAGGAGTTGTTCGTCACATGCTAAGTTTCTACCTGTCAACCCCTGTGCACGTCTCATGCTTTAGTCTGGACTCGTCGCGTCTCTCGTCTTGGCCCGGTGTTTGTGAACTCAGTTAGCTCGGCTGCGGTAATGGAGTGTCGTGTGTTGTCAATCCAGAGTCATGTTGTCAGGGGATACGTCGGGAACAAGTCTGCAACATTCCCGCTGCAGGTAAGACACGGATGATCCCCGCAGGTGGCTGCATGCAGCGGCTCAGTGTGTCTGAGGGCAAACACTGAAACAAAGCTGCTAAAGGAAACAGCACGGAAGATAACTTCAGCTTCCTCGTTTACGACAGAAGTCTTGAATTATAATGTTATATAAATCAACCACCCTGCAGACATATTACAGGCCGTTTGTTTTCACATTTTTCTTGTTTTTATAGCTCAATACACATTGACTTAAAAATGTTAATGCTTGAACATCACCAAACTCAGTTCAAAGACGCGCTGTTCAAAGACAGCGCATACAGTAGCACCGTTACATATGTCAGCATGTTCAGTGAGTCCAGATGCTTCTTGGTATTTCCCCTCTTTCTCAACTCACTCTAACCCAGGCTACAGGTTGTAAACAGTGCACCTGCTCCCAAACCCGTACTTCATTTTGATAAGCTTGTTGGGTTACATTATATTACCAGGCTGAAGGGTAGACTGTGAAAAGATAAGTTGTGCAGACTTAAGTTTCATATTCATAGAAGCACAATGGAGACTTAGAGATTTCTGCCTCTAATTTGCCACTTAAAACATGATTGGTTTCTTTTGATTTCCATGCGAATCCCTCTATTTGCAATTTGAGGTGGTAAACTGATAACAGTGAATACAGCATCTTGTCAGATAAATTGAATCACTGTTGGACTGTGCAATGGATTTGATAGATTTAAACACTGCGTAAGATAACAAGAAAAGCTAACATCATGATGAAGTGTAGGCCTATGATTATCTTATCTAGCAGGTTTTTGTAACTCTGCAGGAGAAAGTATTCAGAGCATTACACGCTCACTTAGCATTTTAGCAAGAACACCTGCACACTTGCTCAGTCATGTAACTATCCAATCAGATGGGCATGTGGCATGCAAAGCAGTGCTTAGGATTATGCAGATACATGTACAGTAAGGAGCTCTGTTAATGTTCACACAACCCAGTGAACCCAGCGACTTTAACTGTGGTGTGGTTATTGGGCCAGACTTGTGGTTTCCTTCATAAACAGTAGTCTCCCCTCAAAATGACAGAGAAAAGCTGAAAATATGAGCAGAAGTTCTTCAGACAGAAACATCTTGTAAATGAATAGAATAACCACACTTGTGTGAGCTGAATGTAATAACAGCTGTAATAAACAGAAAAGCATCTGGGAATGTCAAACCTTAAAATGGTATACAGTGGCAGAAGACCATATCAAGTTACTCTCATGTCAGCCAAGAATAGAGATTTGAGTTTGCAGTGGCAGGGTTCCTACGCAAGTAGGAGTATGTATGGAAAATGGAAACTATTGTATGGAAATATATTTATCTTAATACTTATCTGGGTTTGGTCTTATCTGAAGTTATTTGGGTTAATTATTTTGTATGCGCTATTGTACCTAGCTACAATCTCCACATAATGGCATACACATTCAGAATAATGAAAACAAATGATTAATTGCATGCTTTTAAAAAAATATTATGACCATCTATCTACTCAAATATCACAAATAATTTGTTTTTTGTTTTTTTACCAAGAACTCTGGAAATTAGGGTCTGGAAAAAGTATGGAATCTTGAAATTTCAAATGTGTAGGAACCCTGCAATGGGCACAGGCCCAACAAACCTGGATGGTTAAAGACTGAAAAATCACAGCCTGGTCTGATGAGTCTGAATTCAGTTGAAGGTGTAATAGCATGGGGACTGTTTTCTTTGCACATCTTCACTCCTTCATACCGACCAGTCACACTCTTAATGCTGACCATGTCCGTCAGCTTTACAACGATAGTCTGCCATCTTTATAACGGTTACCTCCAGCACCATAATGCACCGTTTTACAGTAAAAGTTGTCTCTAAATGTTTTGTGAGCAGGAGAGTTCAGTGACTTTCAGCAGCTTCCTTATCAGACCTGTTATCAGATATTAAATCTAACAGAAAACCTTAGAGATGCGGTAGAATTGAATTGGCAGCATGAAGGTACAGCGGACAAATCTATAGAAATGATGTGATGCAGTCATATCAGCGTGCAGCAATCTCACAGGGATGTTTCCAATATTGTGCCACAAAAACCAGAGGCACAGAGAGATCCTACCTAGTGTTAGTGTGGCATTCCTAAAAAAAAGTGCATGGCGAGTGTATAATCAATGAGAACTAAAATTGAAAGGTGATGAAATGGCTGTCACAGTAATTCGCCATGTTGTTCCCACAATATAATAATCAGAACCTCATATAGAGTTGGCCCTGTGCTGACGTCACTGCTCTGCTTTAACAGCTGCTTTTTTTTCTCTTTTCTCAGGTGCTGGGCTTTGAAGTAGACTCTATCAACTCTGTCCAGTTCTCCAATCACACAGGTCGGCTGAATGATATTAAACTTCTCTCTGTGTGTGAAACTGAATACAGATGGCTCAATTTCCCCTCAAAGTAGATTTCCACTTCCTCTGAAAGTCTGGTCATATCTACAAAGAAATAGTTAGACAACTGCTGTGTCACTTTAAATGCAATGCCACCAAGTCTCAGCTGTTGGTGGTGGTGAATGGTGAAAGACAGGAAAGGAACAATCAGTAAAAGAGAAGAAAAATAAGAAAGATACTTTAAAGCAGATATCAGTGGCACGGCCGTTTCGGCTAATGCTGTGTTCAAGGCAGGCTTTTGAAACCGTAAGTTACAGCTTCAAGTCACAACTACGACTTGGTAGCGTTCCAGGTAACCCGTAGCTCGTGTTTTTACCGTCCTGTTGTCTGTGAAAGTTCCCTATAACGGCCACTCGTAACTTCCGACCCGTGAACTCGTACCAGATCGAACTGGTATGACTTCACAGGAAGGAAAAACACAAAGTACGAGTTTCCTTGAACGCACCATGAGTTAGCAGCCCCCGCCCTTGTCAGGCATCAATTGGTCCTCGTGCTACGTCACCACATTCACGCGCATCCCTTGGCTGCACACACAGCCCTTCATGCCGTTCTCTCCCCTCATTGGATAACACTTGTATCCCACAAGGAAAATTTTCTCCTCGGGTTACAGCAGAGCAGAGTGACGGAGAGACTCGTGTTTAGGCTGAAATACTTCATGTAAGTGATTGCTGACGGAAAATAGGACTATTTAGGACTTATATTAACAAAAACATTCCACTGATATCTGCTTTAAACACACAACCAATGCAGGGTTGTAAACATTTTGACATAATCATAGGTTTTAAGGATGCACTCAACTTGTTTAAGTGGGAAACAATCAATGCAAAGTTAACAAACTAAGGAGGACTGTCTTTAGAGGAGGGGGTAAACATGTGATGTGCAGAGTTAATCACTGTCCTTCCTCGTACTTTGTCTTCTCAGTCTCTGATGCACTCTGCATGATATGTCTGACTCTGTGAAATACCACCTTTGGGGTCATTTGGTTTTAAACGGAGAATCACATTGTATGCTAAATGTTTTCAAAGAACAACTTAGAGAGTTCAGTCAGACTTCAACAGAGGACATTACTGAGGTGTGTTGTGTAATTTAGGTACCGGTACTGTATTATACACAGTCTGTATTCTTGTATTTTATTACGTAAAATCATTTACCTAATGCAGTCTCAACTAAATAAAAAGGAAATTTGTAATACTGTCTCAAAAAATAAACTCAAGTAACTGTATGATACCTTAGGTTATAATTTAAAACATTTGAATTATTTTGTAGTGAAATAGAGTTTAATTAATGCAGAAAACACATTTCAATGTCAGTGCTTAATACACACAGCGTTAACAGTCACTATTAACATACTTTCTTAAGCATTGAGATGAGGTTTTCAGTCTCAGAAATAGACTACAAAAGACAAGCAATGAAAATAGTATGAGGATCTTCATAACCAATACTAGACCTGAGTCAGTCTGCAGAGCAACTATACATGTAGTTACGGGATGAGTAAATTCCATGTCACACCACACAACCACAACAACTGCCTAACTCTCCTTTACCCAATACTTTTTAACAGTGTTTAAACTACTTCCTTCATGGCTGAACTCTGAAGTAACAGGGCACACCTGCCAGGGTAAAAGGCGTGCTAATTAATGTGTTCTATTCTATGTCATCTAGTCGGCAAAAAGTCACTTCTGTTGGTGTTGTGAAACCTGCTGATCACATATCACAGTTACCAATAAAATGTTACTCACTGCTTTCTTAAGAACAGAAAGATCATGAATAATTTCTTAAGTTGAAACTTGTTGGTTCAACCAGCAGAGATCATAGGATTATTATCAGGGTTCATGTGCCAAAGTATGTGAAGAATGTGCTTTCACCACAGGGGTAGGAGACATTTGCACAGAAAACACTTGAATCAATATATCTGCTCTACAGGGAAACTGTCCAGTTTTAAGCATTTGGATGAAATTACACAACTGTGTAAACTGTAATGCTGCTTCTGTGTCAACAATATTTAATATTCAGAAATGTTTACTTTCAGTACTGTATATACTTTCCCCTCCAACTACAGCAGATGCCTCTACTTTGCCTGGAGCTTGTTATTGAAGTCCTCGCTGCTTGAGGTGCTCTCACTGGCTCACGGTCAAGTTTTGGTTTCGGGTGATCTCAGTTTCTCATGCAGCACGAACAGCTTTTGAGGTTCTATTCTAGGTTAATGGTGAAAAGGGGACAAAGAAGGGGGAAGCTGGCAGTCAGTATACAAGCATCCCATTCAGTCAGTGTGGAGGCCCTGTTTGGCCCTCAACACCACACAGGAGATGAATCTCAGCAGAGAGACAGGGGGGGATGGGGAGATAGGGCAAAAAGGGAATGTCTTCTTATTAGATTTAAACACAGCTGGGCTAGTACAATGTGACAGTGTTTCTATTGGTTTAAGTAATACAAAATGGTTTTGTCCCTCACTTGTCCTCAAAATCTGAAAACATTTTGATTTCGCTGTCAAACAGTGCCTTTGATGGATCTGAAACTTGAAATCTGCATTTGTTCAGTGTGACGAATGCTTTTTGTTGATGCATTTGCACATTTTCATTTTTTTTTTTGTCTGTATTTGTGTTGTCCATGAAATCCAAGCAGCATTCAGAATTTGATATGTCTCTTGAATCCTAGGCTACAGCCACTGGAAGGGGCAAGTACTGACAGCTGAGGAGCTGAATGTGCTATACGAGGGCATCAAGCTCAATAAGGTGAACCACTATGACTACATCCTCACAGGTGAGTGAATGGAGGGAGACCTTAGACCCAAATAAAAAAAACACAAAAAGACGGTGCTCAAACATGATGACCTCGAGCAAGCAACACATTTTTATGAACACTTGGTTTTACAGTGTTTTTAGATGTGAACTGAACTCCTCGAGCTGCATCCTGAATACACAGGAATTCACATTCATTTCATGACAACTGAGATGACATTGGAATATCTTAAGTGCAGTAATGTATAGAGGTGAGCTAGAGAGACTCTATGTTGTACTGTGGTGATTTTATTATTGTTACGCATTCTTCCCCAAGGATACAGCAGGGACACTTCCTTTCTGGAGATGGTGGTTGACATTATTCAGGAGCTAAAGAAAGCCAATCCTAAGCTGGTATATGGTGAGTGTAAGATTTTCTTTTGTTTTGTTTTAGAGGTGTGATATTATTTTATGGATTGTGCTTATGTTTTTAATTGTTTTTCTTCTCCCCAGTTTGTGATCCCGTTATGGGAGACCAAGGTGCTATGGTAAATTCCTCTTGTGATTCTTGTTTTTCTTTCACATCATATTGATTAATAACACTAGACTCTTTTTGTTCCTCTGATTTATAGCAATAACTTTCAAAACACTTTATTGTATGTGATATTCTGTCTGAAAAAGCATTTTGGGGGGGAATCTGCTACCCCTTCATTTATGACTATTTGCCATCATTTAGAATAATGTTATTTTATGGATGTAGCTGTGTACTGTAGTTTTTAAAAATGCTGTATTTTTTGCCTGTTCCAGTACGTCCCAGAAAACCTGCTGCCAGTCTACAAGGACAAAGTAGTACCTTTGGCCGACATCCTCACCCCCAACCAGTTTGAGGCAGAGTGAGTGAACCTATAATCATCAACCTGAAAGAAAAGCTATGTAATATAGTTATGTTATATAGCTGTCACGGGTAGATCTGTGAATACTTTATGTTTTTACACAGGCTATTAACTGGGAGGAAAATTAACACTGAGGAAGATGCTGTAGAAGTGAGTATCATTGGCATTTCCATTTCTTCTGTATTTGGATTTAGTTTGTGACACCAGGAAGTACAAAACTTGAGAACATGTGTTCCTGTGTATTCTCTAGGTGATGGACTTGCTTCATAAAATGGGACCAGAGACTGTGGTCCTCACTAGTACAGATCTGCCTTCAAAACTTGGAGACCAGTTCCTGGTGGCTCTTGGGAGTCAAAAGATAGGTAAAGTGTCAGGCCAACCTTATTTACACAGCGCTTTCTTGCAGCCTTTGTTGCAAGTGGTTGAAAACACCATAAGCATGTTACTTAGTTCAGCTTCACCCATTATCCCTGTCCTGCCACTGCAGTGAAACCAGATGGGACCAACACTAATCAGAAAATCTGCATGGACATCCCCAAAGTGGATGCTGTATTTGTTGGAACTGGAGACCTGTTTGCTGCCATGTTACTAGCCTGGACTCATCATCACCCCAAGAACCTGAAGGTCAACAACACACTACTTTCATTCCAGCAGCTGAAGGATTCGGATCAATAGTGTTGTACTGTAATGAACAAATGCCAGCTTGATGTAACCTATTCTCCCCTCGGTTTGTCACAGGCTGCCTGTGAAAAGACTGTGTCAGTCATGCACCACGTCATTAAGAGGACCATTACTTATGCCCATGGTAAAATGCTCATGTTTTACTTGGTTGTTACTACTATTATCATTATTTTGATTATTATTGTTTGCTCCCTTTAGCTATAAATAACACGCTAACCAATAGTATTCTCAAGGAAATGATGGTCAAGACACACATCTCTCACTCATCTGATTATAATACTCAACATTATTTGGCCTCTCATAGTGTTGGTTTTGGTATTGTCAAGTATTCAGTAAATAGCATTTAAGAAGAGGGAAGGAACAATGTCTTAAATACAGCATGTTGAAATCTACAAGATGATTAACAGTCCACTGAACACTAGGTTGACCCATAAGCCAAAGTCCAAAATCCTGGTGTTTTACTTAAAGGGGAATTTTACAATCTGGACCTTATTTCTAGAATAAAATACGATCATTTACTCACCCAGATAACTTTGATGTCATTACAAGTCGTTCCGATGAAATTAGATCCAGCCGAGAGTGCAACTAGCCGGAGCTTTAGTAAGTCCAGGTTGCGGAGAGGAAGCCTGTGGAAGCTGAAGCTGCTCATTTTGTTCAAACAAGTCGGAAACACGCAGAAACGAACCATAGTATTAGCAGTAGCAACAAGCAGCGCCGCACGGCGCTCAGAGATGACATCATCCAGGTCAGAGGTCAGTAGGTCAACCTACAGACCCCGGATAATGATAACAGCTAACCCTGGACTCAGAGGGGAATAGCACTAGCGTATCATAACAAAATATTGGTGAAATGAATGAGTTTCGTGGCAGATAATGTGTTATTTAGAGGCTGCGTTCCGCTCGTATTATTGTAGACTCGCATTATATGGATATGCGCGGCTCTCTGCTGGATCTAATTCTGTCGGAACGACTCGTAATGACACCAAATGGGTGAGTAAATGATCGTATTTTATGCTAGAAATAAGGTCCAGATTGTAAAAAACGGAAATTCCCCTTTAACGCTTCTCCGTCTCTCCCTTCTTTCTTTCAGAGATGGCTGGCCCTGGGAAGAGGCCCAGTCCTGCACAGCTGGAGTTGAGGATGGTTCAGAGCAAAGCCGACATCGAGAATCCTGCCATTGTTGTGGAAGCAAAGCTTCTGCAAAAGTCCTCACATTGAAAGCACTGTTTCTGTGAACGTTCACATCGTGCTGGTACAAATCAGTTTTCAAATCTGGGCGGGAAGCCAGCTCCATGTAGGATTTTCATATCAAAGACTGTCACATGTCTCTGCCTTACAGAATCTCTGTTTTCATGAATGGGGTCAGCGGGATTTGTTATATGTACATTCTGCTCACAAACACACTGGAATCACTGCCATGTGTCTGTACTCTGGCCCCTGTAGACATCATCTGCCCTCAAAAGAAAAAAAGGATGTTAGCCAACAAAGATAGCGTAAGTGTACTTGAATCGTAGTTATTATGGTGAAAATGATTTTTTCCTGTACAACATTTAATCTCTGTTAATAAGAAGAAAATACACAAAACCAGTGATGCATGCATGTCCATGCCTCCACTTGTTTTGGCTCAGTAGTAACTCAGCCCTTGTCAAAAGTACTTAAAGCGTGCAGTGTGTTGCTCACAAGTCATTATAAGCACATTAACATACTGACTAATATTATCAAAAATAATGTGTTAGGCCAGAAGAAATACATAATACAAAAGCAAGGGTGTTAATGCGTTCTGGTGAGAAAAAATATCGAAAGAATATGTATGATTTCATAACAGTGGCATCAGATTCACAGAGCATTTTATTGCATTGTGACTTTGGAACAGTTATGATACAGAGATACAGTTGCATGCAGTGTGCTTATATTGCACTTGTGTGCTATGTCATGCACTTTAAGTAATAGTAACCTTATGCATTCAGATTGGATGCATTGTAAGTGCTGAGATATGTATTGTACCTCCCATATTATGCAATTAGTATGTAGTCTACACAGTTTAATTACACAGTTCATTTGACTTTTGTTTTAGAGAGAATGTAACTTTACTGATGATCATAATAGTTGATGTCTAAAATTCTTCTTTTAACAAATTCTTGAAGAATGTTTTTCACCTCTCTTTTTATTACACAATGCTGTAACTTGTCCATGTCTTAATCATCTCAAATTGAGGTATTTGCACAGATAATCTTTAATGTATTTACTAATGATCATTGTGTTCATTTTTGACTGTTGTCATATCTCCAGAAGAGCCAGTTATGGAAGTCCATATTGTATACTAGCCTTAACAGGGTTAGGATGAAAAAAACATTGTTGTGAATGTTTTTGTGTAATGTAACATTTGATCTTCACATAATGTCAGAAAGTGAAGTGCCAAACCTTGAGCTGCTGCTCTGATATAGATCACTATAAGGTCAGAAATAATAAATTGTTAACCTTTTACTGAAAATGGGTTTCATGTCATGTTTTTATATTGAATAATTTATTTCATTTTAGAGATGAGGTGTGTTTTTTCTTTTTATATATACCTTTTTGCTTTTAGGACAATTGTCTCATTGTGTCAAATCAATCAAATTACAACATGTGTTTTTTTTCTTTTAATAATGTAAAATGCTAGCAGATTTATCAAGTTCACTTATTTTCTGACAGCTGGGGAAAAGAGGAGAATGGCATGATTCTGCAATCAAAAACAAAGTAAGCCTGTGTGCTTTGCTTGTGTCTCGACTGTGACAAAATTTACCCATTTGAAATGGACAAAATAAATCATTTAATTAAATGATTCATATAATAATTAATTAAATTAACTAACAAATTTATCCCTGAGGCAATTAAAATGACAACATTTAATTATACTCAAACTTTGTGATTTTAATTGCCAAAGAGATAAATCAAAATAAAAGTATGACTAATATGGAAGAAAGGAAGAGAAGAAAGTCTTGCTAGGTGCTTATTTTATTGTGTGATTAGGGACAGGTGACACAGCCCTGTTTTGCCAACACTAATCCACAGTATGAATAGCCAGCATTAACCCAAATAACCAGACGGGCCAACATGTCTGCCCACCTGCAACCTGAATGCACTTAACAGAGTTAAGAGGTTGCTTTATTTATATCTGGAAGGCTATGTACATGAGAATCAGCAGGCTTCATGCAAGAGATATTTTGAATTCGTTATGGTGTGTGTAACATCCTGATTGTTCAGAAAGATAAAACGCCATATTACCCTCAGACATGCCAGGTTTGTTACACGAGGCTCTGATGGTTTGTGTACAGCAGTGCTCAGCTCCTGAAGTTACAGAACAAGTGAAGCTGCAGCTATGCATGTACACCAGCAGAGGGCTAAATAGGGCTGAAGTCAATGAAACATGCACACCTACTTAGGGAGGGGAAGGGAAGGACAACATGACACTGGTGTGTAAGGCTGAGAATCAGGAGAAAAGGACTGGTTAAAAAGAAGTGAATGCATTGTATGCATATCATCTCACAAGACAAAAAAGACACCAGCAGTAAATAGTAGCCTACAATTAAAGGCTAAATGTTTTAGAATAATTTGATTTACACTGCTGTAGCACCACAGGTTATGACTGCATATAGTTGCAATCATGTTGCAGATAATACAAAAAAAAAAAATAGCTGTGTAACACCAATTCATAATGAACGTTGAATACTCTGAATAAAAAATATAGCCTACTCTCTATTTGGTAAATGAAATTGTAATATTCAAGAAATTCTCACCAGCTAATTGGGTTAATAATAATCTGCTCCATAAACTGAGGTACCTGACTGTAAATCAGTAATAAAATACAATTGTTTAACCTATTTAAGTAAATATACTTATTCTACTTTTACTTATTATCTTGTAGGGCTACAACAGTGCGTCAAGTGAATAAAACACATAATGTGTATTTTATTTATTCCTTGGTAAATGAATGAGGGGCCGGACCGGATGTGGGACACGCTGCCTTCAGATGGGCTTTGAGGAAATGTGGAGCTTTAACCGACAAACAATAGCGCTCCTGCAAATCGCATTACCTCAAGTCATTTTTATTGCGTTTCAGGAAACGAGTGACGTTGGAGGGGGCTCCTTGACAGAGTAACTTCACAGCCCTGAACGCCAGAAAGCAGTGAAGAAGTACAACAAACCCTGCCGAGTGACTCCCAGCTGAACATATTTCCAGGTAAGACAGGAGCTCCGCTGCTCACACTGACCGCTAACGTTAGCAGGCTAACTAGCATGGCTCACGTTAGCAGGCGGTACGACTCAGTTGACCGCTGACTAATGATGTATGCCGGGGGGATTTGGCACTCGTCTGTCACTGAAGAGACAAACATGCCAACTCCATCCTCCTCCTCAAATACAATCATTACCCAAGCTGCACTATTTTTTGCTCCCCGTGTTAGCATGTTAGCTTGCGCCGTTAGCAGCTGGCTCCGTCCTTCCACTGAGCCCCACAGTCATGTCAGGTTGAGGCAGGTGTCACTGTCAGCCGGCGGTAACCTCACTGCCGTCTCCCATATCAATGGTTTATCAGGCATGTTGGCTTTCTATTGTTAAGAATAAGACGTAGAGTCATTTTTGTTTGCAACTTTGAGTTCCCGGGGCTGCTAGCTTTACGACATGTGTCAGAAGATAAGCCCAGTCACTAGACACGGGGGTCCAGCCATGCCGGACCGATGCTCCCCATCTACACTGGTGCGTTTTAACTCGGGGGGCCATGAGGCTGCAAAACTGAGCAGAGTGCCAGAGTCGATGGTAAAGTGTCACAGGGTTCATTTATGGAAAAAAAAAAAAACCAAACTGCTTTTACAGTGCAAGCCGCCTGTGCCCCGCTGTACGTCATGTGCGCCAGCTGGCTCAGAGTTGACCTGCGTCGTACCTCACGCCAGACGTGAGGTTACTGGAGTTCATTCAAGTCTGCGGTTCTCTAAAGCCAGTGCTAACCTTAGGCTCAGTTTTAACCAGCGAGGCAAACGGTGCGAGACAGGCAAGTACAGTGACCGTCATCATTCCTGACATTTATATGCTTACAATGTTATTAAGTGCTCCTCGGTGTCTACCATTGTCACAACAACATTGTGACTATCCTGCCACAGCATTTGGTTTGATTGGTAAAGCAGTAATGGATATTGGATGGGAACATGTGTATTGTATTGGCTCATTGGTTGCACACAGGTATTGTAGAGATACATATTGGCTATTGGAGTGCTGAGCTCATAAAGTTGTCTGTTCAATATGTCATAAGTTATTATTTAACAAAATGTGTATGGTTTGAGGTTATCCGATGAAAAACTGAATCATATAGCAAGTTATTTAGTTTTATCGCAAATCTGTCAATTTTTTGTTGAGTACAACATTGTTGATGATTTCTTCCACAGAGTCTCTTAATGACCACTCCTCAATCAATGTATCAATTAATCAGACAAAACATAGTCTATAGCAAAGACTAATTCTGACTGTAACATACAAGGTCTACAGCTGAAAATATTCAAACCTTTCACCTTTCAATCAGGTAAAAAGTATTTCTGGCCAACAAGAGGCCAGGGTCTTTTATATTTACTTAAACGAAATAGCCAAACCCCCCCCCCCTTTTTTTTGGCTTCAGTAATCTAGTTTCTCCGCAAGACCGAGCTTGTTGCAATGTATTGTATTTTCTGCTGCAGGCAGGAACATTTTTGGCCTCCAAAATCTAGTGTGCACAGCAGTGAGTGCTCAGTAAGACATGCATGTGTGACACTGAGGGAGAAATTGAACCATTTATCTCAAATCTTCATCAGATTAGACACGTGAGTCATGCATATCGTATAAAAGCACTGTTTGCATAAAGTCCAATGACATGTTATCTTTTATCTGTTAATCAAGCGGAGCCGCCCTACTACACTTTTGGGTGCATAAAGGTCATTTGTGAAGAGGCCTCCAGGACTTTGAGACATACACAGATACGCCTTTATCTGTGGAGGTGCATGTTAGACTATGGTCCTACACTAGTGACACATATTTTAATGAACCTTGTAAATTTTACACCTTGTGATAGATCTGCTGAACTACAAAGTAACTTTGACCTCTCATGTACAACATAAAGGGTCAGTATTCAAGTTGTTTGCAGCTTCCCTAATTGCCCCATTTTCCCCTTCCTGTTGTTAGTCCCATTATTATTTTGCTGACTTCAGCCAGAAGTGTCTTTATGTATCTTCAACACTTATCACTCGTCTTCACATTGTGGCAACACAACAGAGCCCAGAAGGACCTTTGAAAGGTTGATGTGTTTAAGTGATGCAAGGCCACTCTGCCAACCATTCACCTCATTTGTGAAATACATTTTGACTTCTGAAATAAACTCCTTTGTTGAGGCAATGCATGAGGTGTTTACCTCAATATAAAATTACTTTTTTTCAAAATTATTTTATAGCAATTTGCTCTTTAATTTTGATCTCTGAGCTGAGCATGCCCAATGACACAGGTCATGTTTACATTGCTAAGGGAAAAAACAGATATTTGTACTAAGTAATTTGGTGCCCACAGCAAAAATGGGATTTTTATTGTGTTAGTAGTCTTTTTTTTTGTGGCATTTTTGTACAACAGTAGATGGCTGCAGAGATAATGCATGTCAGTCGGGCCAGTGAATTGCTGGATTTGATTATTGCATTTGTCACTATGGGTGGTATGGTGGTGCAGTGGGGGAGTTGCTTGTGTGGGTTATCTACTGCTTGGCTTCCTCCCACAGTCCAGAGATATGTCATCTAGGTTGATTGGTGACTCCAACTTGCCCATAGGTGTGATTGTGATTGCATTATGTTTTTCTGTCTCTACACTAATTCATCAGTTTACTTGTCAGGTACAGTGCATGTAGGCATTGTTGCATCTAACTTATTCACAGTACATTTTAATGCACTGCATATGTCTGTTTTGCAGTACTTGTACAACATGTCTGTAGGGTTTGTCTACATAGGTTTGTCTCCATATGTCGGCCCTGTGATAGACGGCTGACTTGTCTAGGGTCTGCCCCGCCCTCACCCTATGTTAGCTGGGATTGGCCCCAGCCTAACCACAACCCTGCACAGATAAGCAACGCAGCCATTGGGTGGATGCATGGATTTGTGAGTGTATAATGTCATCAATTATCAATAATGACCAAAATAAGATATTATAATGCACTGAGCATATTGCTTGTATTATTGCCATACACAACTTTGACATGAGTGAAAATATCAGTTTGTCATATAAACTGTGGAGTAGTAGTTTCACAGAGCTGGAATATAACCACAGCAAGTGAAAGTTAAGTCTCACTTCATGTTGTTTAATTTTCATTGTTAGCTCTTTTGGCTTATGAGTGTTTTGTTTTTTTTTGTGGGTTTTTTTTCGCAATCAAAGAAAGTGAATTAACTTTCAGTATTTTACCTACAAAGTTTAGCACAAAGGGTTCTTTTGGCTGTGGTGGTCGATGATGTGGCTCTGTGTCACACATTGCTAACATACTGACATTACAAACCACAGTTAAGTGTAGTATAGAGGCTATTATAGTGGTGTTATGTGCAGAGCTGAGAGCACTTCATACTTTGAAACATGACCTTCATTGTCCAGCTATCACAATGTATTTTTATTTCTATTTATACTTGGCTTTAGTGGCCGGTGGCAAGCCCTCAGGATTGTACTATAACCTTTGGCCCATTTGCTCCAGTAAAAGCTTGACAGTTTATTTCTGCGTCTCCCTGTCAGCTTGTGTGAACCTTATTTGACATTAGCTCCGTGCGAAAAACCTAAAGGCTTTCGTTGGCTTCCCCACAAGCCCTGTTGTCCATCTTTGTGTGGCCGAGGATAGATCTGTTTGTAAACAATTTTCAGTTCCTGAGGTGCTGACAAGAAGACTTCAGGGAGGTAGAGTAGAGGATCAACAACTGATTTCCAGGCATTTGATTAATTAATTCCTAATTACACTTGACCAAAGAGAAACAAAGCACAGCCTGGCAACACATGAGGGGTGACTGCTTCAAGAAACCATTGACCCTCTCTCTGAGGTCATTATGCTTGTCTTATGCTACGCATCGCCAACTGGTGGCCAATGGCAAGACGAGGAAAGAAATTCAACATAATGATTGGTTCCTGTAGCACAACATATGCCCTTCTGCTAACTCCACCTTTGTTGGGTAGAGCCCAGCCTTCTTCTTTGTCAATGTTAATGAAATGTGACACATCCAGGGTGCCCATAGCCTGCTAATCAGCGCTAATCTGATCCACTGGATTAGAGGATGTGAATGCATGTAAGACACTGCTTAGAGTACATCTTCTTCTTCCAGAAGTGAGCCATCTATCAGTCTATCTAGCAACCCTTAGTAGGCTGTAATAAGAATCCCCTGTGCCCTTTAGGAGTTTTTGGTGTTTTCTTTTTTAACGTGCTGTCAATGGAGATCCACTTTGGGATTTTTTCTGGTACAGGAAATTGTTTGGGCCTCAGTAACTTGTTGCGCTGATTAGGCAGTGCCTCCAGCAAGATTTGGGATCTGGCTGCTGTCATCATAATCTCTTTCCTTCTGTGAGATTATCATGGTTATGAAGCAGCAGGGCAGGCTGTGACTACCGCGCTACCTCGTTCTCTGCAGGCCTTTCTTTATATATATATATTTTTTATTCTGGCTGAGATTTGGTGAGATACCAGGAGCCAAAATGCTGAACCAGAGTGCTGTGATGATCTTCACTGGAATTTGTGGGGCGTTGGTGGTCATGGCAATGGCCTACTACGTCTACTGGTAAGTTGAATGCGAGAGAGAGGTAGTTTGGCTTGGGGCCACAACAGGCCACGGTGGGCCATACAAGATTAATAAGAACTTGTAAAAGAGATGCCGGTCGGTTTAGAACTCGCAGACTTATCTCAGATATTCACTGTGACACATGGACGCAGACAGTTGCAAGCCAAATGACAGTTTTCGAGTAAAAACGATAATCGACGTGTGGTACCTGCCAGGATGTGGTTGAACTTAACTCATGTTAAGCTGTCTTTTTTTTTATGGTCAAATTCAGCACTTCTTTCTCATGTGTGAGAGTCAGTGCAAGCCATATTCGTTGGTACACTCAGGTGATTTCACAGCAGAAGCAGCTGTCTACCCTTAAGCAGCTTTAACCCAGTCAGCAGCTCTAATCTTCACCTTAGGCCAAGTAGGGTCACAGGTGGGCTCTGCATCCTCAGGAAGTTGACCACCACCACTGGCACCGTCACACTCAATATATGTTACTGTGGATGACTTCTGTGCCAAATCAAGTGTATTTATTCTGGACCCTGCAAGGGAAATGTTGTGTATGAGGAAATACCTTAAGTATGGTGATCAGAGATAATGATGTGATAAATCATTGTTTTTTACTGCCTAGTTTTAATTTTGAGAGCCATGGAGCACTGATCCCATCAGTCACATTTGACCTGAGCTGTTTACCTGCAGTTTAGAGAAAGATTTATCTTGGCATGGTTATTTGATTGTTTGTATAAATACACTGTAGTAGTCAATATTCTGTAGAAAACGGTAAAATAAACAAACAGCGTTTTGTTATGTTTCAGCAGACATATAGCAATCTGCCTCAGAAGAGCAGGCTGATACTATCAGCCAATGTTTTCTTATCACAGATGAGTCACTGGCTGTCTCTGTCTGCCATTAAGAATAGGATATTGTTGTACAGAAATGCAAGGATTTATTTAAAACATTTTGAAATGCCATCAATGATTAAATACTTTTTTTTTCTCACAACATATAACATGGATAACACATTTTGGTGCCACAGGAATGACTACAGATATGATGATTCAGTCAACAAGTCATATTCTCCAAACCTAAAGGAACATGCTAGTTAGCTACCAAGACCTAACAATATCCCCTTATCATTTAATTTATCTTGGTAAAAATGAAATGCAAAAATTACCATTCTAACTGAAATCATAACCCATCGCAGTTCGCAACAAATTTGCACAAACATTGAGCCCAACTAAGCTCATATGACTGATACAACTGTAATGAAACTTATAGGGTCATCAACCTCATTTATGTGTCAGAAGCTAAAGGGAAGTATTGTAACTCTTTGTACAGTAAAGATACTTGAGGAGCTGAGAAGTTAGATTTAATATTAGCAGTATACATACATCTCTTACTTAAAATCAATATATGAACCAAATCTCTTAATGTAAAAAAACCCCCCACAACAGGCCTTTATCCCAGCAAAAGTGAAGAATAAAAGATTAATACAAGAATGTACTCATGAAGATGACGGAAAAATAGCGACATACAGCCTTTACAGCTTGAATGACAGTGTTTGGTAATTAAGTTGATAGAAGAAAAAAAGTGTTAAGGGGGAAGAGACTGATAACAAAGTTCATTGCATGTTTTTCTTAGCTGTCAGAGAGTTGCTGCATGCTGTCACAGCCGGGCAACTTCTCCATTGCCTGTTCACGGCCAGACAATGCAGACTGAAATGTATCGTTTCTACAAAGTTTCAAGTCTCCAACTTTATCCTCATTTAATACTAAAGTGGACAGAAACCAACATTCAAAAATAAGTCTCCAAGGTTGACCCTTTTTATAAGTCCTCTCATGGATAGTTTTTGTTGGAATTTGTATCTGTAATAAACAAACAAAAAGGTTATTCAACATTAATAATCTCTTGACACTTGTTCACACCTTTTGGGTCACCTGTAGAAAACAAGAGCAACACAGCAGTTAACAACACTAAGTCACACACATAACACATGTTTTGGTTATCTTCTGGGTATTGCCGTTTAAGCCCACTCAAATAATGCATGCAATGTAGGCTCCAAGGCAAACAATCAGGATTCTTTTAAAAAGACTGATCTACTAATGGGAGCAAAGCCTTTACAGAAGACCATGCTGCAGTCAATTCATTGATCAAACAGTTTTACTGTGGACAAATACATGAGCTATGAAGTTGAAGGATCTTACAGAAACCGACTGTTAGATATTTCTTGCACTCGCCAAACACCTATAGCTCTGTCTATGTCTGTGACACATTAACCTCCCAATACACAGTTGGTCTGCTGAGTCTATAATGTGCACTTTGATTCTGTAGCGTTGTAGCCTGCCACCGTTCCAAAAACGTAACCAGATCCACCAGTGCAATGTGCAATAGTGCAACTCTCTCCCTCCTCCCAGTAAGAATAAAGTTCACATCTCTAACATAATGCAGAGACAGCTGCTGTGGATGTGTGGACTGATAATCAAACCCATCGGGTGACTTGTGACGCACAGTAATACGTGACAGTATTTCAACACTTCAGCATGTCCCAACTCCTGATATTTAGAAACATTTTTATGTCCGTTGGCCCCGAGGACTGAGCTGGAGTCCTGTGGATGTGCATGTAAGATTTCCTTCCTTTCACACCCGACCCACTTGGCTATTCTCTGTATTGTGTTGCAGTGTTGTAAGAGGGATTGATTGCACTGGGTAAGACCTGTTGCCTACCCACAATGAACTGGCCTTGTGTCAACTATGTGCCTCAATTTTGTTAGTTTGCCCTTAAAAGGATGTGATATGGTGAAGTTGGCTGGAAAAGAAGATTACAATAAGGGTAGTTGGATTTCTGCTGGTCTATAATTTGTTAGGATAGATGAAACTGTTTGGGATTGTATTCAGTGGACATTTGGGGCTTTTTTGTTCTATGTAGATCCAACTGTGAACAAGAAGTAACAATAATATTTGAAGAAACAAGAAAGTCGTCATCACAGATGCCCTGTGAACAAGACGGCGTCTGTGGTTGAAGACTGCTATGTCAGAGTGACGTGCAGGCACACAGCGTTTCTGTGTGTCTCCCTTGTTGTCTAGCTTGCAGGCTGTTGTTCTAAAAAGCAAACACTAGAAGGCCTCTTTTTTTCAGCTGATTTGCTGACACAGTTGTGCCAGTGAATGCAGGTGACTGTACATATGTTGGTGGTGCTAGCACGGCAAAGTTAATCGAATAACAGTCAGGAGCAAACAAGGTTTGGCTTCCACAATGAATTGAATTTCCTTGTGTGTAATATTCATGCATTACTCTTAAATGGTTTTGCGGTAGCGAATCAAATCAAGTGCTCCTTGTTTACAAGGAAAGTGTCTCATTTTCCACAAGCAGTTTAGGGTCAACTCTTAGTCTTACTTATCTATCCATTTATCAGATATTTTATATTGAAGAAGACACAAATTGTATGTGAACAAAGTCTTGAATCATAATTAGATCTGTCTATCTATGAAGTCAAGTTTTTGACCTATAAATATTTGACAGCCATATTCTGTGATGTTACACAAAGCAGGCGTTGGCCCCGTTGACCACAGATCTGTCCACGGGTGTACGAAGAAGCGGCTCCTCATGAGGCAGATTAGAAAGGGTTCTCAGAACAGCTTTAAACTGGCTTGACCTACACTGTAATGGGCTTTGATGCAGATGTGGGAACAATCCATTCAGGGCCAGTCGCTCTCCAGGCGCCCTGACGGGTACTCGTTGATAGCAGTCGTCTAAGGAAAACACCTGTCGATAGTCTGATAGTGACAGCAGTTGAACAGGCAGAGTGAGTCTGGACAGGATTTCGTGTAATGAGAGATGTTCTACAACAAAACAGCATCTTGTTGTGTACACACGGTCTTTTGACAGAACCCAAACTGTCTATGTACATCATCTCCGTGGCAGGTGTCTGCATAATAGAGATCCATCCTTTTTTCCTGAATGTATTCATTCTCCTCATCTAGCTTATCTTGTCCCAGCATGCTTTGCTCTAATGGATTCATAGTCAAATGAACACGGCCACATCCTCACTGAGGGGCAATTAAATGTTTCCAGTCTGTCCAGTTGGAGGACCCTGGAGCACCTGAAGGAAAGTCACACAGGCCCAGACAGACCCTTGACCTTTGCACTGGCAACATGAAGGGCTCCCTCGCAGAAGATTTTCCTCATCAACCGGTCGCCACGTTTATGATTTTAATTAATTGAGTTATTTAAGAGCAAATTTCTGTCTGAGTTATTTCCTGCCTGACATGTGTAATTACTGTCTCACAAATCTAAGGGACCAGCCATGTAAACCATAGGACTAAGGCCGGGGCAAGAACCGTTGTTTGCTCTACATCTGGTAAAAATAACTTTAATAATCTATGAACCGTCGGTGACAGATCAACAGCAGTGGTCAACGTTGCTGATGTCAATATCAGAACAGTCATAACCAAACTAACATGACATTTTAGACACGTATAGTGTATATGTATATATACTATACACAGCACTGTGACGTAAACTTGCAGGGCCCCTAATAAAATATAGAATTATGTTTTTCAACGGTTGCCGGTGGGGGGGTGGCTGTTCCTTCTGTCCCAGTTCAACCTGTTTGATGACACAAGCACAGCATACGTTTATTAAGTTTGACTCTAATGACACCGAACTGTAGCCTTTTATGTTTCATATCACCTCTGCCACTGTTACTGCAACCTGTCCTCTGCTGTCGCCCGCAGGACTGTGCTGTTGGCTGACGGGCCGTGTAAACGCGGCTTGTAAAAGGACCCCACCGTGGTAAGAAATGCTGCTTTTCGTCTTTGAATTTCTCAGAGCAGCCCACAGATTTAAACAGGGCCACATCCTTCTGTCTACGCCGTTCCATGAAACTGTTAATTGTTTACCACTCTGTCCTCCCATCATTTTCTCCCTCCTCCCTCGTGCTCTTTTGTTGTTTGTCCACAGCTCTGACTGAAGTTGTTCTCATTGCCTCTGCTGTTTCTCCTCAGGTTGGTCATAGTGTATAGAGAGGAGCCGACTCAGCTCTCCAGGCTCCTCAGCCATGGCTCTGCTGGCCTATCTGAAGAGCCTGTTTATCCTGCAGCTGCTGATGGGCTTTGTGTTTGTGGTGAGCGGCCTCATCATAAACTTCATCCAGCTCTGCACCTGCGTCCTCTGGCCATTTAACAAACAGCTCTACCGCAGAATCAACTGCCGGCTCTCCTACTCCCTCTGGAGCCGTGAGTAGATGATGCCTACTATATTGTTTGTATAAAATATTCTGTTCTTTATGCGAAAACCAAGTTTTATAATTCAGTATACAACAACACCAATGTGGTATTTTCATATTTTCATATTGTGATACTTGATCTGGCCACTTCTCAAAGATGCAGTCTCCTTTTAGTTCTGAGAGAAAAATCTTAAAGGGACAACGAGGAGTTTTGGAAAAGCAAAGCGTTTTCACTCTACATTTATGAGCCTCCGCGCACCGTGAAATTCTTTGACCGGCGCAAGATGGACTCATGTTTTCATTCATCAAGAATTAAAGTCAGAGGTTCGAAGACGATCACATACCGTCGTAGTTCCGACCATAAACGGCGATTCGGCGGCGTTATTCTCATGACTCGCCACAAAACCAAAAGTAAGGAAACGCTGGTCGGCTCGACTTGCATCTCCGCCACCACTAATAATAACAAAATAACGATAGAGACAAAACGATATATTTATCGAAAATGGGCCCATTAACAAGTGTGGGTAGCTTAGATTCATCCACATTAACGTGAGACTTTTTTATAACCAAATAGAAACTCCTTGTTGTCCCTTTAACTCCTTCGTCATTCATGATGTCGCCAGGACCCAGTAAACATTATTTAACCAGCATTTGTTGCTGGGCAGAAAGTGTGCAGTGTGTTCATCAGAGCTTAATACAACAGGTGGCCACTTGAATGGGTTAACAAGAGGAGCCAAGGCTCAGCTAGAGGTTATATTTGCACCGAAGAGCTAAAAGCGCTGAAACACTGAAGAAATACTGAAACATTGTAATATTATTCAAGAAAGCAGGGGAGAAATGAACATGCTTTAGTGAAATTATTGTTACTGATAGAAATGATGTGATTAACTATTTTTTTTGTCCTGCTAATGGACATGATGTGTTGTGATCTCTGTGCAGAGCTGGTGATGCTGCTGGAGTGGTGGTCGGGGACAGAGTGCACTCTATACACTGACCAGGCTACGGTGGACAAATTTGGCAAAGAGCATGTCATCATCATCCTCAACCACAACTACGAAATCGATTTCCTTTGTGGCTGGACCATGTGTGAAAGATATGGTGTCTTAGGGGTCAGTAACGTAGTAAAACGTGCCGTAAAAATGATGCTCAAACACTCATTTATGTCTCTGTTTTAACACTTTGCCAACTTCATCTGCTGTTGAGAATGAGTTCAGTCCATACTATTAGAAAACCATGCTTCTTTGCATCGCTTATAAAAACCAGATATCTGTCCTCCCTCTCCAGAGTTCAAAAGTGTTAGCCAAACACGAGCTGTTGAAAGTTCCTCTGATTGGCTGGACCTGGTACTTCCTAGAAATAGTTTTCTGCAAAAGAAAGTGGGAGGAGGACCGAAACACTGTCTACAGAGGACTGGGCAGACTCAAGGACTATCCTGAATTTATGTGGGTAGGTACAACTCAGATATACTGTGTTTGTCCATTTTCTGACAAATCTCTATGAGAGTAGATATATATAAAAAAAAAAAAAAAAAGATCTACCTAAATACCATACTAGGCTTTTTAAAAGTCAGCTTAAAATAACCTTTAGGCATTGACTTCTTCAAAAAAATCACTCATGCAGTTGCTGTGAAATGTAGTTATCAGTGTTTCCATCTAGGACTCAAAGTGCACAGTGTAGATAAGGACTTATTCATTCCAAGGAGAATTCCAGTTCATAGGTTTAATTTTTCTTAGTTTTAGCAGTAGCACCTCCCCCAGTCCCCTTATTAGGGCCACGGGCAATCGCACCGGGCACTGGTCCCAAAAGCTATGAAATAGCTGCAGGGACCAGTAGTGCCCGGACTCCATTTAAACTTTAAACAGTAGACACAAGTCTTGTGTATTGTCGTATTACTCCACGTTTTGATAGGTCATATAGTTTTTGATCAATCCATGATCAATGACCATGATCATTTTTGGAGAAATTATGAGATTATAATGGGTGTGTATTGCACGGAATGTTCGTGTCAGAGTGCGTGACGTCATCGGTTAGAGTGGGAGAGATGCCAGAAAAACTCCAGATTTTTTCTCTATCCAAACTCCAAACGGCCACAATTTACACTCTACACACATAATTTTTTCAGAATTTGTAAGACAAACTTGTCCTGTCACTCATCATCTGCTCAAAATATCAGAGAGACTTACAGAATTTAAACTCTGAGCCTCTAAGTGCGGCCACGTCTGTCTCTGCTCCTCATTGAGTCCAATACAAATATTTTCTGAGAGAAGCAGAACGGCCTGATGTTTTAAAACTGCCAGCGTCGCCAAAATATTTACTGTAGAAACACCAAATCGTACCAAATTTTTCAGGAAGTCCTTAGAGCAATGTGATCTGTGTTTTGTTCTGATAGGAGTTACCGTTTTCTCACCCTAAGCCTAAATGTGAGACCGGTGCAGAGGCAGAAAATGGCTCTTTTTCTCCACGTTTCTGTCTGTCTCAGCCTGCGGGGGCCCCTATCGCCGTGGTAACCTCTTTGATCCTCAGGCCAGAGCTCGTTAACTTCATAAACAATCCACCTGGCGCTCGTTTAAATGTTTATAAACAGAGACACAGCTAAATCAGACTGACACAGGATGCAGCTACTAACTAACTATGTGTCAAGTCAGTCACACACACACACACAGACTCTAGAGCCAGCTTCAAGTGATTACAGTCACACACACACACACACACACACACACACACACACACACACACACACACACACACACACACACCTTCATGTGATTAAAACACAGTTAACGTGCAACAGAATTTAAACTTAAACCATGATTTAATCTGGTTTTAAAGTTAAACCTTGTTGGTGTCAAATGCGTCAAATGCGTCTCGTGGGAGCAGCTGATAGAGTCCCCCCCAGCTGAAAGCAGCCCACCCCACCAGCCAGAGGGTCCAGGACCATAGGGACTGCAGTGGAGGAAGGCTGCCTTAACACCCTGCACAATGGCACCCAGTACACAGAAGTTACACAGGACCAGTCAGCCCATCACCTGGTCCGTTCAACAAATCAGTTTATGCTACTGTGATTTATGTAGCCTAGTTAAATATTACAGTAATCATCATAGTGTATTGGCAGGAAAGACCATTTAAATCTGTATCAAATATCAATTAATGAATTAATCGATAATTTGCATGTTGGTCTTGGTTAAGTACCACCTTGCTTCTCACTGTTCTCAGGTCAAATATTTATATGCGATTAAAATGCAATTAATTGCGATTAATTAATTACAAAGCCTCTAATTAATTAGATTAATTGTTTTAATTGAGTCCTGGCCCTATTACACAAGACACACACACACACACAGTTAACCTAATGTGGTTACAGCTCCTCCATATCAGTGCTTATAGAAAGATGATCATGTGTCTGTCTGATCAGCTCTGTCTTGACCTTAAGATCGTGGGTTTGATTCCCATGTTGACAGAGATGGCACAACTGGCAGTAGCCCCGTGGCCCATTCAAAATTTCCCGAGAGGAAATTTTCTAGTTCAGCATTTACAAGCACTCTACAAACATTTGGTGAATGGTTTATTACACAATATAATGTAGCTCTAAGCAGATGCAATATAAACACTTGTTGACAGATGCATAATATAACAAATGTAGATACAACTGCCTTACTCGGTTGTATATAATGCTCCTAGTTAACACTTAGATGCTTGGGCCTGAGGTAAGTGTTACTCTTTGAATTATATTAAGTGACAGCAACTGAACATGGAGACGTGGCTGAAAAGAACCACAGAGGGCCAGAAATGATCAGAGAAATGAGGATTCAGTTAAGTTAGACATTAAGGTTTGACTCACTGGGCTGACTGCATGTGTCCTCACATCTCAGCTCCCACCTCAGTGAATACTGTGAAGTTACTACGAATCCCCAAAAACATGATGCCAGTTGTGATTAAGTGCAAATATCCGTCAATCATCCACTGGCAGTTATTTAGATTTCACTGAAGAAAATGTATTTCCCCCATTCTGAATACAAGAATACCCTGACGCTGCCCTTCGGCCAAGTTTCTCATACCTACATTGATCTTGGCAGTGGTACACACACACACACACACACACACACACACACACACACACACACACACACACACACACCAAGTTCTCTGTGTGCACCAGCTGTGTTTGAAATTTCTCAGCAGCACAGTGTGTGGTTTTTTTTTTTTTTTTTTTCCCTTGTGAAACTTGATGAACTGCACTGGAGTGTGAGTGGACCTTCATCCTGCTCGCCGATGCAAAGCAGCTCTTCTCTGTTTAAATAAACAAGTGCTTTACATTCAGACCACCGTGGTACCTGGTGGCAGCACGTCCTGCTGTGTGAGCTGTACAAGGTGTAAAGGAACGGGTGTGACAGATTTTCACAGTGACTCAATCACTCTGCCAGCTGAGATTAGGCAGATCAGCAGTTGATCTAATTACTGCTTAAATCAAGCATCAGGCCACTGCTAATGACATTGCTTTTTGTGTTCAGATAAACAAATGTAACTTAACTAAAGTCGTTGGTAGAGCAGTCATTCACTTGTCTGCATTAATACATGTTAGATAAGACAGTGATTTTTAGTTCTGTGTTAACATTGGGGTTAACTTGATCCACAGATCAACCAAGCAGAAGAAGTGGATGGGACAACAGAAAGGAGGTCACTTCATAGGTGTGTGTGCGTGTGTCTGTGTGTCCGTGTGCTCTGGGGTACTAACGCAGCTCTTTTCCCTTCACAGTTTCTCCTGTATTGCGAGGGCACCCGCTTCACGGAGAAGAAACACCAAATCAGTATGCAGGTTGCGGAGAGTAAAGGCCTGCCCAAGCTCAAGTACCACCTCCTACCGCGAACTAAAGGATTCACCACAACGCTGCAGTGTCTTAAGGGCACAGGTGGTGTATACAAACACAAGCACGCACAACACACAAAGTTCCCCACGCTCAAAACACACGGGTCATTTGTTCTAAATTTGACATTTCACTGTGTCTTACAGTTACTGCCGTGTACGATGTGACCCTGAACTTCAAAGACAACCAGACTCCGACTCTCCTGGGCATCGTCAACGGCAAGAAATACAAAGCTGACCTGAGTGTGAGGTGAGTGCCACCAATACCCTCTGTTTACTTCAGCCTCTGTGTATTTCTGTACTGGGTTATTGTAGTAATGATGCATTACACTGTCAGCTGCTCTGAATCTCCTCAAGTGGAAGATGATGAATGCGTTTTAAACCTTTGGCCTCCTTCCAATTGCATTTTTGTTCTATAACAATGAAGGAGACTGTGAGAGTGCTCAAAATGTTGGCCAGTCTCCCACCACGTTTATGGTTTCAGAACAGTAACTCTGATGGGGAAGACACTCTTTACTCAGGCTGCATCCACTCTAATACATTTTAGCTTTCAGGCGCATCACTTTTGCTTTGTTTACGCCTGCCGTCCATACTGATGTTGGGTTTTCAAGCTCCTTAAACAGAGTCTTATGGAAACAGTGATGCAGACATTCACACACACCCACGCTTGGATCCTGATTGGGTCCTGATCAGTCACAACATGTCGCACCTATCAAGTCGAAAACCAACTACCGGTGGTGAATGCAACATGGATAATGAGTTAAACACTTTGTGGACCTTGTAGTCTTTGTGAGCAGCTGTGTAATTAAACATTTTCCCCGTAGCTCTTCCTGATTTCTACAGCTACAAAACTACAAAGCAGACAAGCAGCTTCCTGTATACATTGGCATGCACATCCCCGAGTGTCTATGAATGGTTATGTTGTGCGCATTATCAGGCGCGTTATGGGCAGAGTCTATTTCTGATACGGCGCCAAATGAGTCATTTGTATGGACAACATTTTCGTTTTAAAGCGTAAATGCATTAGTGTGGATACAGCCTGACTTTAAAGAGCAGGAAACAGATTCCGAAGGCTCCCATTGAAAGGGCCAGGAGCAGTGCGCCTTTTGTCCAGACGGCATAATTAGAAAAATATAGTGTTGTGTGAATTTTACTCAGATAACCACAGTAAAAAGGAGAAGGCTGGATCCTACTAATAATTTTGTGGGAACACTGAGTTGACCTGAGTCAGTTAAATATAGACCTGGTGGCTGAAGTCACTCGGCAGGAAAAGAAGATGATGTACGATGCAGAGTGGAGGTGAGTTCTAGGTGAGGGAGCCCTCTGGTGGCGAGAAGCTGCCATAACAGGCCACGTCTGACGCAGGGTATTACTGATAATGAAACATTCTCTGTTGCCTGCTGAGAGGAAAATGGAAAGTGTCCGTGTGTTTGCGTCCTCCTGATGAGACTGATCATGAAGTGTATCTTCATCTTTTTTTCCATTATATCAGAATACACATGTTATTTATTTGTTTACAAAGGCGCTTTTAGGCTCAGGTTGTGGCGCCTGTCAATAATGAAAGAATACATTTTTCAGCGTTTCCCCCCTCGAATGTATTTTCAGCAGTGGTGCTGTTGTGACGGTGTGGATGCGATGTCAGCCCGTGTTCATGCAAGTCAGAATAGCTTTAAATGAAATGACTTTAGTATCATCATAGACAGGATTGTGTTTTTGTTTCTTGATATACAGCTTCCGACATTCATCTGTAGCATTTAATATCAAATTAGAATCACTACCTCTGCCACTCAGACTTTTGTCATAATGTTTGTGTGAAGACAACACTGGCCGTTGTCAAGATCACACAGTGTGTGAGTCAAAATCATTTGCAAGCCCATTGATATAAATGATTGTGTGAAATTCTAGTGGCAGCTCTTATAATCTGGCAGAGGCAGAGAGTGAATATTGAGGTTTTTATTGTACAGTCTTCGGTCAACGTGTTCAAAAACATTCAGTTCCAAAATAAGACTAAACCCTTGTTGTATGTTGTAACGACAGCCATTATCATCAAGGTACATTCTTGTAGCTTTGAGCAGGAGAAGTCATGGTTTAAAAAAAATAAGGAATATACATTTTGTGCCATGACTGTGTCTGCCATTTTAAACTACCAGCTTCTGTATATCCACCATTTTTTCCACATCTGTTTATTTGCTGCTTTTTCACAAATAGCAGCATAAAATGAGCAAGTTGAGCTAGTTATTCATTATGTGTGCGTCTCTGGCCATCAAGACTAAAATTGACACCTCTATCTCTATATTCTCTCCCATGCAGGCGGTTCCCTGTGGAGGAAATACCAGATAATGAAGAGGAGTGTGCCAGTTGGCTGCACAAACTCTATCAGGAGAAGGTAAAATTGATTAAACCATTTATGATCAGAATTCAAACAGGACAAATTGTATGCGTTGTCTAGTGCTTTGAATTGTGTGTAAGATTTTCTCCCAACACTAAAACAAGTGGTTTGTGAATATCAAGTAGACACCCGATCCCAGAAACTTCATGTTTTGACTAAGAAGTCACATTTGAATGAAGTCTCCAATGACTGACTAAAACACTTTTGGACTGATTACTTTCTATTTAGAAAGTCATAGTCAGGCTCGTTTGGACATTTACAAAGTTTTTTCTCCTTACTGTTGGATGTTGTAGTGGAAATGTTTATGACCATTTTTGTGAGAAGACTTATTACTGAATTTGATGCTTCACTTGATTATTTTTTTTACATTTCTTTTAAGTATATTTTTGAGCTTTATTGCCTTTAATCGATAGTATAGTTGAGAGAGAGACAGGAAATGGGAGGCAGAGAGAGGGGGAATGACATGCAGCAAAGGGCCACCTGAGTCGGGATTCGATACAGGCAGCGAGGACTATAGCCTCTGCATGGGCGCCTGCTCTACCTACTGAGCTAAACAACGCCCCCCTTACTTATAATAGAAACTCTACAGAATGTGTCAGGCAAATAGACAAGAGATTTCTGTGTTTTTTTTTTCAAGTTACATGACAAATTATTCTTTATGTCCCTCTCAGGATGCCTTACAGGAATCATACAGCAAGGAAGGCAAGTTCCCCGGACCCACAGTTATCCCTCCTCGCCGACTATGGACGCTGCTAAACTTCCTGTTTTGGGCCACTCTGCTGCTTTCACCCCTCATCAACTTTGCATGTGGAGTGGTTGTCAGCGGCTCCCCCCTTCTCATCATTGGCTTCACCATTTTCCTCATCATAGGTGGGTACACTCTCATCACTGACACTAAAATGAAAACTTTTCTGTCTCCTGAGGATCAACTAGTAAACTGGTCGATTATCACTTCACCTGGAAATAAAAGAAATTAAATTCAAAGCTCTTAAATTTGTTCCAGGCTCAGTGTTATTAAACATTTTGAATTGCTGTTCTCATTCACTTCTTTTTTTTTAAATCTCTTCTCTCCTCAGCCTCCGTAGCCATTCGTCGCCTCATAGGGGTCACTGAGGTGAAGAAAACTGGCTCCAGTTATGGCGACCAGGAGGCCAAGAAACAAAACTAGAGTGTGTCACCCCGCCCCTCCCATGTACGGCCATTTCTGTGTGGTCGCCCTGCGGTGTCTCACCACTACCCAACTCCATTCCCCTCCTACTGTTGAGTCAGTTGGTAGGCCGGGGAGGAGACCCAGCTGTGAAAACATAATAGAGACCAGACTTAGAGATACTAATGGCACTAATTTGAGAAAGAGCATGGAAGGTCTGGGGGTTCAAGCTCTCCGGTGTAACACACAACAAAAGGAAGGGGAGATGCAGTGCCATATCTATTGCCTGCATCTTTCTTAATCCAGCTAGTCCCCATCCCAGCCCCATTAAATCCTGGTAACACCCGAGGTCAAGCTCCTAACCTGTCTGAGGTCACATGGACAACCAGTCCGCCCATTTTCTGCTCTGCACTAACTACCTCCACTTCCCTGTCACATTCATCAGCCAATCAGGGAGTGGGGGGCGTGCTCATTGTTTTAGCCCACAGAACACAAATCGGTCTGTACCTGATCTGTTTTTTAATCTTATCCTCCATCCAGGGGCAGAGCGTCACTGCTGCAGCAATCTGTAATATGTATGCAGGACGTCTCCCTCCCTTTTTTTCACTAAGTGGGACTTGTAATGGGAACCGGTGCCTTGAGGCCCAGCCTGGTTTCCTTAAACTTAAAGGGTCAATTCACCCAAATCACAAAAAAAAAAAAAATGCATTTATCCCCTACTTATCTAGCAATGTAGATTGTAGTCGTTTGTATACAATCAAGGTCTGATATAAAAACCACTGAGATTTCCACTTCCACACCAAAAAATAGAGGTGGATAAAAGTTTATTAATGGGGCTCAAATCATTTGTTCATTTTGTATTTGTTTACACTTAACAGCTGAGTGTCTTTTTTGAAATGGTGACTCAGTTACTCGGATAAGTTCTGACAGTTTTAGTCAGAAACTATGTTTCGAATGTAAAGAATAGGGAAAACTGTCCACACTGACATCACTGGATTATCCAAGTTACTGGCAGACTGTTTCTGTGCAGAGCCATCTCTCTCTGAAGTTTTCAAATATCACTTCATATCATTTGAGCCCCCACAGTGATATTTAATTCACCTCAGTTTTATAAGTGTATGAGCAGAAGTCTTAAAGGAGAGATCTCAGAATAAAAGTCCCACATCATCTCCAGGACTAGATATCACAGGGGTGAAGATGGGAAGTCATTTTTTACTTTAAAACCTTGTGATCTTGGTGAATTGACCCACTAACATCCTGGTTTGGAGATGCTGGTGTCTGTTAAATTACAACAAGGGCTCTGAATGTGAAACTGTCCTTATCAAGGAAACCTATCATCTGTTACAGGTCTCATTAGTAGCCCGCAGCACCGACTCCCACGGATTCATTCGAAAACATTTCAGTTCTCTTTCCAACCTCCATTCCTATTTTCACTCGCTTTACACAAATAGGAATATGCATACATGCTATTATTCATTTCTTTTAGCATTACTGGACCATCTCTGACCCCTAAATGTGACGTTAATTCAACCAGCAATCCCAGTCTGAACACTGAAGCAGTTCAACAAACTACTCGCCCTCTGATGCCAGTTAATCGGCAGCTCGCTCTGCTCGGGTTGATGTGGCCACTCTGCTGTTGAATGGCAGTGGACCCAGACTCCAGAAAAAGGTCACCAACTGTCTTCATGTAGCCTCACAGCTGTTAGCGTTATGTTTTGCTTTCCTGACATAGATCTATTGTAGTGATGTTTCAACCTTTGCCTTAAATCAAGCTTGCTCAGGCAAGGGATTGCTTATTCGCCAGCCCTTTAAAACAGCACCCACCTCTTACCTCTGTTATGTTTGGATACCCACCCTCTCTCCCTCCCATTACAACAGTGTGTGGTGGAGTAGCACACATTCAACTGATCTGATGGCTAAAATGTATGAATAATTGAAAACCAGTGTTTAGTCTTTAAAGTTAGAAAGGTGTTGGCTTGTCGAAGGCGTCTTTGTAACTGTGAGGAGTCGTTACAGAAAGCTGCTTTACACTCATGATCAGGCCAACTTTGTTTCACTAGAAACTTGGCACAGCAACATTTGGCCTTCGTCAGAGCACTTTCAGTTTCATACATTTCACAATTTTAGAATCAGAGTTGGTGGTTTTTAACAGTTTAAAATTACTGCAGTATATGAGTGGATCACGTTCCGCATCCCAAAATACACACGACAGTAGCAAGACGTGGAGGGGATATTTTGTGTCCCCTTCTCTCTTCCCCCTCTGCTCTCCCGTGCCACATGTAGTATTAATCTCATCTTTTGTTTAGTCGGTTAAAATTTTTGGGATCATCACTCCTCAGCAGCGATACGTTGTGTACTTTCTTTAGAGTTTTCTCAACCCAGACAGAATTCATGCAAGCCTTAATAGACAGTGCTGCTTAATTTTTGTGTGAAAATGTAGAAGCTAATTGAGCCCCTGTTGTAGTGAAAGATCAAAATGTGAAAAATGTCCTCCAGTATAGTAAAAAAAAAAAAAAAAAGCAAGTTGCTGGGATTAGTTGTCAAGTGACTTGTTCTTAAGTTTCAACATAAATAAATAAAGAGAACTGAGAATGGATAACATCAGATTCCTAATTAATCCATCACTTTTTTTACACATAGATTCTTGGAGTTGCATTACCTCAAACATTTGTGAAAAGCTTTAGGGTCTTAGCCTGTTGTCCGTTTTCCCTTAAATCCCATCAGTCGGCATCGGATTACAAATGCACTCTGGTCCATCCTGTCATTCAGTAAAACAAATTTTCCAAAGCAGAAAGGATGCTGAGAACTTCAAACAAGTATTTAGAAGTTAAAAAAAAAAAAACTTTTTTCACTGGATGTTTTTTATTCAGTAAAGAAATATAAGTGTAACTTGTGGTTGCTTTCCTCCTTTTCTGAATTCTCTACTGGAACCAAATACCTTTACAAATTGACACAATTTTGACATTTTTTAAACCTCAAATATAAGTCCGTTAGTGGCACCTCTTGCGTCAGCTTTTGTTTTGTTTTCTAAGGCTATTTTTATGTTTTCTTCAATTCAAACACTTGAGAATATTAAAGGATTTAATCACAAAGCAACTCTTATTCTTCGACTCATTTGGATTTGTGTGACTTTCTCTTGTTGCAGTTTGGATGAAAGGATTGTAGCTCCGCACAACAACGGGGGCAGTGGTAGCTAAATCCACACAAAACATGTTCTCCCATGTTTTTTCTCCATCCACAGCCATTTTCACAGAGGCACACTGACATCCATCCTCCTCCTTCCATCATTACACAGCCACAGTTTTCCATTAAGCTACAGTATAAAGTCACAAAGTGTGACGGTATGTAGAAACTGTAAATTGAAAATATGTACATAAGGTAATTGATGAATGTCACATTCAGTTTTAGAAATTGTAGAGATGTACTTAGTTTTTCTTTTGCAGTAGACTCTCTGAATGACATGAGCCAGTTTTCCATCAGATACCCACAGGACATTGTGGTAAGAAAAAGTCTGTAAACACTTTGGACGGACCTGGTTTTCTATATTGTTGGGTCATGAATAAGATCTGATGTTCGTCTAAGTCACAAATTGAAACGAACACATCATTCTTGAGCTTGCAACAGACAAATGTAATCATTTAACATTCACATTGCTGGTGACTTACAGTAAAGTCCTGGCAGTGATAACCTTGAACAAGCTCTCCTAGTAGCTGCTGGTCAGACCTGCTCCATGTTCAGGAGGAAGCTCGGACCACCCTGTCTTTTAGAGCTGCTTCAGATCAGACGTATTATTAGGGTGTGTGAGGTGTGAGCAGCTCCCTTTGGGTCGTTCCCCTGCACCTTTACTCTACTGGGAGTAGGGTCTGAGGTCTGACTGGGCCACTTTAAAAGATTTTCTCAGATTTTTCTGTAGATAAGTTCACGGTCACCAAACCAGTTCTACAGAGCTTCAGCTGGTGACGATATCAAGCTGTCCCCAAATCATGACGCTTCATCCGCTAAATCTCTGGATTGATGTTTCTAAGTTGGTATCCAGTGTTTCTCTTTCTCCATAGAGCTATATTATCTTCCCAAGCAACTCACCAGTCCGTTAAATAGCTTCCCAGTTACACTGTGGGTTTTCATTGCCGTATGCTCTTTTGACAACTTCAGGTGTGGAGGATGTTTTTCTTCTTCTTTTTTTTCCTTGTCTGTAGTATCCATGGACACCATGTTACATGATTTGCATATGGTTGACTTTCTATCGTTCTTTGAAGCCTCTGAACTAAACATTGTGTGTTGTGTCTTTAGACTCATCTTTGCTGGACTCCTACACAGTATCTGTTTATTTAATGATTATCTGACTGCAGCCAACACTTTGAGTGTTTAAATAGGGATTTCAGTATAGACAAGACCAATACACAGTGTGTTGTTGGTTAAATAGATGGGGTTTGATTGACTTGAATTTCACCTGAAAGAAGAAGACAAATCTATACTTAAATTCGGGTCATTCCAAAGGGATTAACTCACTTTTTCTTGCCACTGTACAGTCACACAGAGTGTGACAGGGTGTTGATAGACTGTATAAATGTGTACATAATGTAAATGATCATTATGACTTTCAGTTTTAGAAATGGCCGAGATGCTCTTCTGTTCTTTTGCAATAGCTCTTTTGAATGATAGGACCATGCATTCAGGCTACAACCAAATGTACCAATGATGAAAATCTACGGCAGAGCAAGATTCAAACTGAGCTGGCCTCACGGGTGCAGTTTACAAAATTATCTGCAACGATCATTATACTTGACACTGTCTCACTGTCTGTCTGGTTCGGAGCTGTAAATACCTTCAGTGATGCCTCTCTTCTGATAAAAGCCGCAGACAGAAGGCTGTAGTCACAGATGATGCTTACGAAGCATTTTTCAGACTTTATAATTAATCATGGTTTCTTACTTTTGTCATTACTTTTTGCATGATGTGCACTATTGCACAGTCACTGAATCGAGTTAATTCTGACTCAGGGACTCTTTTAAAGACTGGCAATGCAACAGCTGTGGCATTAACTCTGACTTTGAATCTGAATAAAAGGCTTTCTGAGGAAGCTGAAACAGTGTGATTCGTGCTTTTGTCAAATATCTTGACTCAAATGACTTTTTTTCCCCTCAAGCCATAAACTATAACTAAAAAAGCTACAAAGTAGTTTTCATATTTCTCAGTCTGATATTAGTTATTTACTACATATCGTATATGTGTATTATTTGAGTAAAACTGTAATTAGAAATATAAAAACAGTGTGAACAGCAGCAGCTGCTAGTAAAAGGTCCATTAAGTAGATGTTTGATCATCACATGATCGTCTTTAACAGATGATGGTTGTCCACTTGTTTAAACAGCATTTTGGGATGTGTCGTCTGAAATGTTAAGACCTACACACTTCCCCTTGATTGGGAGGCAATCATTAGGAATTCTGCTATTTTTCAGCGTCATGGATAGACTTTCTCAAGAAAATCTCAGGAAAACAGACCTGAGCTTCATTTGATTTTTTTTCCACATTTGAGAATAATTGTTATTTATACAATGTGACTTTTAACAGGACTTTGGACCTGAGCATCGTCCTACATGACCATGATGGAGAAGAGGAAAAAACATGAACGTGATCAAAACATGAAAGGTGGATCCATTACCGTCGCAACATTTCAGGCTGGTGAGCATGGTCACATCCATCAACCTTCAGAGGCAGGGAGTGGACAGTAGAGGGAGCCGTTGAGCTGTTAAACAAACCCTGTGTAGGAACAAATTAAGGAAATTCACCAAGTATGAGAGACTGATAGAGTTGTCCCAAGATTAATGTAAGTGTGTCTATGAGGCAGTTCACAGTATCAACTAAAATAAAACTGCAATATGTCAGTGCCCAATGTCCAAGTGGCTAAAAAATGTAATACATTTCAATACAATTTTCTGATTCACTTCATACATCTCTCCCACAAATTGAGAATGCACTTCTCAAAACAGTCCATTTATTTCTCATAAGACTAAATTACCTATAGCAATCAAAACCTCATTCACATAACTCAAAACCTGCAAAGTCAGTCAGTCCTTTCAACATTGTGATGATGAAATTATTGATGAAATTCTTTATTCAGTCACATCACATAATAGCTACAAACATTATCAACAAAAGGTAGTGACTGAAAGGGCACAGGCAGAAGCATAATGCTTATATTAAAGCAGAAGTAAGTGATATATTTGTGTTAATATAAGTCTTAAATAGTTATATCTTCCGACAGCAATCACTTACATAGAGTGTTTGGACTGAAACACGGGTCTCTCAGTCACTCTGCTCTGCTCTGAGCCGAGGAGAAAACATTTATCGTATCCTACAGTTTTTATCCAATGAGGAGAGAGAACGGCATGCAGGGCGGTGTGTGCAGCCAAGGAACGCCGTGAATGTGGCGACGTAGGGACGAGGACTGTTATGGTGCGTTCAAGGAAACTCGTATTTTTCCGACCGTGAAGTGGTACCAGTTCGATCTGGTACGAGTTCACCGGTCGGAAGTTACGAGTGGCCGTTATAGTGACTTTCACCGGTAAAACAGGTCGGAAAAACACGAGTGGGTTGCCTGAAACGCTACAAAGTCGTAAGTTGTGACTTGAAGCTGTAATTTACGATTTCAAAAGCCTGCCTGGAACGCAGCATTAGCGAAAACGACCGGACCACTTACTTCTGCTTTAATGCCTGTCCTACATACAGTACCAGCATTCTTACAATATAAAAAACAGACAAACAAACAAGCAAGGAAACAAACATAAAAGCATTGTCACCAGTGAATTAAACACATTATACTTTCTGGAGATATTTTGGGTAATTAGGCTACAGGCCCATATGATATTGCAGAAGCTGAGGTTGTATACAGTGTAAGGTTTATAGACAAGATGTTGACTTGAAATTTTCCTACTACTATAGATTTCTTTCTTTCTTCCTCTTATTTTTCTTTTGTTTTGTTATACAAACAATAATCTGAACCAACAACAACTTGTCTGCAGTCCCCCTGATGAGCTGGGTGAACCCTGAAGACAATCTGGGTGTGAGTCAAATTACTCAAGAACCTCGGACAAAGCCAGCAGGGTGAGAATCTGCAGTTTCAAAATGCTTCATCGTTGAATTCATGAACAGAACATGTTGCCCTGATTGGTGAATTCATCCATGAATGGGTTGAAGTTCCACATTTTTTGCTCAGTTTTTCAAACAGTATGGTCATGAACAATGGCCGAAATCATCAAAGTCAGTTCACTAGTTATGTTAACTATTGAGTCAGTGATGTGCTCAGGGGGAGTCTTGTCAAGTCACAGCAAGATTCTCATTAAGGTAACCTGAAGTTTTGACATTAATAGCTGTTCTCTGATTGTATGGTAACTCTATCAATTATATTCATATGTACAGATCTCAAGTTCTACAGTATTTCATATTTATTTTCCTTTGGTAATATTTTACATATAAAATACATCCTCTGCTGTGATTCCAGACTAAATGAGAGGATTGGATCATTCATCTTAGTTTGTATGATTTAGTGTTACAAATTTCCTATTCGGCATTACATACACAGAGAGGACCAGAACAGGTCCATATTTTCCTACATGTTGCATGTAGCAAACCAGAGATTAAATCAACATTAGTCTAATGGAAACTAGATAAAGTAGCATTTCCTGATGGAAATGCGTGTGAATGCTGAAAGCAGCTGAACGCTGTTGCAGAATTAGCAAATAGTGCAAGCAGTGATCACCATTCAAATGGTTGACCAAGGTAGGTATCGAACCCACAACCTCTTGGTCAGCAGACTTCACTCTGCCTCTAGGCCACAGTGTACACACAGTTGCAGAGACTGTTGTCTGTTGATGAACTGCACTCTGTCTCACTCTGAAGTTAACAAGCCCAAAGCTGTAGTTCCAGTGCAAATCAATCTTAGTGCAGTGGTATAAACAAGAAACATGTTAACACAAACCAAGATTGAAAGAGGTAAAGAGAATAGGTGGGGGCGCATATGCATTATCAAGTTTGATCATGTGACCAGACCAAGTGGTATTGGTTAAAGTTCAAAGTGGCTGACACACTAACAAGACTGCTCAGGTGGGATTTGAACTTGTGACCTTGTGGTTGGATGGCAGGTACCGTATCCACTAGGCCATTCCAACACTTCTGATGAAGTGGAGGTTGAGACTTTGATGAATGTGAGATTTTTCAATGATGCTTAAAAAAGCATCATAAATGAGCCATTAGAAGTTTGTCTACAAATCAGAATTTGAATGAAGTCTCTAGCAGAAAGTACGACATGAATGAGGCAGGAATCGAACCCATGACCTCATGATCAATAAACCTTTACTCTGCCACTTCACCACAGAGAGCACAGACATAAGCATGTTGCCATTGTAATGTGATGATGTGCTGCAAACGGTGGCAGAAGCAATTAATGCGTCTCTTAACGAACACCTGTAACCAATTGAGGGTGGGGGAGGGGAGCAGAATTCAACATCACATAACAAGATTGCTCAGCCTGGATTCGAACTAGTGACCTTGGGGTTGGCAACTGACTACAGACAGAGTTGTGGAGAAGTTACAAAGTTGAGCTCCTTCTCCTGCTGCTGTGAAAAAAATGCATTGGGCTGAATGAGAGCAGAGAGCTCCCTGGCTGCATTTAAAAAATATTTTAAATTATTATCTAAGTCTCTTTGCATTTTTGACCAGAATTTTAGCCAGAAGACAAGTGTGGCTACAAAACTGGAGAAAATAATTTGTCTAGAGTTTAATTTGCAGAAAAAGTTAAATATTTTAAAAAGAATAAATAGTTAAAAAGAGAAAAGTAATGCCGATAAAGTTCAAAAAAAGCTGCACGTTTTGATATATGAATTGTTGAAATAGCACAAAGTATGAAGGACTAGAAGAAGACTGTAAAAAGGCGGAAGAAAATGGCCGAACAGAAGAACATTAGAAGTTTGTAATGCTTTGTTAGTGAACACATCTCAGCTTTGTCCTCATGTAAAACCACACTCTACTGAAGACATTTTCAAAACACAGACATATGTTAAGGTCAACACACTGAATTATTTTGCCAGACAACGGGGTCTGAAATTAGTTTCATCTGGACACACAATACAACATTTCTTTTGCACCACTTCTTTCTAACATTGGTCATCTATAATGTCCCTGTTAAATGCAATTACTCATCAAATCATTCTGAGTTGGTCGAATGAAGATGTCACTTTCTGCCAATATGAATTAAATACAGGATTTTGTTTCGTACTTTGGTCAGTTTGAATCCGTATATTAGAGGATTCATAAGTGGAGGAATAAGGAGAAATTCCATAGAGATGAAGTTTTGAAGGCTTTGAGGTAAATCTGTGGAGCCAAATCGCATGTACATCAAATCAAAAAGTATTACAACAAGGAATGTAACTAAAGAAATTAAATGGGGCACACATGTTTGCATAAACTTTGCAGTGTCATCTTTGGACCTCACACAAGTTTGAACAAGATGTATGTATGTCCAAACAATGAAAAACCCATGAGACACATAGATAATAATTGTTGCATATGAAATAATGTTATTTGAAATGGTGTCGACTTCAGGACAAGCAAGTTTAACAACAATCCAGTTCACACAAAAAAGCTTCTGAATTTTTGAACTACATAGCTTAAGCCTTGATGTTAGTATAATACAGAATGAGAAAATACAGAGAGGGGTTAGCCAGGAGAAACAAACCAGCAGAGAGAGCCTCCTCTTTGACATGAACACATGATAGTGCAGCGGTCGACATATAGCCAGATACCTGTCATAGGCCATAACTGCTAGGATGGACAGTTCACAACAAGCAAATGAGTACATGACAAAAGCCTGGAGAAGGCAGCCTTCATATGAGATTTCTGGTGAGGGCGACAGTAAATCCAAAAGGAATTTAGGGTAGAAACCTGTCGTCCCATAAAGTCCATTCATGCAAAAACTGCACAACAAAATGTACATAGGTTCATGGAGGTTTTCATCTGATATAATGATGATGACAAGAGAGATGTTGAAAAACAAAATCACACAATAATACAGTAAAGTAAGAGAGAAAATAGTTAGTTTGTAATTCATTGTCTCATTTATCCCTGAAAGAGTGAATATTCTGACAACAGAGACATTATCCATGGTCAGAGGACAAACCTTCACTTATGAAATCTTCAAATTGTAACAATTCAATCTCTACTCGTCTAATACTATGACCTACACTAACGTTACATGCACGGCTGTGCTGCCTGCTCTGACTCTACTCCCTCAACACCAAGCATTAATAACAGCTTGGACGACAGAACAACTGGGAATTTAAACACAGTTGTTTTTATTCTTGTGAATAAATCTGTACACATACTTTTGATTTCCTAGCAAAACAATCTGTATTTAGATTGAGAAGTATGAGAGATGTATTCAAATACGAGAAAAAAAAGAATTATCATCATAGACACCTCAAAAGAAAACTGGTGTATATTGTTTTTTTTGTTTTGTTTTTTTTTGGGGGGGGTCTGTATTTAGAAATTGAGGAAAAAAAATTACAGTAAGTAACAAATAGCATAACGCACACCTGAAGAGATACGTTTTCAACTGTCTTTTAAAACTATCGACCGACGAGGCATTTCTTAGTTCATACGGTAGTGTGTTCCACCATTTAGGAGCGACTGCCTCAAAAGCTCTGTCACCGTTGGTTTTTAATTTTTTGCAAAGGACAGTGAGAAGATGGCGCTCAGCTGACTGAAGTGGCAAGACGTTGCCAAGAAAGAAGATCAGCTATGTATGCAGGTGCCTGACCATGGAGGGCCCTGTGACAGTTAATATTTTATGCTGGATTCTGAAATTAACAGGGAGTCAGTGTAAGGATGCCAAAACAGGAGAGATATGACTGAATCTGTGAGATTTGGACAGAAGCCAAGCGGCAGCGTTCTGGACTAATTGTTGGTCTATAGAAGTTTTATTGAGACAGGTGAAGAGAGAATTACAGTAGAGTAGAGTAGAGTAGAGAATACTTTATTCATCCCGAGGAGGGAAATTCATATTAGTGTAGTAGCTCACATGACAATGACACAAAAAAGAAAGAAAGATGGAGCAGGGTCGCCGGATGGAGCAGGGCCGCCGGATGGAGCAGGAACCGCCGGGTGGAGCAGGAACCGCCGGATGGAGCAGGGCCGCCGGGTGGAGCAGGAACCGCCGGATGGAGCAGGAACCGCCGGATGGAGCAGGAACCGCCGGGTGGAGCAGGGCCGCCGGGTGGAGCAGGAACGATGGTGAAGAGGCAGCTGGGTGGAGCAGGATCATTGGTGGAGGGGCCAAATCATTTTGCTTATCTGCCCCACTACTATATTCCTCCATCTTGCAGCAAGGAGAGAGGAGCCGTCCACCACCGCTGCTTTCCTGGTCAGTCAAGGTGCCATGAAGTGGATGATCCAGGCCGTCCAGAATTGCCTCCTCCTTCTTCAGTGCTCTAGTGCCTCAGGATGTTTAGTCTGTATCCTAGCAACAACTTCATGGAGAATTTCTGAGTCTTCACCAATATCTCCAGCTCTTCATCACTCTTGTTGGGCAGAGAGTTGATATTTCCAATGATGACTGACCTCAGAAAGGACTGATAGGACATCTCCACCTCCAAGCCTTTAACTTTGCACCAGCAGCAGCACAACAACCACCACAAAAGCACCTCTTCAGATCATCTGAGGACAGGATGGTGGTGTCCTCCAGATCTGTCCATTTTCAATGAAAGAAGCTCATCTCTGAAGAATCTCTTCTCCCCAGAGAAGCATCAATCAGTAGATAACAAAAAACACAACAAAAATAAAGCAAATGTTGAGTAAAAACTCAAAAACTCAGAGCTACCAGACTTTGCTGCTCCCAGTTGAAGCGCATGTTCTGGAATGAAAAGTAGTCGAGACCTGAGGAGACAAAAGCATGGGTGATCATAGCTCAGAATGGGATACTATGTGTCTGAGTTTGGAAATGTTTTGAGGTGGAAAAAACAGGAACGGGTTATATTTTTACGTGCTCATCAAGAAGCATGGCCTGATCAAAAATACCCCCCAGGTTTCTCAAACTGGAGTTGACATTTGAAGAGAGGGACCCTCAACAGCTAGCCACTTTAGAGGAAATGCTGTCAGGGGCAACAACTAGCACTTCAGTTTTTTTTTTTGCTTCCATCTAATCTCTGCTCCCTGACCACAATCGGACGAGCCGAGCAGGATTGGTCTCCATAGTAACACCCGTCAACAAACCACAGCAGCAGGGAAACCCCGGGAAACCCCTTGGAAACCCCTTTGCTGTACAATGCTAATTACATAAATTATGGATTTATTCCATCACCAACTAATTTACATTTGCTCATGTGCCTGCTATGTGAGCAGGTTTTCTCAAATGAGGCAATGAAGCCGTCGCGATTACAGGAGCATCTGTCAAAAAAACATCAGCATCAGAAGACTCAGCCTTCCAGTCACTGAGGGATCAGCATTCAAGGCACCCTACTGTGGCAAGGTGAAGAGGGCCCGGGCGGGGATTGAACCCACACCTCCCGGGTAAGAGTCATGCGCGCTTGCCAGTCACCCAAAGGGACATCCCTTTGGCCAAGTAGCCAGGGCGCATGATCAATTGGAGGCATAGTGACAGGAACCGTCAACTGTCACACTACGATCAACACCATGTTCGCTCAGAGCGTCAACCAAACAGAGAGCGGGTTGGTGGCATCTTATAATATAGCTCTACTAATAACAAAGACTGGCTTACCGTTCACTCTAAGGGAGTCTCTAGTTATTCCTGCAATAAAGGAGGCAATCTCCAGCGCTACCCTGCGCCAGTCACCAAGGCCATCCCGCTCAGCAATGTGTGTGGCCCAGCGCATACGGGAGATGTCTATGGACACTGAGCAACTGTAACCTAGATGAATAAGACAATAAACTTATAAAATTAAGATCAAACCTAAAAGTAAGCAAACATAATAATTATTGTGTTTAATTTAACAGAATGTCATCAAAGCAGTCAAAAAGCAGAGTACTGTTCAATTTATCATTATTTTATGTTTACTGCTCCTTTAATAAGTGCCGGTCAGGTGACTATTCATTAGATTCACATGACGTCACTGTGTTTCTCCGCCGCCATATTTGTGTCCGAATCAGGGCAATCTGGGCACAGATCACAGCATGTCACGCTACCAGAACAAGTGGAGTAGTTGGAGGAAATCAGCAAGAGACCGAAAATTGACGTTATTTGAAAGATGCAAGGATTATATTGTGCTGTTGACTGTGATAGCAGTCGCCAAAAAAACCCCGGACTGCAGTTTTATTCCATCCCAAAAGACGTAAAGTTATAGGCGGAATAAATAGTTGACTGCAGGCAGTCTATCAGTGGCAGCATGGGCTGTGACAAGTCACACAAAAAGAGGGGATTCACTTTTTTTTTAATAATATTGAATTCTGCATTTTGATTACTTTCTTATTAATTACTCACTGATTCTGCATTTAGGGTCTTTTATTTCTGTATAACAGACCGTTGCTAAGTAAAACGGGCCGTTGCTAGGGACGCCGCTCTGATCAGCGGAGCAGGGCAGAAGAACTATAAGGATTTTTACCTTGTGTTTCATTTTTACCAGCTTCAGACTAATTGTGATGTTAGAAAAATGACTTGTAGCTTGTTAGAGGGAGAGTGGAGGCTCTCTGCCTCCCTCACCGCTGCTGGAAACCAAACCTGCGATCAGAGCGGACAGAGCGGACGGGCCAGCGCAGTGTCACAGCTGTGACCAGCTGTGTCTGTGCCACCGCGAGTCCGTGACACAAACGTGTCCCGTAACCGTCATCTCTTATGACAGACAGGACTACATAAATGCGCACATCGTAACATTTACATGATAATTCATCAATCTACTGATTGATTATCAAAAGCCCATTGAAAACAACTACACACGAGTCGACAGGAGGAGGGTGAGGAGCAAACAGCGGAGATGTGACCGGACTAAGGACTTTGATCAACATTACGTCTCAAATTAATTAATTAATTCATAAACTGTGTAATAAGTGGGATAATATAGAGTTAGTCTGTTGTTATAGAGATATAAACCCAGACAGGATGTATGAAACCCTGTCATTTTGTCAAGAAACGGTAATTTCCATCCTGCGGTTTGCATGCTGTCATATGAGGAGACCTGTCAAATCGGACACAAATATGGCGGCGGTCCCTTCGACGTGACGTCACTGCAACCCATGAATAGCGCCGCTTACTGGAGGGAGAGGAATAAACAGAGTAACAGCAGAACGCTACCGGCAGCAGCAGGCGGATAACTCGTGAGTGAGAGGAAAAAAAGAGAAACAATTAGGAGTGAAAAGTGTGTATTTTGAGGTTTTATACCCTGTTTTCTTTACTTTTTGAGGAAGATATTGTACTCGACTGCTGTCCACGTTGCTGGAATCGTTTTTGTTTTGTTTCAAACGAGGATTTGGTGAGTGAAAACTATTTTCTATGTGTGTGTATTGCGGCAGATAATCCTTTGCCGTACGAATCCAGTGTGTAAACAATATAACTCGCAGCTAAGTTAAAGCAGTCTTAGGTTACTGTTATGCTGTGTATTTTTTATTTTCATGTGTGTAATAAGTAATTAAGAGCTAAAAGACAGAGCATACATGGTCGAGTTGCCTCGCGGCCAGGTGAAAGCGAAAGTAGAGCCGCCATGTTAGGATGCGGTTTGTATTTATGTTGGTAATTAATCAGTTTTCAGTACTGGTAATTTATTTTTATTTAATTTACTGATTTATATAATGCTAAAGTGCCTGCTTGTGCATTGCCTTGCTATACGGCAGGCCAGGTTTTTTGTCGGGACCGGTGGACCGTGACAACACCGAGGAGAAACCAAGATGGCGAGCTACCCACGATAGGAGACGGGACCCGAACGGAGGAGAACTGAGGAGCACCTTGCTTGCAGAACCCGCCTACACACAGACACATACACTGACAGTGACACTGGGATCGTGGTAGGACAAAATTGACTGGTTTTGCAGTAACACAGTGGATTCATTTGGATAAAGAACTCAATCAAAAGACTGGTTATTCACCACACTGTGGAAATTTGAGTTATTGTTTACATTGATCTGTGAGATCTGAGAATTGAGTTGTAAGTTTGATATTTGATTTAATTTTATTTCTTTTTATTTCTTTTCCTTGTGTGCCAATTTGGTATTACATTGTTGGGTTTTGAAAAGGTGATTTAAAGCTTAAAGCAGATAACAGCGGCACGGCCGTTTCGGCTAATGCTGTGTTCAAGGCAGGCTTTTGAAACCGTAAGTTACAGCTTCAAGTCACAACTACGACTTGGTAGCGTTCCAGGTAACCCGTAGCTCGTGTTTTTACCGTCCTGTTGTCTGTGAAAGTTCCCTATAACGGCCACTCGTAACTTCCGACCCGTGAACTCGTACCAGATCGAACTGGTATGACTTCACAGGAAGGAAAAACACAAAGTACGAGTTTCCTTGAACGCACCATGAGTTAGCAGCCCCCGCCCTTGTCAGGCATCAATTGGTCCTCGTGCTACGTCACCACATTCACGCGCATCCCTTGGCTGCACACACAGCCCTTCATGCCGTTCTCTCCCCTCATTGGATAACACTTGTATCCCACAAGGAAAATTTTCTCCTCGGGTTACAGCAGAGCAGAGTGACGGAGAGACTCGTGTTTAGGCTGAAATACTTCATGTAAGTGATTGCTGACGGAAAATAGGACTATTTAGGACTTATATTAACAAAAACATTCCACTGATATCTGCTTTAAAGCAGAAGTAAGTGGTCCGGTCGTTTTCGCTAATGCTGCGTTCCAGGCAGGCTTTTGAAATCGTAAATTACAGCTTCAAGTCACAACTTACGACTTTGTAGCGTTCCAGGCAACCCACTCGTGTTTTTCCGACCTGTTTTACCGGTGAAAGTCACTATAACGGCCACTCGTAACTTCCGACCGGTGAACTCATACCAGATCGAACTGGTACGACTTCACGGTCGGAAAAATACGAGTTTCCTTGAACGCACCATAACAGTCCTCGTCCCTACGTCGCCACATTCACGGCGTCCCTTGGCTGCACACACAGCCCTGCATGCCGTTCTCTCTCCTCATTGGATAAAAACTGTAGGATACGATAAATGTTTTCTCCTCGGCTCAGAGCAGAGCAGAGTGACTGACAGACCCGTGTTTCAGACCAAACACTCTATGTAAGTGATTGCTGTCGGAAGATATAACTATTTAAGTCTTATATTAACACAAATATATCACTTACTTCTGCTTTAAACATAGCTGATTAAGCAAATTAAAGGGATAGAAGAGAAATAGAACTAAAACTCTTAAATAGGCCTAAACCGAGAATAAAACGAGAACTTAGACTGAACAAACTCAAAATAGATACCAAGAACTAAACAACCAAAATAGGAAACCTAAACCAAAATTATATCTCAACTCAAATAGGTTGAATTAACACAGAAGAAATAAATAGGGATAAATAAACCTGATTTCCTGGGATTTTGGTTTCATTTTGAATGGTTGAAGGGAGATTGAACATTTCACTTATCGAATGTATGTGTGTATGAATGTTGGTACCATTTAATGTTTACTGTTTTTCTGATCATTTTCTATATAAATAAGCCGGCAGTTAAAAACTCACTCACTGGTCTGTGGTCTGTTATTCTTAACACTAAACTCACCACTCTTCCTGAACCTAGAGACTAGTCCAAGTTATCTGTATACATTACAGGTGTTACACAACAGCTGTATGCTACATTGCAGAGTCTGTCAGACTTAAAGCATGAGAGACCCTCTTAGTCAGAAAGGCCGAAATAGACAAAACACATTTCCAAAAGTCGTACAGTTCTGATTTTTTTAATACATGGTTCGGGGGCCCAAGACGAACGCGTAGATGTGTGTTCGGTCCTGGTTGAGCCATTACTTTTCGAGAGGCGGGGCTTCAAACAGCCGCATTCCTCTGTATCCTTGAGGCCGCTGTTTCCATAGAAACCGACCAAATCACTTGAAACTTGGCCTGTGGACTCATGGTGAGGCCCTTATCCATCACCCCGAGACCCAACTCTGTGGGAGCATGGGAAAGCCAAGTGGCCCCCCGGGGTCCCTAGAGCAACGGGACCAAAATATTCTGATAGAGGACTCTCTGATATACAACATATTTATATTTCATGATGATAACTTAAAGTGTGTATGTTTTGTTGAGAAAAAGCAGGAATGGCTGGATTCACTTTGATGTTTGACCCCTGTGACCTTTGACACTTACCAATTGGCTTTATGCACAGCTCCCCTACTTCCTGATCGTACACCAGCTCCTTTAGCTAAAAATTCAGCCTGATAGGCCAAAGCATCTGGAAGCTATTAAAGAATTGCTGTTTAAACATTTCTCCTTTAATATGAGGTCAGAGAAAGGAGCATTGCTTTTTGGCTATTTGTGACCCTTCTGAATGTCACAGAGCTCTGAATCTTTGCACACACAATCTACTAGACATTCTGGACCACATTTTAAAATCTCAGCTTCCCGCATCAAAGTCTTGGTGTTTTATTCAAGGAAACAGGGTCAAAAAGGTCACAAATCAGTGACCTTTGACACTTGTGAAGGTCGCACGGGTTTGAAATTGCACATGGTGGATGGCCTTAGGCCCCGGACAAATACATTAAACTTTCAGCCTTATAACCCCAAGGATGTAGACGTTATTAGACAGAAGGCTTCTAAATCTAGGCTTTGAAGGCCGAGAAACGAGCCTGGACGGTCAGCTGTGACCCTTCTGGACGTCCGACAGGTCTGAAATTCTACAGAAACTTTGTCCCTAGTGCTCTGAACAAAATCAAATCAAAATCTCAGCTTCCCGCATCAAAGTCTTAGTGATTTATTCAAGGAAACAGGGTCAAAAAGGTTACATTTAACACTAATCAGTTACCTCTGACCCTTGAATTCATAATAATGTTTTTCAGATAAAAAATAAAATTTCACTCATTGAATTAAAAATTACATTAAATGTGATGTGATGTGGACCAGAGAGATGCTGGTGAAAATTATGAAAAAAAAGAAAAAAAAGAAAAAAGTCAAGCCAACTTTTATGCACTTTATTGTTGAATTTTAACAATATAGCACCGTTTTTTTATTCAATGTTGAAAACAAAAAAGATGTTAAGACCTTTTAGTTACTAAGAAAATAATATAAGCTCAATTTGTTTTATTTTTTCATTTGCTGGTAACAGCAAGCTCAACCAATTGACCCTTCGCCAACTCCTCCCACAAACGGCTATTGTCCAATCCTACGTTAGCAACCGTAACTATAAGCCTGGCAAGCTTTCCGCAGTGAGTCATTACGTTTGCTTTTGTGGACACATTTTGAGACTAGGACGAAAAACATTTGTTTGTAGAGAAGGATGTTGTTGCTGCTGCTGCTACTACGGCGGTGGCGGCGGCGGCAGCAGCAATATAGAGATGTTCAGATACGAGCGGACTTTTTTTTCGACTTGAGCAAGTGTAAATATGGGGATAACCATATATGTTCACCTCCGAAATGACAGCTGTACTTTTACGGCTTTTACCTGGGCTTTTAGGCGAGGGATCCTCCAGACAGGGACTGCTTTCACTGACTAATACAGCGGTGGGAGAGAAAAAAACAGCAGCGAAAGCTGTGTGTGGTTCACAATCGCCCAAAAACTTGCAGTTTGACAACGTTTCATGACCAGTGAGATGACCTAAGTCTTCGTGGGTTGATAGACGGTAAAATTACCGGTCCTTACTGCTGCTCTGTATATTGTCCAGTCGTGTCGTTGAACAGATGTTTTATCCTCCTGCGCGAGTCACGTCACTGAAAACTATGAATGATCTTTGTGACTTCTTCTCTCTATTATCTCAGAACAGTTTATCCAGACATTTGCTGATATTTCCTTTGGAATCGATACCAAATATTGCCAGGAGCATGGCTGGGAGTGAAAGCTTGCCCGGCGTAGCAACAGTAACCAAGGGGGCGGGGCTTACGCGAAGGGTCAATTAGACACGTCGCTGATAAATATGAGGATTATGGGTAATGTAGTGCTTCTCCGTGATATGACATTGGACACAAAACGTGTTTTCTTAAAATAAAGTTGATATTACACAGGGCGTTTGGACTCAGCAGAAGCACATAATATTGTTACACAGTCTTCCTTGGATGGTTACAGCGTTATGGCTAATAATCAGATCTTTCTTCAGAATATTGATTAAACAGAGCAGCTTTTTGAACGCGGAAGTGGTCTTCACCTGTAGAATCCACAACCCCCCCCCCCGGTCTGACGTAGCTTCCGACCTAATTTATTTATTTATTGATTGATTATTCTGCACCAAACACCATGATCACTAAATAAATAAATAGATAACCGAAAGGACGTCCTTGCCGTAAACTACGTCAGACACAGCAGCATCAGGTTCAATAAAGCTTTAAGGAAAAGTAAAAAAAAAAAAAAAAAAAAAAAGTTTTCCTCTGCTCACAGCGTCTTTCAGTGCCGCACGCCGGGTCGGCTGGATCACTTGCTCTGAGCGTCACATATCGCCGCGAAGGGGATTGCATTGGAATCAACTGAAAGCCGAGCGCGTCAAAACCTGACGAAAAACGGGCACCTAATGAGTCAGGCATGTGACGATGAGGGAGAGTGACCGTTCGTCAGGCTGTTGACGCACTGGGGGTGAGAACGTGTTGTTCTCTAACAAGGTGATTAACTACAGTACAAAAATCACAAGCACCTTCTGATTTAGTGGTTCAGTTGTAATGTTCTGGTTCAATGACAATTTGTATACAGTCCTCTTCTCTCTCCCTCTCCTCTCCACCATGTTCACATGTTGACATCATGAGACCAAGAAAACACAAAGTTATTGAGACATTGAGATTTTTGTTGTGCTATAACCACCACTGTTAGCTTTTGTTTGAGATAAAGAAATGACCATTGCATCCTTCTACTTAAAAGGCCTCATGATAGAATATCACTGTAGCATGAACTTTTTTATAGGGATATTCTTATCAAATATCCCTAACTTTTTGTGAGTTGTGTAAATGTAAGTCAGACAAATTGAGTTTAAATTCAGATTCTTTCCTTTTTTTAAAGCGTAATGCTGTGGGTAGGGAGGCTGATGTCAATCAGGATTACATGCACTGCCATAGGCTATCATTTTTATTTGAGTAGCTTATGATTAGCTTATGATCATGTTTTATATATTTTTTTTTTATGATGTAACACCTGTTTGTGGACCCTTCAGGACAATGCTTTTGTCTACCTAAAGTTGATATGTTGAAATTTCCAGTAGGCCTATCACAGTCAAAGACAAAAAAAAAAAGGCAGATTTCCTCTCTGGGCTAAGCCTCGGATCTCCCATGAACCTAGATCCGTCCCTGGGTATTTCATATTAGAGGTCGGACATGGCACCTCCATTACCCAGGGGGCAAAATCCCAGTTTTTTGAAAAACGGACACGGAGCGTTGTAAAAGGTTTGACACCAGAAATGATATCTAGGTACTTCAAGGATTAAAACCTGGGTGGACAACCCGGTCAACTAGCTGCTGGAAAGCTACAGGGGGCCAAAACCCCTTTCTTGGGTCATTTTGCTGGCGAAATGATGTAAATGCAAATATTTAGGTACTACAATGGCATAAATAGTCATACAACTATAAAATTTGGCAGAGAGTATCTTGACACATAGGGGGAGGCATGAAAAAAAGATTCTGGGGTTTGTTGCAACTCGATTTTAAGATATCACCCTCAACATCCCAAAAAAGACCAAAAAAAGTACTGTTCGCCTGACAAATTCTAATGAAAATTATTATTTATATAAAATATCTATGCTTAACATGTATATAGAAAATTCCCTTAATTCATAAGCTTCCATTTGAGTCCAAGATAGCCCTTCTACTAGCTATTGGAAAGCTACAGGCTGTCTCCAAACAATGCAACACCTATTGTGAAAAACTACATGTTAACTAGCATGATCAGAAACCATTCTATTTCTGGTCTCCCCAAAGTGAACAGATAGATAGACAAGACCGTTGGCCACAGCAAGTGGGGCTTTTGAGATAGAAAGGCTATCTTGGACTCAAATGGAAGCTTATGAATTAAGGAAATTTTCTATATACATGTTAGGCATAGATATTCTCCATAAAGTGCTGAAAAATAATAATTTTCATGAGAATTTGTCAGGCGAACAGTACTTTTTTTGGTCTTTTTTGGGATGTTGAGGGTGATATCTTAAAATCGAGTTGCAACAAACCCCAGAATCTTTTTTTCATGCCTCCCCCTATGTGTCAAGATACTCTCTGCCAAATTTTATAGTTGCATGACTATTTATGCCATTGTAGTACCTAAATATTTGCATTTACATCATTTCGCCAGCAAAATGACCCAAGAAAGGGGTTTTGGCCCCCTGTAGCTTTCCAGCAGCTAGTTGACCGGGTTGTCCACCCAGGTTTTAATCCTTGAAGTACCTAGATGTCATTTCTGGTGTCAAACCTTTTACAACGCTCCGTGTCCGTTTTTTTGCTTTGCCCCCTGGGTACATTGCCTCTTTCTTTCCATCTCCTCCACAATCGCGCATAATAAGCTATCAGTAAATCCTCCTCCTTCACCGCTTCAAATGTGTTGTTCTCCTCCTCAATCAATGCAAAAATTCCTATCTCCACTAAGGGGATTCCCACAGGGGAACATGTACTTCAGTGGGCGGGGCGTATGTGGAACTCCTAGGAGTAAAAAAAAAAAAAGGAACTCCCAGGAGTTCTGTGCCTGAGCTTCGGTTTCGATTTCAGGGACCTCGAGCAGCTAGATGTGCCTGACTGGGTGATGGAGCCATGGCAAGCAGATGCTGCCAGCTGTTAGCCCGAAATCCAAGCGAGCCATCATTGATCTTTAGAACGACGAAGAGGCAAAAGCAACGTTCCAGACCTCTGGTTGGCGTGCGATGTGTGTAACACAAGGTCAGTGTTTACCCCCATTGTGGAAGAGGGTCCATCTCCTGCTCCTCGCTTTCCCCACGTTCTCGTCAAACAGGGATTCAACCAAGCTCTCCAGATGCAGACGAAATACCGCAACCGTCTGAACCTGGTTAGCTCTGGCGCTCTCAGACTGAAACTAACATCCCAGTGTTCAGATGTGAAATAGCTGGCAGCGGCCCACCAAGCACAGGGGTCTCACAAGTTGTTTTTGTGGCAGAACGTAGGAGGGCCCGGCGGGGTTTGAATCCCAATCTCCCGAGTAAGAGTCATGCACTCTGACCATTCAACCAAAGGGATTTCCCTGTGGCCAAGTAGCCAGGGCGCATGATCAATTGGAGGCATAGTGACAGGACTGTCAACTGTCACACTTTCAATTAATAAAGCACTTTTTTTCTTGGTGCCAGTGTCTCAGTCCTCAGGTAATGACCGTTCCTTTTCAAATTTTTAATAAGCCTAGAGCGCATTAATTGATGCACGAGCGATTTCTGTTCTTTTATTTATCTTTCATTCACTGTTGTCCGTGTGAAGTGTGCGTGGTGTTGCCATCTCTGAATACATTAGCCTATACTAAAACTAATTTTCAACAAATTCTGCAGTAAGAGGCTGTAAGAGGATCATGGTATGGTCTGTTCAAAAAAGGGTGAGAACCACCTACTAACAGCAGTATTAAAGCTGATTTTCTCCTGTACTCTTCCATGTGTGTAACTCATGCACCCAGAGGAAATGGCACCAACTAGTGGTGCAAACAAATATTATCTGCAGGGCCTTTCTGCAACTGCAAAAGTGATCTAAATCATTAGTAGTGGCACAAAAATTATGAAAATGTACAACATACGAGAATGGTCACTATTGGGATATGACATTTTTATGGTCAAAATAGTGAATGCATGACAAATATTGCTAAGCTACTCCTCTGCAAAGGCTATCATACCAATAAATAACGTGGACAGTGGGATAGGAAGAAGAAAATAGAAACAAGAATTTGCCCACCCTTTCAATTGTGAGTAGTGGCCTGGCTCATGGACTGAAGCCCTGGCAGCTAGAAAGCAGTAAATCCAAGAGGAATTTAGGGTAGAAACCTGTGGTCCCATAAAGTCCATTCATGCAAAAACTGCACAACAAAATATACATAGGTTCATGGAGGTTTTCATCTGATATAATGATGATGACAAGAGAGACGTTGAAAAACAAAATCACACAATAATACAGTAAAGTGAGAGAGAAAATAGTTAATCTGTAATTCATTGTCTCGTTTATCCCTGAAAGAGTGAATATTCTGACAACAGAGACATTATCCATGGTCAGAGGACAAACCTTCACTTATGAAATCTTCAAATTGTAACAATTCAATCTCTACTCGTCTAATACTATGACCTACACTGAGGCTGTGCTGCCTGCTCTGACTCTGCTCCTTCAACACCAAGCATTGATAACAGCTTGGACGACAAAACAACTGGGAATTTAAACACTGTTGAAACATTAAAGAGGAACTAAGCAGGATTTTTCCTGTGGCTATTGTACATTTTTCCCTTAATTAAAAAGCTCCTGGTAATTGTGATAGTTACATGACTCGACATGACAAGAAAATCTGTATTTAGTTTGAGAAAGGACACATTATTTATTTAAAAATGAGAAAAGAATAATTATCATCATAGACACCTCACACATGTCTTCTTATTGTTGTCCGTATGTGGTTGTATTTAAAACCAAACTTAAAGCAAACGTAAAGCAAACTTTTCATTTAGTGTTGATTTTGGTGGCCCCTGTGGACGAAAGCAGTGGTGTTTTACCGGAATGAAGACTGCATTTCCCACTGTCGTGAAGATGTTTGTCTGGCCAGCACGTGTAGATTTCTCTTGGAGACGGAAAGAAGACGGGACTTGCTTTGAAAACTTTTTTTTTTTTTTAGCAGCTATCTGCAGCATGCATATGGATGAGGTAATGTATCTATTCGTATCGTTTCGTCAGTGGTCTGACCCGACCATGCCTTCCAGAGGTATAGAATTAGACTATTTAGAAATAGTGTATCTTTGGGCTCATTTGCTGTTGTAGGTAACAGAGAAACATCAGCAGAAACCAGAGACTACATCCAGTTGAAAGCTCTGTAGGGGAGAGTGGGGTAATGTGAGACACCGGGTAATGTGAGACACCCCCTGTATCTAGAAAACGGAACGCGTTTATGGTCATCTGACCATTATGTTTTCAAGCCCCTTCCATTTCCCCATGGCCATGAAGAAGAGGACCTCATAATGCTGTGGAAAGCATGTTTTTTTCACAAAAATATGATTTTTGCATGTAAAAGTAAATTTTCTTGCTGTCAACTTAATCAACTGTTGTGCCAAAGCAAATTGATTCAGGTAGAAAAACTTCTATGATACATGATGATGAACTACCAACACATAAAACCATGTGATGATGCTGGCTGAAAATTAGCCAGAATTTCTAAGAGAGGTCGTTTTTTCTAAAATGGGGGTGTTGGGGTAAAGTGAGACAAATGCTGCGGGGTAAAGTGAGACCATGGATGTATTATACCTAATAAATCCATGAGTGAGACACTGTGAGCACACCACACACAAAGATTTACTCTAGAATCTTGTCCCCCAAGCCAGAAATCTTGCGTGATCAAGCATGATCTGTAGCCACACTGCTTTGTTATGATGTGCTCTTCAGTCAGCTCGCTTAATATTGGTTACATTCAATTTTAGTCACATTCCACTTTGTCGGCTCCCCCCCACATAAAAGAGGACTTTTGATCGAAATGGTCACAATTGTCGGGACCTACAATCTGACCTCCAGACTATCTAACTGGTTCTGTCATTTGAATGTTAATTAAAACATTTTGTGTTGTATTTGATTTTGTTCTTGAGTCACTTTGTGTTGAGAAAAAAAAAGTGCTTAATTGACCAATCCCCATGATTCTGCTACTAGTCCAACATTAGTTTTGGGAAGTGTGGTTGTCAAGCTAGCTGTCAGGATTCTAACTGTTACAACATGTGTTGTTATGGTAGTTTCAGAGTGGAAAAAGTAAGTGGATCAGTTTACCCAATTGATTTCTCTGGTTTGTCTCAGTTTACCCCTAAGCTGGGGTAAAGTGAGACACAAAACCACTTTTTTTTTTTAAAAAACTATCATATTTTCACTGTCCTTCGTTCTAAATACATTCTGATCATTTCCATTGCTAGGAAACATCCTGAATTAATGGGAAATGTGTAAATTTTACTGATAAATCATTAGGGGTGTCAACAATAATCGATTCGGCGATGCATTGCAATGCGGGACATGCACGATTTCAGCATCGATGCGGCAACGTGCCATAATCGATTATGTCACTGTTTATTTTCTGGCCTCAAATAAAGTTGTGAAGTTACAATTACCTCCGGGGGCATTTACGGAGCAACGACATGCGCAGCCTGTAGCTGCTAAGCGGCAGCACCAGCAGTAGCAGTGTTGCCGCTGGCTTTCTTTTTCCTTTTTTTTTCACTCGCGGTCAGGTTGAGAATTAATTAATTAACGCTCGTGAGTCCGGTCGTGTTGGGTCCGAGATTCAACAAGCCGGTCGGGTTTTACCGTTACTACAGGCAGCATGCCCGTTATCACCAATAAACACAGTAGAGGAGGGGGAGTGATTGAGCTCAGGCTGTGTACGGGGGTCTCTGATGCAGATACAGAGAGAGAGACCTCTGTGCCGTGTAAAAAAACAACAACAAAAAGTGTCACGACTTCCTGTATCTGGCCCTTCAAAATAAAAGCCCCATAGTCTTTCATATTGAATTTGAGACAGGGCTCCAAAGGTTTGTTTGTTTTTTCCTGCGACCAATCGCAAATTTTTGGGGGCAGCCCTAGAAGTGATTTAAATGCCATATCCAATACATACCATTCAATTTTATTTTATTTATGTCATTACATTTTTGTCAAAGATACAGGAGAGTGATAATACACACATAGCAGCCAATAAAATCTCTTGTTCAATATCTCATGACTGATGAAAAATTTGCCTTGTTGAGTGCAGTAGAATTTTGATGCATTGCAATGCATCGGAGAATCGAATCGAATCGAATCGTTACCTGCTGAATCGTAATCGAATTGAATCGTGAGGGCAGTGCCAATGCACACCCCTATAAATCATTTTAGCTCGCTTAGAGGGGAGCAAATGTAAAAAGTGTCTCACATTACCCCACTCTCCCCTACCGGGGCTTTAATGTTGTGTTTATTATATTTATTGTATGCACCACAGGGGAGCAGGGGTTCCAGTCTCATTGTATTTTTAATGTGCAATGACAATTAAAGCAGAAGTGAGTGATCCGGTCGTTTTCGCTAATGCTGCGTTCCAGGCAGGCTTTTGAAATCATAAATTACAGCTTCAAGTCACAACTTACGACTTTGTAGCGTTTCAGGCAACCCACTCGTGTTTTTCCGACCTGTTTTACCGGTGAAAGTCACTATAACGGCCACTCGTAACTTCCGACCGGTGAAATCGTACCAGTACGTCTTTTTGTACAGTCTATGTACCAGATCGAACTGGTACGACTTCACAGGTCGGAAAAAAACGAGTTTCCTTGAACGCACCATAACAGTCCTCGTCCCTACGTCACCACATTCACGGCGTCCCTTGGCTGCACACACAGCCCTGCATGCCGTTCTCTCTCCTCATTGGATAAAAACTGTAGGATACGATAAATGTTTTCTCCTCGACTCAGAGCAGAGCAGAGGGACTGACAGACCCGTGTTTCAGACCAAACACTCTATGTAAGTGATTGCTGTCGGAAGATATAACTATTTAAGACTTATATTAACACAAATATATCACTTACTTCTGCTTTAAGGCTTTCAAGATACCCAGGAAGATACCCAGGAAAATTCTTTGATGAGTTTGCCAAACTGCTGTCAGTTATCTGCACTGACTACAACTTTTTTATCATAACAGGGGATTTTAACATTCACATAGACAATAACATGGACACAAATGCCAAAGAACTTTGCTCTCTTCTTGACACTTTTGGCCTCTCCCAACATGTGAAAGGGCCCACACACACCCGAGGCCACACTCTGGATCTGGTTATCTGTAGAGGTGTTGACATTACTTCTGTTGATATCAAGGACTTGGCTCTTTCTGATCATTTCTGTGTGTTCTTTGACTTACAGATAACTCCGAACATGCAGTTACCCTCTGTATCTGTTAGGAAAAGGTTCATAAATGAGAATACCAGTGTTAAGTTTATGGAGGCTATAGTCATGTCACCAACTGTGAGTGCAGAGACAGTTGATGAACTCCTGGATAATTTCAACTGCAAAATCTCAAATGTCATTGATATCATTGCACCTTTTAAAACTAAGATGGCCTTGACCAGACAGAGAACACCATGGAGGAACACTTTGGTGATAAAGGCTCTGAAAACAGAATGCAGGAAAGCTGAGCGTAAATGGAGAAAAACTAAACTTCAAATCCACAATGACCTCTACAAACAAAGTCTTTGTAATTTTAACCATGGGTTATTCAAGGCTAGACAGCAACACTTTAATGAAATGATTAATAAGAACATCAACAACACTCGTGCTCTGTTTGCTATGGTTGATAAGCTTACAACCCCCCCAAAAGAGATAGCTTCAGAACTCTTTTCCACAGAAAAATGCAATGAATTTGCTTACTTTTTCAATGAAAAAATCAAATCTATAAGGCTAAATATCAACACAAATCAGCAAAATAATACAATGATGCAATCCCTAAAATCACCTAGGAATAAATCAACTGTAATGTCAGAGTTTAATACAGTTGACCAAAAAACCTTAGAAGAAACAGTTCAGCATCTTAAAACATCGACATGTTGTCTTGACACAATACCATGTGACTTTTTAAAAACTATTATAAGCTCTGTCCAAACAGATCTGCAGCAAATAATAAATTGCTCACTTCAATCAGGCACATTTCCTAAACCCCTGAAAGTAGCTGCCATCAAGCCACTCTTAAAAAAGACAACATTGGATACTACCATTTTAACCAATTACAGACCCATCTCAAATCTTCCCTTTATAGCCAAGATTGTTGAGAAAGTGGTTTTTAATCAACTCAGCAACTTCTTGAACTCCAGTGGACTCTTTGACAAATTTCAATCAGGCTTCCGACCTCACCACAGTACAGAAACAGCTCTTATTAGAGTGTTAAATGACATAAGGCTGAACACTGACTCAGGCGAGGTGTCAGTTCTGGTCATGTTGGATCTCAGTGCTGCGTTTGACACTGTGGATCACAGTATACTGCTGGACAGGTTGGAAACCTGGGCAGGACTCAGCGGGACAGTCCTAAAATGGTTCAGGTCCTACTTACAGGAACGGAGTTATTTTGTGACCATTGGTAGTTATCAATCCGATCGAGTGGCTATGACATGTGGAGTTCCTCAGGGGTCAGTCCTTGGACCCCTTCTGTTTAACCTGTATATGCTGCCTTTGGGTCAAATTCTACAGAACTCTAATGTCAACTATCATAGTTATGCAGATGACACACAGATATATATTGCACTGTCTCCAGATGACTGCAGTCCAATAGAGTCATTATGTCACTGTTTAGAGCAAGTCAAAAATTGGATGAGCCAAAATTTCCTTCAGTTAAATCAAGAAAAAACTGAGGTCATTGTTTTTGGAAATAAAGAGAAAAGGGTTGCTGTCAGTAAACACCTTGAGTCACTGTCTTTAGAAACTAAAGACCAAGTCCGAAACCTTGGCGTGCTGATAGACTCAGATCTGACCTTCAACAGCCATATCAAATCAGTCACCAAATCAGCCTTTTATCAACTTAAAGCAGATATCAGTGGAATGTTTTTGTTAATATAAGTCCTAAATAGTCCTATTTTCCGTCAGCAATCACTTACATGAAGTATTTCAGCCTAAACACGAGTCTCTCCGTCACTCTGCTCTGCTGTAACCCGAGGAGAAAATTTTCCTTGTGGGATACAAGTGTTATCCAATGAGGGGAGAGAACGGCATGAAGGGCTGTGTGTGCAGCCAAGGGATGCGCGTGAATGTGGTGACGTAGCACGAGGACCAATTGATGCCTGACAAGGGCGGGGGCTGCTAACTCATGGTGCGTTCAAGGAAACTCGTACTTTGTGTTTTTCCTTCCTGTGAAGTCATACCAGTTCGATCTGGTACGAGTTCACGGGTTGGAAGTTACGAGTGGCCGTTATAGGGAACTTTCACAGACAACAGGACGGTAAAAACACGAGCTACGGGTTACCTGGAACGCTACCAAGTCGTAGTTGTGACTTGAAGCTGTAACTTACGGTTTCAAAAGCCTGCCTTGAACACAGCATTAGCCGAAACGGCCGTGCCGCTGTTATCTGCTTTAAGAACATATCCAGAATTAAGGGTTTTATGTCCCAAACTGATCAGGAGAAGCTGATTCATGCTTTTATCTCCAGTAGACTAGACTACTGTAACGGTCTTCTGACTGGTCTCCCCCAAAAAAGCATCAAACAGCTGCAGCTCATTCAGAACGCTGCAGCTCGAGTTTTAACCAGAACAAAGAGATCAGATCACATCACCCCCGTTCTTAAGACCTTACATTGGCTCCCAGTCAGCTACAGAATAGATTTTAAAGTTCTGCTACTGGTTTACAAATCACTGAATGGTTTAGGTCCAGAATACATGAATGACATGTTAGTAGAGTACAAACCCAGTAGAGCTCTGAGATCTACTGACTCAGGTCAAATAGTGGAGCTCAGAGTTCAGACCAGACATGGTGAAGCAGCATTTAGCTGTTATGTTATATAGCCGCACACAAGTGGAACAAACTACCAGCAGAACTGAAATCAGCCCCAACTGTAAGCACTTTTAAATCCAGGTTAAAAACATTTCTCTTTTCTCGTGCTTATAGCTGAGAACTTAAAACTTTATCTATTTTCTTTTCTTTTACTTTTATTTGCTCTTGCTTTTAATTCTGTTTTTAGTGTTTTGTTTGTTTTTATTCTGTCTTATGCGTCTTTTTTTTAATGTTTTGTCTTTATGTAAAGCACATTGAGTTGCCTTGGTATGAAATGTGCTATATAAATAAAGATGCCTTGCCTTGCCTTGCCTTGCCTTCAATTGAATTCAGCACAAATTGTTTTGTTCGAATGCCAAGAACTAATGTTTCATTCATAATTTTTTGAGAAATTTCAATTCCCATTTCCATACCGTTCATGACATCAAAAATTATCACTTCAGTAACTCTGTCTTCCTCACAATTACCCCCATCCACTCTCAGAGGCAAGAGGTGGACGGTTTTTAGTCTATAGAATAGAGAAGCAGATGGGCTGAATGCAAGACCAAGGGGTTGTTGCCAAGAGCCATTCAGACCCTGTTAAACCACAGTGAGAGCTGTGTCACAGCCTCTATATAAAGTAGCTCTTTTTTCCTTGAGTGTTGGGACTCTGCCAAGGTTGTCCCTTGTCCCTGATTCTGTCTGTGCTGTTCATTGGACCTCAGAGTTGCATCTTTTCCCTTTGTACATTATGTGGTTTTGATGGTTTCATCACAACGTGAACCCCCGTGTTCACTAGAACATTTTGCAGCCAAGTGTGAGGAAGCTGGGATGAGAGTCAGTCACCTCCAAGCCTGAGGCCATGGTTCTCAACCAGAAAGCAGCAAACTGCCTCTTCTGGGTTGGGGTTAGTTGGTGCCCCTAAATCGAATAATTCAAGTATCCTAACATCTTGGACATGTATGGGAGTGAAATAGAGTCGGAGATTTACAGACAGTTTTTCCGGCACCTGACAGGAGGATCATCCATTGGGTGTCTGGGTGCAGCTATAAAGATAGGGTGAGGAGCTTGGTCAGCCAGAGGAGGCTGAGTCGAGTCTCTAATCCTTTATGTTGAAAGGAGACAGTGGAAATAGTTTGGACTTACGGTGAGCGTGTTACGTCATTTCCTGCCTGTACCTGCTGCACTGTTGCTGTGTTGTGTTAGACTTTCTCAATCCTCCGTCTAGTGTTCTGCTAATTTAATCACTTTAAGCACCAGTGTGCACCACGTTTTCCTACATTACACAACTTTCTGTCACTTAAGTCTTTAACAGGACTCTCTTTGTATTTCTCCATTCAACTTGTTGTATTTGCCACAGGTCCGCTAGTTAGCTTAGCATACTAGCTATGGCTCCCCCTCCTCTCTCTCCTTCTCCTGCTCTGAGTGTCAGATGTTTAGCTACTCCTCTGCCTCCTTTAGTGATAATGGTATGTGTAATAAGTGTAGCTTGTTTGTAGCTCTAGAGGCGAGGCTCAGCGAGTTAGAGTCCCGGCTCTGCACCATGGAGGCTAGTCCAGCTATAGTAGCTTCACAGTCCAGCTTAGCCGGTGCAGAGCCACCTAGCCTAGCCGCCGCTAGCAGTTCCCCCCCAGCCCCCGTGCAGCCGGGAACTAGCCAGTAGAGGATGACATTTGTCGGGAATTCCCGCGGGTCACGTGATTCCCGTGGGATTCCCGCGGGATGGGAGTCAAAATTTTATTGATCCCGTGATTGGGACGGGACGGGAATAAAAATCAACGGGAGCGGGCAGGAGCGGGAACGCCATTAATAGATGATGATTTTCAGCCGTGTTAAACAACCAAAAGGTCAGATGCGTCCATGTTTGTAGTCATCTTTCAGTGGCACTTTTCTCTTCTCTCTTCTACTCTTTCACTTAGCAGCCTTGGTGATTTTGGGCGCCGCCTTGATTAAAAGGCAGATAGACGCGCGTCATGTGCGCTCACAACCCAAAGCGACGCCGTAGCGGCGCGCATTCGGTGTTGTTTTTTCGTGCACATCCGACCTGCTTCTCCTCCGGTGTCCGGTCTCGGGTTGTGTCTCCCGGTGTCTAAGCACGGCGACCAAGCATTGATAAATACAGCGTGTCCTCCCGTGTTTCAGCTGGGTTGATACCGCGGGGCTATTTAAAAAAAAAAAAAAAAAAAAAAGCGCTGGTCGCGGTGGAACTGAGAACAGCTGAGTTTTCTCTCCTAAAGCTGACATGTGGTCGGGTCACAGCCTCACAGTGCACCCTTAAAGCAGATATCAGTGGAATGTTTTTGTTAATATAAGTCCTAAATAGTCCTATTTTCCGTCAGCAATCACTTACATGAAGTATTTCAGCCTAAACACGAGTCTCTCCGTCACTCTGCTCTGCTGTAACCCGAGGAGAAAATTTTCCTTGTGGGATACAAGTGTTATCCAATGAGGGGAGAGAACGGCATGAAGGGCTGTGTGTGCAGCCAAGGGATGCGCGTGAATGTGGTGACGTAGCACGAGGACCAATTAATGCCTGACAAGGGCGGGGGCTGCTAACTCATGGTGCGTTCAAGGAAACTCGTACTTTGTGTTTTTCCTTCCTGTGAAGTCATACCAGTTCGATCTGGTACGAGTTCACGGGTCGGAAGTTACGAGTGGCCGTTATAGGGAACTTTCACAGACAACAGGACGGTAAAAACACGAGCTACGGGTTACCTGGAACGCTACCAAGTCGTAGTTGTGACTTGAAGCTGTAACTTACGGTTTCAAAAGCCTGCCTTGAACACAGCATTAGCCGAAACGGCCGTGCCGCTGTTATCTGCTTTAATTAATATTTCTTCAACCTTAAAGCTCTCTGTCTGTCCACCAACTGTCCTGACTGTCCCTGAACATCACACAGGGACATGGAGCTGCTTGTGTGACTGGATACTGAGTTTTAATGTTTACATCAGGCTGAGTTCAACAAATAAGTTTATACTACTGTAATTTAAGTAGTTAAATAATAAGATATAATTCATATCAGAGTTAATATCATATAATATCATAATATATCATATAAACCCTGACAACAATGGAGGGAGGTGGAGGAGATGAAGCCGTTAAGTGTGAGCTACAGAATAAAGTCAGGAATAATGAATAAAAAATAAAAACGGGAGTGGGATGGGAGTGGGAGTAATTTTGAGTGGGAGCGGGATGGGATTGGGAGTCATTCTACAGGAGTGGGACGGGATGGGATTTATTTTTTTACTCTGGCCCGGGATTGGGACGGGATGGGATTTTTTCTCTGGGAGTGGGATGGGACGGGAGTGAAAATCCACTCCCGTGTCATGCTCTACTAGCCAGTCCGGCTGGGTGACAACAAACCGAGGGAAACATAGACACAAAAAGCCTGTGTTGGCCCACCAACCCCTTCACGTCTCCAACAGCTTTTCCCCATTCAGTGACACACCCGCTGAGAACGTAACTCAACATGTTGACTCTGTTGCTCACAGCCCCGCTGTGAAGTCGGCATTAGTCATTGGCAGCTCCATTTTACGGAACGTGAAGGTAGAGAATTCAGCGAGCATAAAGTGCATCCCAGGGGCCAGAGCGGGCGACGTTGAGGCTAATCTGAAGCTGCTGGCATGTAAACGTAAGGTTAAATACAGTAAGATTGTAATCCATGTCGGCGCTAATGACACCCGGCTTCGCCAGTCGGAGTTAACTAAGGTTAATATGGCTTCGGTGTGCAACTTTGCAAAGACAATGTCGGACTCCGTAATTTTCTCTGGCCCGCTGCCCAACCTAGTGAGTGACGATATGTTTAGCCGCATGCGTTCATTCCATCGCTGGATGTCTAGGTGGTGCTTAGATAACGACGTGGCTTACATAGATAACTGGACCTCCTTCTGGGGAAAGACTGGTCTGATTCGGAGAGATGGCGTCCATCCTACTCTGGATGGCGCATCCCTCCTATCTAGTAACATAGGGAACTTTATTAGCCGTGCTAATCCCTGACAAGCACCCACAGTTCAGACCAGCAGGCAGAGCCGCAGTTTAACACGCCCCTCTGCTGGGTCCTTCGTATTGTCACCCACCCAGCCTATATAAACTGTGTCTGCCTCGAGGCTGTCTAAGCCTAAACCCGAATCTAGAGGAGTTGTTTATAGCAACTTAGTTAAAATCAAAACCACTGCTCCAGCAAGCCAAACTAATAGAACTATTAAATGTGGTTTGCTCAACATTCGTTCTCTCCCATCCAAGTCTCTCCTAGTGAATGACTTAATTACAAGTCACCATATTGACATATTAACACTAACTGAGACCTGGTTGCAGCAAGATGAATATGTTAATGAATCTACCCCTCCTAGTTACATTAACTGTCATGTGCCTCGTAACACAGGCCGAGGAGGAGGAGTGGCTGCTATTTATCAGTCAAATCTGATTATCAACCCTAGACATAATAGTTCATATAATACATTTGAAAGCCTTACTGTCAGCCTCTCTCACCCAGACTGGAAAGCAGAAAAACCACTCTTACTTGCTGTAGTGTATCGTCCTCCTGCACCTTATTCTGAGTTCCTAGACGAATTCCCTGACTTTCTGTCAAATTTAGCAATGAGCTCAGACAAAGTCATTATAGTAGGTGACTTTAACATTCATGTGGACGTTGATGATGATTGTCTGGCTACTGCATTCAAGTCACTTTTGGATTCAGTCGGCTTCTCTCAGAGGGTAAACAAACCCACTCACACTTTTAATCATATCCTTGACTTAGTACTTACTTATGGAATAGAAGCTGACCATGTCACAGTTCTTCCTCAGAACCCCGTCTTGTCTGACCATTCTTTAATAACATTTGAATTTACTTTAACAAATTATATCCTACCTGGGAAAAAATCCCGCTACAGTAGATGTCTATCTGACACTGCTGTTTCTAGATTTAAAGAGCTTATCCAGTTACCGCTCCAACGGCCCGCCCACGGGCCCCCGGGGGGGTTTTAAACAGGGAGGTGTCATAGAGGATGTCACCAGTCACTTGAAATAGTCATGCCACATATCGTTGGAAAGCTAAAACTCTTGTGATTAAAGATATGCCGACCATTCCTAAATATAATCATCACAGCAACACTCGAATCAGACTATAAACATGCTAACAAAGTTCGTAAAAAGCCGATATAACTCACGATTTGTGTCAGGGCAGGCTCAGGATCACAGGGTTTCCCCACAAACTTGGTGTCGTTACATTCAGAAAAGTCCAGTAAATCCAATCCAGTAAAGTATTTAGTCCAAAACACACGGTTGTACCGGTAGATAGCCTCATCCCGCTGCTGCATCTTATGAAATTACGCATTGTATATCCAGTAAATCCGTTTATTTCTCCTCATAAGTCCGGCGTTTACATGAAAACAATGTTTATTTCACTTCACAAAATGGCGCTGCACTCTGACCTTTCGATTGACAGCTCACTCGACCAATCACAAGCTCCCTGTCCCCGGCTGCCGCCTGCAATAGCGAATGAGTGGCTGTGTCTGATGAGGAACATCCCCTCCGACAGCGCTGAATGGCTTCAGCCAATAGGAACCGATCCCGATGGCAACTGATGCATTGAATAGCCAATGAAATTCCGAAAAAAACGATGTGCTGCATTCACGGTCCCTGGGAAAAGGCAGCACTGCCATTTTCATGCGTAACAATGCAAATGCTGCACTTTGGCGCATGTATTGTTTCTCAATGGCAACTTTAGGAAAACGCCTAGATATACACTTAGAAAAACATGTGTAAAATACTAATTTTTAGCAGGATTGTTATCAAATTTGAACTGGGGCCAGGTAAGGCTTCATGCTGTGGTCCCATTGTGTTTTCCAGCTAAAATTCTCAGCTACACTCATCTTCAGGCATCTGATTGCAACAAAAAAATTCAGGCGAGAATAAAAACATTCTAATTCAGTGTGTTCCAACTTAGATTACTCAATGATAATAGCACTTATAGTGATTATTTCAGTTTGGGGAAAAACTTCAGAGTGTTACCTTTCAAAAGAGACCAAGCCCATCCATATTCTCCAAACAGTTCAAGAACAGCATTCAATTTACTTTGGGTACGCCTTGGATAGGCGAATATTACAGAATTTATAGGAGCGAAAAGGGGTTATTCCAGCAGAGCTTGGTGCCACATCCTGTAACCATATTATGGGCAGTGATGCTGACTTCACCACATTCTGTAACCATATTATGGGCAGTTATGCTGGTTTCACCCCCACACAGGTGGACTATCTTGTGGATAGCACTGCAGCAGCACTCCTTGGAACACTTGATGCTGTAGCTCCCCTGAAAAAGAAAGTTATCAATCAGAAAAGAATAGCTCCCTGGTACAGCCCAAACTTGCGCACTTTGAAACAGAAGACCAGACAGCTGGAAAGGAAAACACATTCCAGCCAACATGAGGAAGACCGTCAAGCCTGGAAGGATAGTTTATTAATATATAAAAAAGAACTCCGTAATGCTAGAAGCAATTACTATTCATCTCTAATAGAAAAGAATAAGAACAACCCCAGGTTCCTTTTCAACACTGTGGCCAGGCTAACCAAGAACCATAGTGTTGTTGAGCCATCCATCCCTCCAACTCTCAGCAGCAACGACTTCCTAACTTTCTTTACCGAAAAGATAGTTAATATTAGAACAAAAATTGCTAGTAATGGACCACAGATTACAGTACCCATAGAAGCACCTCCCAGACTTGGTACACACTTGGACAGCTTCTCTCCCATCGACCTGTCAGACTTAACTTCTGCAATTACTTCTTCCAAGTCAGCCACATGTCTGCTGGATCCAGTTCCGACAAGACTACTTAATGATGTCTTCCCCTTAATTAACATTTCTTTTCTGAACCAAATCAATCTTTCCTTAGCCACAGGCTACGTGCCACAGGCCTTCAAGGTGGCTGTCATTAACCCTTACTTAAAAAACCTTCTCTTGACCCAGATGTCCTAGCCAACTATCGGCCTATATCCAACCTTCCTTATGTGACAGTGGTGGTCCTGTCACTATGCCTCCAATTCAGGGGTGTCAAAGTCATTATAGTTCAGGGGCCGCATTCGGCCTAATTTGATCTCAAGAGGGCCGGAACAGTAAAATGATCGCATTTGCATATTAACCTGTAAATAACAAGAACTCCACATTTTTCCCTTTGTACTTTGTGCAAAGTACATTATTAAGATGTGTACAGTTTATGAGCTATCCTTTTTACAAAAAAATATGAACATTCTGAAATTTAGGGCTGGGCAATATGAACCAAAAGTAATATTGTAATATTTTTTTTAACTGAATGGCAATATAGGATATACATAGGCCTATAGCCTATTTATACTATTTCCATGATGTAATTATGAGTTTCCACCAATTAGCAGCCAGTAGTGGCTTAATATTTTTGTCAGAGGCAAATCCTTAAAAAGGCTGTCAGTTCTAGGTCAAAACCACATGTGGCAAATGACACAGACAATTGTAGGTATTGGGCTGATATTAAATTGTAGCTATAGGAAAAATACATCTCCCTCTCTCTCTCTCTCTCTCACACACACACACACGCACGCACGCACGCACGCACACACACACACACACACACACCTGTAGCTGCGCTGTCCCTCTCCTCTCTCTCTGTTCCCCTCCTCTGTTGCTTTGAGCTCCCAGCTGTGCGTGGATACGTAACTACAGGTTATATCTGGCTTATCACCGGGCCAGTTCTGCCCCCAGGCCGGTTCTGCCCCACCAACCCGACCGGACACGCCGGTTCGGATCGAGAATTTGTGCTAATGACTCCGGCCACGTCGCGCCGGGGCTTCATCAGCAGGTCGGACCGTGTTGGGTTTTAACTTTCAGGCCCAGTGAGAACTCGAGCCGAGCTGGACCAAGAGCAGGACTTTAGCGGTGAATGTCGGTGCTGTCCTTACACTACGCAACGAGCCGCTGTTGTTGTGTTGTAGTAGTCAATACGTGAGAGTCGGCGGCTCTGTGTCTCTGTTGTCCGCTGCAACTTGAGGGAGGGAGGGAGGGGCGGGGGGGAGAGGAGAAGTGGCGCTCACTCAATCTGTGAGGGAGGGGCGGGGGAGTGAGCTCAGCAGACTGCTGAGAGAGGGCCGAAAGAAACGGAACTCCAACATTTGTCCCGCGGGCCGGATTGGACCGCCTGGCGGGCCGGTCCCGGCCCGCGGGCCTTGACTTTGACACCTATGCTCCAATTGATCATGTGCCCTGGCTACTTGGCCAAGGGGATGTCCCTTTGGGTGACTGGCAAGCGCGCATGACTCTTGCCCGGGAGGTGTGGGTTCAATCCCCGCCCGGGCCCTCTTCACCTTGCCACATTCTGGCGTTGTTGGCAGGATCCATGTAGCACTAGGGGTGGGTCCATGGATTCCTAATGTGTGGCAGCCTGCGCGAAGCACGAGGACGTGCTTGTGAAAAGAGGGGGAGAGATGTGACAGTGGTGGTCCTGTCACTATGCCTCCAATTGATCATGTGCCCTGGCTACTTGGCCAAGGGGATGTCCCTTTGGGTGACTGGCAAGCGCGCATGACTCTTGCCCGGGAGGTGTGGGTTCAATCCCCGCCCGGGCCCTCTTCACCTTGCCACACTTACATCTCTAAGATCCTTGAGAAGATTGTCCTGGAGCAGCTACATGAACATCTACACAGCAACAAGCTCTTTGAAGCTTTCCAATCTGGATTCAGAGAACACCATAGCACTGAAACAGCACTTGTCAAAGTCTCTAATGATCTTCTTATAGCTTCAGACAGAGGTCTCGTCTCTGTTCTTGTACTTTTGGACCTCAGTGCTGCATTCGACACCATCGACCACAGCATCCTGCTGCAGAGACTAGATCATGAAATAGGGATTAAAGGAACTGCCCTAAAATGGTTTAAGTCATACTTATCTGACAGGTTTCAATTTGTTAATGTTAATAACGACCACTCAGAGTATAGCAGAGAGTTACGTATGGTGTACCGCAGGGTTCAGTCTTAGGGCCAATCCTCTTCATTCTTTACATGCTCCCATTAGGTGGCATCATCCGGAAGCACTCAATCAATTTTCACTGTTATGCGGATGATACGCAACTCTACTTGTCCATGGAGCCAGATGACAGAAGCCGCCTCATCAATCTGCAAGACTGTCTGAAAGACATTAGATCCTGGATGTCCTCTAACTTCTTGCTACTGAATTCAGATAAAACTGAGGTTATTGTGTTTGGACCTAAACATCTCAGGGACACATTCTCTAATCAGATCGCTACTCTAGATGGCATCACCCTGACCCCGAGTACAACCGCGAGGAACCTTGGAGTCATTTTTGACCAGGACCTTTCCTTTAGCTCCCACATAAAACACGTGACTAGGACCGCCTTCTTCCATCTGCGCAGTATCACTAAGATTAGGAATATCCTCTCCCAGAGTGATGCTGAGAAACTGGTGCATGTATTTATCTCTTCTAGGCTAGACTACTGCAACTCTCTCCTGTCAGGATGTCCGAAAAACTCTCTAAAGAGTCTCCAGCTGGTCCAGAATGCCAACACGTTCTCACTCCCAGTGCGTCAACAGCCTGACGAACGGTCACTGTCCCTCATCGTCACATGCCTGACTCATTAGGTGCCCGTTTTTCGTCAGGTTTTGACGCGCTCGGCTTTCAGTTGATTCCAATGCAGTCCCCTTCGCGGCGATATGTGACGCTCAGAGCAAGTGATCCAGCTGAGCCGGCTGCGGCACTGACGGACGCTGTGAGCAGAGGAAAACTTTTTTTATTTTTTTTAATTTTTTTTTTACTTTTCCTTAAAGCTTTATTGAACCTGATGCTGCTGTGTCTGACGTAGCTTTCGGCAAGGACGTCCTTTCGGTTATCTATTTATTTATTTATTTAGTGATCATGGTGTTTGGTGCAGAATAATAAATAAATAAATAAATTAGGTCGGAAGCTACGTCAGACGGGGGGGGGGTTGTGGATTCTACAGGTGAAGACCACTTCCGCATTCAAAAAGCTGCTCTGTTTAATCAATATTCTGAAGAAAGATCTGATTATTAGCCATAATGCTGTAACCATCCAAGGAAGACTGTGTAACAATATTATGTGCTTCTGCTGAGTCCAAAAGCCCTTTGTAATATCAACTTTATTTTAAGAAAACACGCTTTGTTTCCAATGTCATATCACGGAGAAGCACTACATTACCCATAATCCTCATATTTATCAGCGACGTGTCTGATTGGTTGAGCTTGCTGTTACCAGCAAATGAAAAAATAAAACAAATTGAGCTTATATTATTTTCTTAGTAACTAAAAGGTCTTAATATCTTTTTTGTTTTCTACATTGAATAAAAAAACGGTGCTATATTGTTAAAATTCAACAATAAAGTGCATAAAAGTTGGCTTGACTTCTTTCTTTTTTTTCATAATTTTCACCAGCATCTTTCTGGTCCACATCACATCACATTTATTGTAATTTTTAATTCAATGAGTGAAATGAGTGAAATTTTATTTTTTATCTGAAAAACATTATTATGAATTCAAGGGTCAGAGGCAGTGGCGTCATTTCAGTTTTAGACAAGGTATGGCAAGGACCAACCCCTCCCCGGAGGGTCCGGGGGGTAGAGCCCCCCGGCCGAAAATTTGTGCGCATTGTAAATTGAAATGCAGCAATCTGGTGTGATTTGAGAGCAAAATCACGAAGCTTTCTGAATTATCACTATCAATGCTATGGATTGGATGACCACACAAGGGTTCATATAACTTTGGAAAATAAATCATTAGTGGGGTCTGAAAAAGTCAAACAGAGCTGGTAGCTGATGTAATAGTGTGATAAATAATTTCCCAGGACAACTCAAGCTTTTCCAGGACCTTTGACACATTTTCTCAATTTCCATGTGTTTTCCATGACTGGATAACCATTTTCCAGGTTTTTCCAGGACACGTGGGAACCCTGACTCACCTTCTACAAAGATTTTTAACAAGTATTTTCTTGTTAAAATCCATTTGTAAATAATCTCTGAAGACAAATGAATAGGCTATTTTAAGTTTATCCACTCCGTAAAAGGTGTCTGTATCCTGTCTTAATTTCTTTTGTGTCAACAAATTATTGCAAAATGAGTTCATTCACTGCTAATCTACAGTACATGTTTCTACAGTAAGAACAGCAAAGTTTAACAGCAAAGTCAGAATAAATTTAATCTGGAAACAAATTAAAATTTTCACAACTAAATTAAATGAGTGATTCCTCCAGATGCTGCTGTGTTTCACTACATTCAGGTAGCCTAATGTTAGAGATGGGCTTGCTTGGGACTTGTTTGTCTCAATTAGAAGTTTTTGTGATTTGTGACAAGATAAACAGCCTCCACACTCCACAGACAGCTGTCATTAACCTGTTCTTAACAAGATGACTGCAGCAGCTTCACTGTGTTTCTCAAATAAGAGCTTTCATTTTACTGTGCTCTAAGTAGCTAGTGTTAGCCAAACAAGCACTGAAATATGACTCATATTTAAGCATGTAGAATAAGTGGTAGGCTAAGTTGTTAGCAGGCACCACTGGGAAGTCATGTTGATGGCTTTATAACTCACGGAGGTTTTAGTCGCTCCACATTCACGTCTGCAGCACATGGAGTTATACAGTCAGAGTTACATCTATGATGCAGCGACGCGCACTCGTACACGCGCTCTCACAGACACAGCGCACGGTGCGGGGCAGCCCCGCCCCTCAGTGAGACAGAGAGAGAGAGGAGCAGCAGAGAGGAGCAGCAGAGAGGAGCAGGTGAGAAAGAGGCAACACTATCGCGAATCGGTCAGAGAGAATTACAACAGGACACAGTACGCCGTAAAAAGTCCCGGTACGCCAGGGGTTAAAATCTATAAGCGCCAGTACTCTGAACATTTTCTACCAAAGTCAAGGTATGGCGAGTGCCATACACCGCCATACCCAAATGACGCCACTGGTCAGAGGTAACTGATTAGTGTTAAAATTAACCTTTTTGACCCTGTTTCCTTGAATAAATCACTAAGACTTTGATGCGGGAAGCTGAGATTTTGATTTGATTTTGTTCAGAGCACTAGGGACAAAGTTTCTGTAGAATTTCAGACCTGTCGGACGTCCAGAAGTAGGGTTGGGCGGTATGAGCAAAATCTTATATCACGGTATGAGTAATTTCATATCACGGTAACGGTATATATCACGGTATGTTTTTTTCCCCTTGTAAATTCAATTAATGGCTTAAAATAACCATACTGTCGCATTTGATCATTTTCCTCTTTTATTTTTTAACTTGGATTTCTATATATATAAAAAAAAAAAAAGACAGGAAAAATGCCAGAGCAGTCTGGCTCCAGTTAGTGCAATTATATAGGCTATATATATAAAAAAAAGAAATCACAGAATCACAAATTAGCATTTTACAAAAATGCCTACGGTCTGTGCTGTTTATGGCTGTTCAAACAGGTCAAACCGGGAAAATCAAAGAAGTTACTTTAGAGTTCCTAAGTAACCTTTACAGTCTATGGTAGTACACAAAGGGCTCAAATTTCAACAACTGACGGAAAAACGGTGTGTGGGAGGGACGGAAGTGACCATAATAAACAAAGAGTGTCCTAGCCTGTCCTACAGTAAAAATGGCACATGGAGGAGTAAAGCAATATGTTAAGCGGCAATATATATTTAAGCATCAAAGATGTAAACCCACATAGTTTGAAACAATGTTTAAAACACACACAGCCAGTGTCACAACTAAGCATAAAAAGCCCGCTAGCTTAATGCTAACGTATAATGTAAAACACCATAGACGGGCTAACAGAAATTAGCATCGCTTATAACTTGACTTACTCCTCTTCTGAAAAACTCTGACAAGTCAAACTTTAGGATGTGTTAGAGGTCTAATTCGTCTGTCTAACCATCAGAACTATGACACATGAAACGGTAAACACAGCTGATCGATCGAAAAAAATTACGGCTGGAGTGAATTACTTTCACTTTTCACTTTTTCGTCTTGTTGGGCGGGTCGGGCTGCCTCCGTTTCCTCGTGACTCCCACTCATGGATTTATTGTCATGGATTATGCTCCCACTTCTGCCTTCACTCTCCGCCTCAGCCATGGTTGTTATCACTCCGGTAACCGGTAAAGCTGTTTCTTCTTCGTCGTGCTCATGCAACCACGCCAAGCAGTCTGCTGCAGTGCCGGCTCCCCCGTGTGTGGAGGTGGTGTACAGTGACTTCAGAGAGATGCCGCAGACAAACATGTTGCTCTTTCTCCGGTATAAACGGTATTGCAAAATCTCTACCGGTAGACATTTTATACCGTCACACGGTATAATACCGTCATACCGCCCAACCCTATCCAGAAGGGTAACAGCTGACCGTCCAGGCTCGTTTCTCAGCCTTCAAAGCCTAGATTTAGAAGCCTTTTGTCTAATAACGTCTACATCCTTGGGGTTATAAGGCTGAAAGTTTCATGTATTTTTCCGGGGGCCTAAGGCCATCCACCGTGTGCAGTTTCAAACCCGTGCGACCTTCACAAGTGTCAAAGGTCACTGATTTGTGACCTTTTTGACCCCGTTTCCTTGAATAAAACACCAAGACTTTGATGCGGGAAGCTGAGATTTTGATAGGTTGTCCAGAATGTCTAGTAGATTGTGTGTGCAAAGATTCAGAGCTCTGTGACATTCAGAAGGGTCACAAATAGCCAAAAAGCAATGCTCCTTTCTCTGACCTCTTATTAAAGGAGAAATCTTTAAACAGCAATTCTTTAATAGCTTCCAGATGCTTTGGCCTATCAGGCTGAATTTTTAGCTAAAGGAGCTGGTGTACGATCAGGAAGTAGGGGAGCTGTGCATAAAGCCAATTGGTAAGTGTCAAAGGTCACAGGGGTCAAACATCAAAGTGAATCCAGCCATTCCTGCTTTTTCTCAACAAAACATACACGCCTTATGTTATCATCATGAAATATAAATATGTTGTATATCAGAGAGTCCTCTATCAGAATATTTTGGTCCCGTTGCTCTAGGGGCCCCGGGGGGCCACTTGGCTTTCCCATGCTCCCACAGAGTTGGGTGTCGGGGTAATGGATAAGGGCCTCACCATGAGTCCACAGGCCAAGTTTCAAGTGATTTGGTCGGTTTCTATGGAAACGGCGGCCTCAAGGATACAGAGGAATGCGGCTGTTTGAAGCCCTGCCTCTCGAAAAGTAATGGCTCAATCAGGACCGAAGACACATCTACGCGTTCGTCTTGGGCCCCCGAACCATATATTACGAAATCAGAACTGCACGACTTTTGGAAATGTGTTTAGTCTATTTCGGCTTTTCTGACTAAGAGGGTCTCTCAAGCTTTAAGTCTGACAGACTCTGAGTCAGAAAAGCCGAAATAGACAAAACACATTTCCAAAAGTCGTACAGTTCTGATTTTTTTAATACATGGTTCGGGGGCCCAAGACGAACGCGTAGATGTGTGTTCGGTCCTGATTGAGCCATTACTTTTTGAGAGGCGGGGCTTCAAACAGCCGCATTCCTCTGTATCCTTGAGGCCGCCGTTTCCATAGAAACCGACCAAATCACTTGAAACTTGGCCTGTGGAGTCATGGTGAGGCCCTTATCCATTACCCCGACACCCAACTCTGTGGGAGCATGGGAAAGCCAAGTGGCCCCCCGGGGCCCCTAGAGCAACGGGACCAAAATATTCTGATAGAGGACTCTCTGATATACAACATATTTATATTTCATGATGATAACATAAAGCGTGTATGTTTTGTTGAGAAAAAGCAGGAATGGCTGGATTCACTTTGATGTTTGACCCCTGTGACCTTTGACACTTACCAATTGGCTTTATGCACAGCTCCCCTACTTCCTGATCGTACACCAGCTCCTTTAGCTAAAAATTCAGCCTGATAGGCCAAAGCATCTGGAAGCTATTAAAGAATTACTGTTTAAAGATTTCTCCTTTAATAAGAGGTCAGAGAAAGGAGCATTGCTTTTTGGCTATTTGTGACCCTTCTGAATGTCACAGAGCTCTGAATCTTTGCACACACAATCTACTAGACATTCTGGACAACCTATCAAAATCTCAGCTTCCCGCATCAAAGTCTTGGTGTTTTATTCAAGGAAACGGGGTCAAAAAGGTCACAAATCAGTGACCTTTGACACTTGTGAAGGTCGCACGGGTTTGAAACTGCACACGGTGGATGGCCTTAGGCCCCCGGACAAATACATGAAACTTTCAGCCTTATAACCCCAAGGATGTAGACGTTATTAGACAAAAGGCTTCTAAATCTAGGCTTTGAAGGCCGAGAAACGAGCCTGGACGGTCAGCTGTGACCCTTCTGGACGTCCGACAGGTCTTAAATTCTACAGAAACTTTGTCCCTAGTGCTCTGAACAAAATCAAATCAAAATCTCAGCTTCCCGCATCAAAGTCTTAGTGATTTATTCAAGGAAACAGGGTCAAAAAGGTTAAATTTAACACTAATCAGTTACCTCTGACCCTTGAATTCATAATAATGTTTTTCAGATAAAAAATAAAATTTCACTCATTTCACTCATTGAATTAAAAATTACAATAAATGTGATGTGATGTGGACCAGAAAGATGCTGGTGAAAATTATGAAAAAAAAGAAAGAAGTCAAGCCAACTTTTATGCACTTTATTGTTGAATTTTAACAATATAGCACCGTTTTTTTATTCAATGTAGAAAACAAAAAAGATATTAAGACCTTTTAGTTACTAAGAAAATAATATAAGCTCAATTTATTTTATTTTTTCATTTGCTGGTAACAGCAAGCTCAACCAATCAGACACGTCGCTGATAAATATGAGGATTATGGGTAATGTAGTGCTTCTCCGTGATATGACATTGGAAACAAAGCGTGTTTTCTTAAAATAAAGTTGATATTACAAAGGGCTTTTGGACTCAGCAGAAGCACATATTGTTACACAGTCTTCCTTGGATGGTTACAGCATTATGGCTAATAATCAGATCTTTCTTCAGAATATTGATTAAACAGAGCAGCTTTTTGAATGCGGAAGTGGTCTTCACCTGTAGAATCCACAACCCCCCCCCCCCCCGTCTGACGTAGCTTCCGACCTAATTCATTTATTTATTTATTTATTATTCTGCACCAAACACCATGATCACTAAATAAATAAATAAATAGATAACCGAAAGGACGTCCTTGCCGAAAGCTTCGTCAGACACAGCAGCATCAGGTTCAATAAAGCTTTAAGGAAAAGTAAAAAAAAAATAAAAAAAAATAAAAAAAGTTTTCCTCTGCTCACAGCGTCCGTCAGTGCCGCAGCCGGCTCGGCTGGATCACTTGCTCTGAGCGTCACATATCGCCACTGTAGTGTATTGGAGTACCATAAGTGTAATACTCAGTTTGGTCCATAGGTGGCACTGTAGCTGTATTGTATTGTTTTAACTGTGCTTGGTTGAGACCACAGAATAAAGACAGCGGTAGACTGACAAAACAAGGCTTCGTCCACTTCATATATTACATGGTGTCAGAGTGAAACCTGAAAGAAAGAAAAAAAAAGGAAGAAAATGGAGCAGATGAAACCGCCGACCTCACTAAGTCTAGAAGGAAATCTAGCGGAAAATTGGAGGGTCTGGATCCAGAGATTTGAACTTTTCCTTGTCGCCAGCGGAATTGGTGAAAAGTCCGACGCAGTGAAAAGAGCCACGTTCCTGCATGTGGCCGGGGACGAAGCAATTAAGGTATTTAACACGTTTGACTTCGATGAGGACGCCGATGATTACGACGTGTTGAAAGAGCTGTTCCGCCGACATTGTGAGCCAAGGAAAAATGTGACATATTTGAGACACCTATTCTTCACACGAGTGCAAGGAAAATCAGAAACTGTTGATGCATATGTGACTGATTTGAAGAGTAAAGCAAGAGACTGTGAGTTTGAGCATCTTACCGACTCACTGATTCGGGATAGAATCGTGTGTGGAATTATGGATGATCAAGTCAGAGGACGACTACTGAGAGAACCTGACCTCACGCTACACAAAGCAATAGACATTTGTAGAGCCAGTGAGTTAAGCCGGAGTCAGCTCAAAAGTCTACATGAGGAGGTTGAAATTCCTGTTCATAAAGTCACCAAGCAAAAACAACATGATAAAAAGAAAGATAATGGTGCTACATCACAGAGCACAAAGATGAGAAATCAAGGAAACTGCACCAGATGTGGCTACAGGCATGAGCCGAGGAAGTGCCCTGCCTACGGACAAGTGTGCAAAGCCTGCCATAGAAAAAATCATTATGCAAAAATGTGCAACTCACGAAGACACACAGACAACCATAAAGTGCAACAAATAAACAAGGCAGAGGCAGATGACCAAGAATTCTTTATTGGCTCAATCCAAGCAGAAGCACATGACCATCCAGTCTCGCAGATTAATACTGTGGATGCAAAGAAAGAAAAGTGGCATGAAAATCTGATTGTCAACAAGAACGTTTTGAAAGTCAGACTGGATACGGGAGCTGATTGTAACGTCATTTCCATGAGTCACCTCAGAAAGTTGAGAATGGACAAAAAGGTGAGCAAATCTCACTCCAAGCTTGTTGCTTATGCAGGCCACCGTATTCAAGCTAAAGGAAAAATCATGTTGACATGTCAGTACAAAGATAAAAACTATGATGTTGAGTTTGAAGTAATAAAGAACAAGGCACCTGCAATTCTGGGAGGAGAGTCATGTGAGGAAATGGGTCTTGTCAAGAGACTGCATGTGCTTAAAACAGAGAGTGACATTCTTGGTGAATTTGAAGATCTATTCACTGGATTAGGCTGCGTACCGGGAGTATACCACATTAAGACAGATCCAGAAGTCACTCCAGTTGTTCATGCACCCAGGAGAGTGCCTGTCGCGCTGAAAGACAAAATTGAAACAGAGCTGAAAAGAATGGAAAGCTTAGGTGTGATAACCAAACAAACAGAACCCACAGATTGGGTAAATAGTATGGTGACTGTAACAAAACCTAACAAAGTTCGGATCTGCATTGACCCACAAGATCTGAATACTGCCATTAAACGAGAACATCACCCACTGCGCACAATAGAAGAAGTGGTAGCTGAAATGCCAAAAGCCAAATTCTTTTCAGTTTTGGATGCAAATCATGGATTTTGGCAAATCCAGCTAGACGAAGAAAGCTCTCACCTGTGTACATTCAACACACCATTTGGAAGATATCGATTTAGAAGACTTCCATTTGGTATATCATCAGCACCTGAAGTGTTCCAGAGGTGCATAGCCAGACACCTAGAAGGGCTAGAGGGTGTAGTCAATGTTATAGATGACGTCCTAGTGTGGGGAGAGAGCATAGAGCAGCATGACCGTCGTTTGAGGCAACTGCTGGAACGCCTCCGAAGCATTAATCTGAAACTGAACAGAAGTAAGTGTAAGATAAGAATGACTGAAATCACTTACATTGGACATGTACTCAGTGAGCAGGGACTCAAGCCTGATCCTGAAAAGATCAGAGCCATTCAAGACATGCCCGCACCAGAGGATAAAGCCGCGCTCCAGAGGTTCACTGGGTTACTACAATACCTCTCTAAGTTCATCCCCAACCTCTCGGACATAAGTGCCCCTCTGAGGAAGCTGGACGGAAACGTGGAATGGCACTGGGGGACAGAAGAACAACAAAGTTTTGACAAACTAAAACTTCTCGTCAGCCAAGCACCAGTACTCAAGTACTATGATGTCGACAAGCCAGTTACATTATCTGTTGATGCAAGCTCTGAGGGCTTAGGAGCAGTGCTACTTCAAGAAGGGCAGCCAGTAGCATATGGCTCCAGGGCATTAACTGACTGTCAAAAACGTTATGCCCAAATCGAGAAAGAATTGCTTGCAATAGTGTTCGGCTGCGAGAAGTTCCATCAATATCTATATGGACGACATGTCCATGTAGAAAGTGATCATAAGCCACTGGAAGTGATATTCAAAAAATCACTCCTCAGCGCCCCAGCCAGACTGCAAAGAATGCTCATGAGGCTACAAAAGTACAGTCTTGAGGTCAAGTACAAACCAGGCAAGGAGATGCATATCGCTGATGCTCTAAGCAGGGTGTTTCTGAAAGAACACAATGAGAAACTCCTTGATGAAGAACTGGAAGTCAACTGTGTCAACCACCAACTCCCAGTAACAGAGGAAAAATTGCAGGAGTTCAGAAAAGCAACGGCAGAAGATGTTGAGTTGGGACTGGTCGCAAATGCAGTTCAGAAAGGATGGCCAGAAAAACAGAGTCAACTTCCAGACAAAATCAAACAGTACTGGACATTTAGAGAAGAACTGGCTTATGTGGATGGACTCATATTCAAGAACTCAAGGTTGGTAGTACCACACACACTGAGAAGTGAAATGCTCAGAAAAATCCACGAGTCACACATGGGTATGGTAAAGTGTAAGGAGAGAGCCCGTGATGTACTGTACTGGCCGGGCATGGCCAAACAGATAGAGGAAGTTGTGGCTCATTGTGCTGTATGTAACACACACAAGAACAATAATTCCAAAGAGCCACTAATGTCACATCCAGTGCCTGAGAGAGCATGGTCAAAGATAGGTGTGGATTTGTTTCACTTCAATGATGCAGAGTTTTTACTGTGTGTGGATTATTTTTCAAAGTTTCCAGAGATTGTCAAACTGAATGGAACCTCAAGCAAACATATCATCATCGGACTCAAGTCTATATTTGCGAGGCATGGTGTGCCGGATGAGTTATTCTCAGACAATGGGAGACAGCTGGTGAGCCAGGAGATGGTGGACTTCAGCGCCGAGTGGGGTTTCAAACACACCACCTCCAGTCCGACTTTCCCGCAGTCAAATGGGCAAGTTGAGAGGGCTGTCCAAACGGTCAAGAACCTGCTGAGAAAAGCACAGGACAGCGCTGGTGACCCATACTTCGCCCTGCTGGAGTACCGGAATACACCACTGAGCGGGGTTGGTCTCTCACCTGCTCAAATGCTCATGGGGAGAAGGCTCAAGTCAAAGTTACCAGTGACAAAGACATTGTTGCAGCCAGCTCTCTACAAAAATGCCAGGAGCGACCTTGTGAATAGACAGCAGAGACAGAAACAATACTTTGACCAAGGCGCCAGGACACTGTCTGATCTCCGAGATGGTGAAAATGTGAGGATCAGACAAGGCAGCAAGTGGGAACCAGCCACTGTGATAAAGAAACACAACCTGCCGAGATCCTACATAGTTAAAACTCCAAGTGGACAAGTGTACAGGAGGAATCGCAGACACTTGCTCAAAACTAAAGAGACTTCATTTCCAGGGACTGTTGACACTCCATCAGAGTACCCATGTCATGTGGAACAAGACACTTTGCCAAGTGTTGATCCACCTGGTCCTACTCCAGACTGTTCCACTGTACCACCGAGTCCAAAAGTGGTGACTGACAATACTGTGTGTACAAACAGCCCTGTGACAACAACACGCTGTGGAAGGCCTGTAAGAGTGCCGCAGCGTTATCTGGTCTAACCAGAACAGGCTGACTTAAGGACTGTTATGGGTTTAGTTCAAGGTTTGATTAAAGAATTGTGAAGAAAAAATAATAATAATAATACACACAGTGGTTGGTGTTAGTGTTACACATTGAGCTGTTGTGTACCGAGTGTAATCTTTTACATTTCAGTCATGACTTTAAGGTACATGTTTTGTTGAAAACTGAAATTCATATAGTTCAGTTAAGTCAATTGTTTTCTGATGTGTATGTAAATGTGCAGACTTATCTGATCAGTAATATCAGATGGCATTTTGGTTGGTTAATTAAGTCTAATCAGGACTACAGTGTGTTTGTTACAGTGCTTTTGTTAAACGTGGTTTAATAATATATCACATGTGTTTCATAACTGTTATGCCAATATTCTGCATAGAAAAAAAAAAACAATCTTGAAAAAGGGAGATGTAGTGTATTGGAGTACCATAAGTGTAATACTCAGTTTGGTCCATAGGTGGCACTGTAGCTGTATTGTATTGTTTTAACTGTGCTTGGTTGAGACCACAGAATAAAGACAGCGGTAGACTGACAAAACAAGGCTTCGTCCACTTCATATATTACAGCCACGAAGGGGACTGCATTGGAATCAACTGAAAGCCGAGCGCGTCAAAACTTGACGAAAAACGGGCACCTAATGAGTCAGGCATGTGACGATGAGGGACAGTGACCGTTCGTCAGGCTGTTGACGCACTGGGAGTGAGAACGTGTTGAGAATGCCGCAGCAAGGGTTTTGACAGGAGTTAGGAAGAGAGAGCACATCTCTCCCACCTCAGCTTCTCTCCACTGGCTTCCTGTAGGATTTAGAATAGACTTCAAAATCCTTCTGCTGACTTATAAGGCTCTTAATGATAAAGCTCCAACCTATCTGAAAGAACTAATCATTCCTTACTGTCCTACCAGAGCACTTCGCTCCCAGAATGCAGGTCTGTTAGTGACTCCCAGTATCTCTAAAAACAGACTGGGAGGTAGAGCCTTCAGTTACCAGGCTCCTTTACTGTGGAACCAGCTCTCTCCATGGGTCAAAGAGGCAGACACTCTAACTACATATAAGTCTAGACTAAAGACCTTCCTTTATGACAGGGCTTTTAGTTAGGGCTGGTTCAGGTAGCTCTGAACCATTTTATAGCTACGCTGCTATAGGCTTAGACTGCTGGGGACACATCTGGTTACACAGAGCCCTCTCCTTTCCTCTCCTCTCCTCTCCTCTCCTCTCCTCAGTATATTTTTGAACTGTCATTTTCTGCTGCACTTTGTAGTTTGGCCTTGGTGTCTCGCACTCTCTCTGTGTTTCCGCAGATCCACCGGAGCTCAATCTCTCTGCACCAGCAGCCGCCTGCATTGCCCCCCTCCCACCCCTTCCCCTGCTGTTAGACCGGCCTCCCCTTCCTTCCCATGGACCAGTCTGCCACCCAGTCCTCCCATCGAGCTGACCGGCTCTCCCTGCCCCCATGGTGTCAGAAGGTGAAAAGAGGAGAGAATTAAAGTAACACCAGTCGAAGCTCTCTGCGTCACGTGTGGTAATTCCAAGTGGGCCGCTACAGTGAAAACTCCCCGGCTGCAACAGACCTGCCATCCCTGCCGAGAAGCTGACGCCATCTCATCTGAGATCCAGCTACCGACCTGTTACCAGCCAGGTGACTTCGTTCGCATCCACATCATGCTCAGGCAAGATTAAAAAGGACAGCACACTAAGGGCCGGATTTACTAAAGGTTTGCGTGTATTAAAACGTGTGCAAACGTGATTGCACGCGCAAACACATGTGGAACCTGATCTACTAACCGGACGCACCGAGGATTGCGTCTCTCACACGGGCAAAATAGCACGTGCGATCCATTTAGCGTGTTTGCCTTGATGAATATGTAAATATGGGCGTTTCAGCCAGAACGTGCAGAATACTGGGAGGAGTAGATGCAAATAGATTTATTTAGCGCGTGCAATGTGATTTACCAAACCAGGAAGAGATTGCGGTGGCTGTTTTTGCGTCTTTATTCACCACGTCTGAAAACCATGTACTAACTGATACAACTTTGCCAAAACGTATGCGTTTATTGATTTGATACCTGTCAGAGCCCCGTGATCTTACATCTCTGCATTTCCTCACGTCTGGGTCATTCTGTAATAGTTTTTCAGCCGTGTTAAAAGTCATTTACGCGCCGTTACGCACGGGGCACGTCTGTCCTGCAGTGCGCTCCTCTCCTCTCCTCTCCTCTCACCTGGCTGCTCAGCTCCGTCTCTCAGTCCCGGTCCCGGACTGAGACACGTCACCGCTGCCTTCACCCGTCTTTAATCCCTCTGGTCGGTGGTCAGAGTGTTTAGATCCGTGTGTCCCACCTGAGCTCTCTATTAATCCACTCGATCATGGGCGGCACACACACACACACATATTACAGGTGTGTGATTGTCGCTGCAGCTGCTGCCTGTTCGTCACTATATGACGAGTTGGGCCATGTAGCGATTTGTGTTTATTTATCTAAACAGAGCGCGAGAGAGATGAACACACGTGCTGTCATTGTATGCATCGGATCAAATGTCATTCTGTCCCTTCGTCCGTCCAGCTCTCTGTCCACTCTCTCCATGGCGGAAACGATTACACGCGCAAAACCCTCATTTACATATTGCGGTTTGCACGTCTTTTCATTTAGCGGGTTACTCTTAGTAGATCACCTGTTTTGCGTGCACTAACCAAACTCGCAATATTATAGCGGGTGCAAACAATATAGCGCCCGCTATCTGGGATCTTAGTAAATCCGGCCCTAAAGGTACAACGACGGATACTGAAAAAGAGACATTGAGTGCGAAGGAGCAAAAAAGGACTATTCACACACATACAAGCTTACAGCGTAACTGAAGTGTTTTACATACTAACGTATCATATTTTGAGGTCAAAATAATTCGTGAGTTGATTTCCAATGCATAACGGTTCTGAAATTGGTGAATATTTCAAGAAGTGGCACATGTGTTTATGGAGTAATAGCCTAATGCACGACATGTCTGTTTATGAGAAAGTTTAAAGGTGAAGCTCTTTAGCTATTAAGGTCTATAGCGCTCATTTATGACTTTTTGTTGTTACTGTTTTATGCTAAAAAATCCTATTGAATGTCCATAATCTGTAAATGCTTGACATAAGTATTACTCTGTGGTAAATGATAACTACAGCTTATAAGTATAGACTCAAGCATAGGGCAATCAGAGGCTACAGTCGACCTAAAGCAGTTGCACAAACAAACAAAATGTCACTCCCAACAGAAGAAACGGACAATCCCACAGACACGCCACTCAAGTCTAGCTCATGTGAAAGAAAGCTAACAGAGAAAGGCCAAGAGATGCATAACGAAGACATCAAAAAACGTGTAAAAACATTTAACAAAGCTTATGACTCTTGGAAGCTAGTAGCGAGGGAGACAAGGACAAAACTAAAAACCCTCTGCTCATTAGAAGACCTCAATAAATTACAGCAAGGTATTGAAGCAAAGCACGACACCGTAAGACAGCAATATGAACCCATCCTACGTAACAGTAGCACCACATCTGAGATCGTCAACAAAATGGACGCCTGTGTTACACTAACAAAGGAATTCTGTTATCTCATAAGTAACCGTCTAGAGACTGTTAATGAAGATTATAATAATCAACTTGAGAAAGAAAGAGTAAGAGAAACGTTAAACAAAAATGAATATGGGTCTGTCTTTGGCTACACCAAAACTGAAACTGCAAGCTCCTTAAAGTCATCAGAGGAATCGAGCAACCACTCTGACTAGGGTTGCCAACCGTCCCTTGAAAAACGGAATCGTCCCGTATTTAGAAGGAAAAACACTCGTCCCGTATTGAGTGGGAACGGGACGCACTTTGTCCCGTATTACTGTGAGAGCCAACAAACAGTCAGTAAAAAGCCAATGGAAAATGAATAACAAGGCGCGCTAGATGAAAATTTACGGTAAACTCGTTCCCGGGCCCTGCCCTGCTCTGTGACCAATGAGCTGACAGCTTATTCACACACAAGTATGACGATCAAGAATACGCTCATCCCATTGGTCGAGCCTTGTGTTGCATACGGAAAAGATAGCGGAAGACAACAGAGCAGCATGGGTGACGATTCGAGTGACGACACTGCATTGGGGGGCGGAGGCGCAGGTGCACCGTCGAGAAATGATGGGACAAGTACTCCCCCAAGGAAAAAGAAGAAAAGGATGCAAAAATATCGGGAGGAATGGGAGAAGGAAAACAGCTGGGTGGGAAAAGTGCAGGACAACGAGTACAAAGCAAACTGCACGGTGTGCCGGCGCATATTTTCCATTGGACATGGTGGACTCGCAGATTTAAGACAACATGCTGCCAGCAGTGGACACATGAGGAACGTAAAAGAGAAGAGTACGAGGGAAACCATGAACACATTTGTTGTCCACCTGGCAACACCAGAGGCAGATCAGGTATGTGACGAATGTTTTGGGTTTGTTTTTGTTTTTTTAATATGGGAAAGTAGCAACTGCAATGTATATCAGCACAAAGATAGCTAGCCTAATATTACAGCGTTTTTTTCATGTACAAATAATAGAGAAGTAGGCTACAAATAAAATATGAATAAGTTCAGATAATTTGCAGGACCATACAGGCAGTTCATTCTAAACAATGTAGTAAAAATGTTTTCTTTTTTCTAATATACAGGTGACTGCTGCAGAGGTAGCACATACCTACCACACTGTAAAGCATGGGTTGAGCTATAACTCAGCAGATTGTGCTCTTCAGCTGAGTCTCAAAGCATTCAATGACTCTGGCATTGCCAAAAAGGTGTCCTGTGGGAGGACAAAATCAGAAGCAATTGTCACAGAGGTTCTGTCACCTAAGGCAATCGAGGAGGTGATTAAAAAATTGAAAAATGGTGGGAAAGCACTACCCTTCTCTCTTCACACCGACGCCTCAAATAAGGGAAATCGGAAGATGTTTCCCCTGGCTGTACAATTTTTCACACCAGAGAATGGGGTTGTCAATAAAGTTATAGATTTCATTGAAAATCCAGATGAGTCTGCAGAAGGAATAGTAAAAACCATACAAACCTCTCTGCAAAACATGGGTTTATCCCTAGATCATGTTTCTGCATTCAGCGCTGACAACGCAAATGTCAATTATGGCAGCCACAACTCTGTCTTCACAAAACTGAGAGAGGCCAACAGTGAAATCCTTCGTGGCAACTGTCATGCACACATCGTCCATAACACAGTGAAAAAGGCCCTGGACAAGCTCTCTGTGGATGTGGAAAACATTGTCCTCAAGGTATACAGTTTCTTTTCCAACTCTGCCAAAAGGAGAGAGTCACTGAAAGAGTTTTGTGAATTCTGTGATGTCGAATTCCATGAAATACTGCGTCATATGGTGACAAGATGGCTGTCACTCAACCCTGCAATCACCCGCCTGCTGCAGAACTGGGTCCCGCTGAAGTCCTATCTCATCAGCATTGGTGAAGAATGCCCAAAGTGCCTGAAAGACTTGCTGAAGTTGACTGAAGATGCTGCTGGAGAGGAAGAGCCAGACATGGTTGAAGTGTACCTCCTCTTCTGTAATAATGTCCTGTCCCTGTTTGAAGAGGTGGTGAAAAATCTGGAGAAGAATGTGACCACATCTGTTGACCTCTTCTCCATTATGGATTCTTTCCGGAGGAGACTCATTCAGAGAAGAGATGATCAATTCTATGGGTACCTAACCAAACAAAAGCTCCAGCGTCTCTCACCATCTGATGCTGATGTTGCAAAGCAGAAATTCACAGACTTCTTAAACCAGGCCATCACTTACATAACCCGTTTCGCAAATACCGCCATCTTGGACATCCCGCAATGCATTGTGGGTACGCACCGATGCACTCTGGGATTGAAAGCGTCCAAACAACACCGCAGCACCGTGCTCCGCGGCTCTGACAGACGGGCCATGGCCGCAATGGACACAGAAGTTAACTTTAGTAATATGACGGTTAGTCATAAATGTAAACGGAATCAAAATAAAACTAGTGAAACTAGTAAATCAACTTGGAGCACGAGCGTTTATAAGAACCAGGCGCATATTTGCAACAGGCTACTTATTTTTGCCATGACCAGCACCCATTATGCACAGAACAAGGAGGTCACTGCAGGAACACTGGAATAAAACTACTTTAACCCCCGACATATCTTTATTGACATCAGACAATAAATACGACAGCTTGTCTGTGTCACCACGACACAAGGAGCTGATCAGAGCTTCTATTAGTCCAGCACAACCTGTCACGCTCCCGTGTGTGTGTGTCTCTGTGTGTCTGTGTGCACCTGCAGGCGAGAGAGCGAGCTGGAGGAGCCGCTGACTGACAGGTGAGGACGCTGTAACACAATATTCTATTAAGGGATGTGAACATGTACTAAAATATGTACACGTGTAAACTGTGCAATGCTTTCCGTTTTAAACGTGTACACGGTACGGTTGCCGCCCCCCCTCCCGACACATGACAGCTGTAACCTGTGGTTCGTAATCACGGCCGTAGCCGCTGTAATATGACGAACCCGTGTACATATTTTAGTTCACATCCCTTGTATATGACCAAATAGTAATAGGCTATGTGTTACAGCGTCCTCACCTGTCAACAGCGGCTCCTCCTGCTCGCGACACAGACACACAGAGACGTGACAGGTTGTGCTGGACTAATAGAAGCTCTGATCTAGGAGTGTCAACAACACGTGTAAACAGGCACACGGATAACAAATCAACCGTTTAGAAAAATCAATAGTCGTTTACACGTCTTTTCCCCCCCTCCTCCTCAATCATTTCTCACCAATATATATTTTTAGGGGTGATAATGTTGCCTGAACTGCGTGTCAATTCCCCCCTCTATCTGCGCGTAGCCTAGCGGTCTCTTTCCAGCTGTCCCTTCAGAATAAAGGCCGAGGGGGGAAAAAAACAACAACAACACCGACTCCTCCGGCCTGCGAAGGAAGCTCAACATAGCCGCTTTGTGTTCATGTTCCAGCTTAACAAAACCTCAAGCCCCGGTCCGAGTTAACACGGTACGAAGCTGGTTATCAACTTGCTGCTGACGCTCAGCTCAACAGGTGAGCAGCGTCTTCCCTCAGCTGAACATCTGTAGGCGGAGACGCTCAGAGAGAAAGTCAACAGCAGCGGATCAGCTGATCTCTCCCTCCGTACAAACGCAGACAGAGGCGGCCGCCTCAATATTTATAATTCAGAAAAAACCCTGGTAGTAAATGTTTTCGATCCGAACCTGTCCGGTCGTGCCCGGTCCGATGACTGAGCCAAGGGAAGAGCCGGTAGCCTAAACTGTGGCCGTACATTTATTCAGAAAAGGTGTAGGCTATTGGTGCAGATTAAACTTGTAAATGAATGCTGCTCTCGATCCGACCCTTCCTTCTATTCTGACTCTTTTGAACAGTAACAACAACAGAGATTATATTATAGATTTTCTGTGCTGAGCATAAGAATTGTTTGAAATTAATAATAAATAAAAAGCCTTTGTTAGACAAAAAAAAAATTGTAAACGTTGACACCCCTACTCTGATCAGCTCCTGTGTCGTGGTAACACAGACAAGCTGTCGTATTTATTGTCTGATGTCAATAAAGATATGTCGGGGGTTAAAGTAGTTTTATTCCAGTGTTCCTGCAGTGACCTCCTTGTTCTGTGCATAATGGGTGCTGGTCATTGCAAAAATAAGTAGCCTGTTGCAAATATGCGCCTGGTTCTTATAAACGCTCGTGCTCCAAGTTGATTTACTAGTTTCACTAGTTTTATTTTGATTCCGTTTACATTTATGACTAACCGTCATATTACTAAAGTTAACTTCTGTGTCCATTGCGGCCGTAGCCCGTCTGTGAAAGCCGCGGGGCACGGTGCTGCGGTGTTGTTTGGACGCTTTCAATCCCAGAGTGCATCGGTGCATACCCACAATGCATTGCGGGATGTCAAAAATGGCGGTATTTGCGTAATGGGTTATTGAGAAGTGGTTTGACTTCTCGCCGGAAAACTGGCTTTTCCACCTGCAGCCCCTCTCTCTTGCATCTGGGAAGATCTCCTTTGATGACATGGACAACATAACCGAACGGCTTGGCCTGATTGGCAGGTGAGAATGAAAAAAATTAAAATTGCCAGTGTTGTGATAGACCATGTTTTAATATTATTGATGTTTTTAAACAAATGCAATTGATAGATAATATATACAAATAAATACATGATCATTAACTTAGTTAACAGTATACACATTATTATGCAATATTTTACACAAGATCTTACAAATTCAAACAGTTCATATACTTGATAGGTAGATGGATAAATAAGTAAGAATAATAAATAAAGTAAACTGTAGAGGTAGTTAACGTAGTATACAAAATTATGACTATATACAATCAGATTTCTTTTTTAGTTACCACTGTAAATAACTTTTCATCTCCTCTGTGGTAGGCTGAACATCTCCATGGATGATCTGTACGAAGAATGTGTAATTGCAAACAGTCTTCTGGAGCACCTCACTCAGGAAAAGGAATCGTGGCAGTCCAAAGGAACAGCAGAGAGGTGGATGGAGGTTCTGCAGGCAGCTGACCTTCCCAACATCCAAGCAGCTATATCCTTGTTCCTCAGCATCCCATCTTCCACTGGGTTTGTGGAGAGGATCTTCTCTTTTATGAATAACAAATGGACTGATGTGCGGAACAAATGTTCTACTGAATTAATCAAAGCTGAGCTCATTGTCAGCCTCAATTATGAACTGTCCTGCTCAGAGTTTTACTCTGCAGCACTCAAAGACAAACAACTCCTCACTGCCGCAAGAGAACAGAAGAAATACAAGTGGAAAAAGTAGGCTATGTCATGTGACAGCATGTTCTGGATGGTTATGTTAAATTAATTGTTTGACTGTTGTTAAAATTGTTAAAGCAGGAGTCAGTGATCCGGTCAGTGATCCGGTCGTTATCTACGCCTCCTCCTGCCGTTCTGTCTCCTGATTGGATAACGCTTGAATCCCACAAGGAAAGTTTTCTCCTGGTTTACAGCAGAGCAGAGTGACTGAGAGACCCGTGTCTGTGCACAATATCTTGTTATTGTTTCATTATTAGTGTTTATTATTCAGTTTTTTTAACAGTGTAGGCACAAGCCAATGGTTTGGTGATGCTGTCTGAGCCATCTTTTTTTTTTTTTTTTTTTTTAATGTGGAGAAGGTATGAAGTTATAAAAATTTGGAGTGATGAGTTTTCACAATATGTTTACAAGTTTACATTCTATCTGTTTGCACTTGCTGTTGCACTAAAAACACTATTACACATTATTATTTATTATTATTACAGGATGAAGTTTGTACATTCTATTTTTTTTTTTTTTTACATGAATTTGTACTGTTTGATGTTAAGCAGGGCAGGCTTATGTTTATGAAAAATATTTTATTCAGCTAATTTTGTTATTTAGTATTAAATTGAATTTCTGGATAATAATTTGTTTTCCATGTGTTCATGTCACACAAATAGCTATGTATCCAATTCAATGCAGGTTCAAGACAAATACTTATAAAAATAGTTTCACGCACAAAAAAGGGGGCTAAAAAATCAATCACAGCAGGAGACGTAAAGGCAATCGGGTCGGCCGGCATGTCCCGCGTGAGGTGTCCCTTTTTTTTTTTTCAGGGAGTTGGCAACCCTAACTCTGACTCAACCAGTACCCAGAGCGGTAGAGTAGACGCAGAAGCAGAGCTTGCTGCTAAGCTAGAGCAATCAAAGGCCATGGAAGAAATTCAAGCACAGAAAGCACATCTTCACAAGTTAGAAAGTGAATGGAAACTCAAAGAGGCAAAAATGTTGTCAGAAATGAAACAACGAGAGGTGGAAATGCAACAACAGTTGGAACAAGAGAGACCAAAACTGCAGCAGTTACAAGCAGAAAAAGACGTTGCTGTAGCAGCAGCTCGTGTGAGAGCATATGACAGTTTTGAAGGTTTTGAGAACCACAACGAAGAAATTAACAACAAAACTAGCCCTGCTTGCTACAGAAAGCTAAAAACTGAACCTCAATTGAATCCAGCCGCTACATCATTCCAACCTCGCCAAGCAGCTTCTGAAATGACAATGACCCAGAAGTCTGTCAGTTTAGCACAAGCAATTGCTAGCTCATTAAGTATGAATCGCTTGCCAGTCCCTGAACCCACCACGTTCAGTGGTGACCCTTTAAGGTTTACAGATTGGAAAATGTCATTCATGACTCTTATTGACAGAAAACCACTCCCAGCAAGCGAGAAGATGTTTTATCTAAAAAATTATCTTGCTGGAGAGGCACGCAAAGCTGTAGAAGGTTTCTTCTATCGAGATTCAGAGAATGCATACAATGGAGCGTGGAAAGTTTTACAGGACAGATATAGCTTTCCGTGATAAGCTCATGAAATGGCCAAAGATCAGCGCAAACGACCCACTAGCACTACGAGAGTTCGCCGACTTCCTCCAAAGCTGCACTGAGGCAATCCCACATGTCAAAGGACTAGCTATACTTAACGATTGTGAGGAAAACCACAAGTTGCTCAAAAAACTGCCAGAATGGATCGTTCGAAAGTGGAGTCGAATTGTTGTAGATGAACTTGACACATCAGGCAGCTATCCAGATCTTACATGCTTCACAGAGTTCCTGAGCAGAGAAGCACGGATAGCCTGTAATCCTATTGCTTCTCCATTGTTGATAAATTTCAAACCGATAGATGATAGAATCCCAAAGAGAGCCAAAGCCTTCAACACAAACACACAAACAAAGAGTTTCGCTCAAGAGAAACAAGAAGTAAACAGCAATAAACCAAAATCACCTTGCTTTGTCTGTAAAAGTGAAGCTCATGGTATCACAAAGTGTCCCACTTTTGCAGCTAAGAGTGTTGAAGATAAAAAGACATTTATTCATGAAAATCGGCTCTGCTTTGGATGTTTGAGAAAGGGTCACATGACTAAGGATTGTAGGAGGCGACACACGTGCAACACATGCAACCCTCGTCACCCAACCTGCTTGCACGAAGACAGGAAACAAAGACCTGTGGAAGCAATAACAAATTGCACAGAAGAACATGCGAGCCAGGAAACACACAAGGTCATGTCCCATACATCAACACAACGCACGTCTGCCACCTCAAGTATCGTTCCAGTTTTTGTGTCGTCAGTACAAGAACCACACAGAGAAATACTCACATACGCGATACTAGACACACAAAGTGATTCGACGTTTGTCTTAGATGATGTACTTGATAAACTGAATGTGGATGTCCAACCAGTAAAACTGAAACTTAGTACTATGACAGCAATTGACACAATAATATCGAGTAAGAGTGTTCATGGTCTACAAGTTCGAGGACTCCAATCTGAGAGCTGCATTCAACTACAACAGGCCTACAGCCGTGACTTTATCCCCGTGGATAAATCTTATGTTCCAACGAAAGAAACAGCGTTACTGTGGCCTCATCTCAGAAACTTGGCAGATAAGTTACCACCCCTCCAAGACTGTGATGTAGGGCTCCTAATCGGATACGACTGTCCAGCAGCACTAGCTCCTCGTGAAGTCATCTTAGGTGACAAAAATCAACCGTTCGCACAGAGATCAGAACTAGGATGGAGTATAATAGGCTCATCAAACCCCCACCTAGACAGACAAGGAAGTCAGAGCTTTGTGCACCGGCTCACAGTTAAAGAACTGCCAGTTACAGCAGCGACAGATGTTCTAAAGGCCCTAGAATCAGACTTTATTAAGAGAACTTATGAGGATAAATATGTGTCCCAAGAAGATGTTCATTTCATACAGTTCCTCAGTAACCACGGTAACACTTTATTTTAAGGGGTCCTTGTTCCTGTGTAGTTACCTAATTAATTACAGTGTAATTACCTATGTAACTGCATGTAATAGCATGTACCTACATTGTAAATACATAGTGTATTTTGGTGTACTTACAGGTCCTTGTTACACTTGTAATAAGAAATGCTTGTTACAATACCTGGTCAAAGTGGCCTCTCTCTTTGGGGAAGGGGTACATCTGCAAGAAAAATGGGTGAAACCACAACCCATGTTGCCTGGGCAACCTTTTCCATCAATCTTCCTCCTGCCTCTTGAGTCTTGGAACATGTATGCTGTTACACAACTTAGTCTATGTAACAGTTGTGTTAATACACCGTTGTTACACTTTGATACAGTGTAATAAGAACATTAAAGTGTACCTGCTGGGATACCTCAGTTCTTAACCATTAACTGCAATAACCAGTGTCTTCGATAGTGTACCACGTGTGCTGTTACACAACTTAGTATATGTAACAGTTGTGTTAGTACACCGTTGTTACTCTTTGATACAGTGGAATGAGCACATTAAAATAAAGTGTACCTGCTGGGATACCTCAGTCCTTAAACATTAACTGCAATAACCAGTGTCTTCGATAGTGTACCACGTGTGCTGTTACACAACTTAGTATATGTAACAGTTGTGTTAGTACCGTTGTTACTCTTTGATACAGTGGAATGAGCACATTAAAATAAAGTGTACCTGCTGGGATACCTCAGGCCTTAAACATTAACTGCAATAACCAGTGTCTTTGATAGTGTACCACGTGTGCTGTTACACAACTTAGTATATGTAACAGTTGTGTTAGTACCGTTGTTACTCTTTGATACAGTGTAAATAAGCACATTAAAATAAAGTGTACCTGGGATACCTCAGTCCTTAAACATTAACTGCAATAACCAGTGTCTTCAGTCTTGTACCACTTGTGCTGTTTCACAACTTAGTCTATGTAACAGTTGTGTTAATACACCGTTGTTACTCTTTGATACAGTGTAATAAGAACATTAAAGTGTACCTGCTGGGATACCTCAGTTCTTAACCATTAACTGCAATAACCAGTGTCTTCGATAGTGTACCACGTGTGCTGTTACACAACTTAGTATATGCAACGATTGTGTTAGTACACACTTGTTACTCTTTGATACAGTGGAATGAGCACATTAAAATAAAGTGTACCTGCTACATACTTACATGTAACATCATGCAGAAACTTGGTACTCAAGTATTTTTACATAAACCAATAACTAGAATAGCATTTTTTCAGAAAATGAGACAATGCTGGATAACTCAATTCATATGGAACTGAAAACATCATCAGCAATCTGTATGCATAAACCACACACTCAAAAAAATGCATTTCAGTGTTCCTTTATCGTCCTTTATTTTTATTATCCCCAAAAAACCACAAGGCTTGATCTTTTCCTGTCCTTTAATGGAGTCCTCTATTTCTCCTCCATAAAACTGAAATGATCACAGAAACACAATTTACTTACAGTACTTACAGTAGCATTGCATGAATAGGTACACTTCAATTAGCATCCAGATTAACAAAATGAAAAGAGTTAGCATAGACTGAAAGCTAGCAAGGTATATTTACCGAAAACATAACTAATCATGTCTTAATTACAAAAATACACAATCATGTAACACTATTGACATATTCTACTCACAGATAGACATTCCCCAAGGCAAAAGCGTCCAACAATATTATTTAGCAGTCTGTTTAGCCGTCTGTGCTCACTTTTACACCCGAGCATGAGAAGTGAGCATGCAACAGAAAAAACACAACATAGCTGGACTTGACGAGCCGAGCGCTCACTTCGATGCGGTTTCTCTGAACCAAAGAGAAGACCACTCACTCGGACGTGGTTTCTTTGAACAAAAGCACACACTTTTTTAACCCTCAAAGACAGTACAAAGACACTGGTTATTGCAGTTAATTTGTAAGAGTTGAGGTATCCCGACCCAGGTACACTTTATTTTAATGTGCTCATTCCACTGTATCAAAGAGTAACAACGGTGTACTAACACAACTGTTACATATACTAAGTTGTGTAACAGCACACGTGGTACACTATCGAAGACACTGGTTATTGCAGTTAATGGTTAAGAACTGAGGTATCCCAGCAGGTACACTTTAATGTTCTTATTACACTGTATCAAAGTGTAACAACGGTGTATTAACACAACTGTTACATAGACTAAGTTGTGAAACAGCATAAATGTTCCAAGACTCAAGAGGCAGGAGGAAGATTGATGGAAAAGGTTGCCCAGGCAACATGGGTTGTGGTTTCACCCATTTTTCTTGCAGATGTACCCCTTCCCCAAAGAGAGAGGCCACTTTGACCAGGTATTGTAACAAGCATTTCTTATTACAAGTGTAGCAAGGACCTGTAAGTACACCAAAATACACTATGTAATTACAATGTAAGTACATGCTATTACATGCAGTTACATAGGTAATTACACTGTAATTAATTAGGTAACTACACAGGAACAAGGACCCCTTAAAATAAAGTGTTACCGACACGACATCACACAGAAGGAGGACGGGCATTATGAGATGCCTCTCCCGTTCAAAGGCAACAGTCCGCCCAACCTGCCAAACAACAAGAGGTTAGCCACAGTTCGCCTACAGTGTCTTAAGAAAAAATTAAAGGCCAACAAACAATACTATGATCAGTACAAAACTTTCATGGAGGAAACCATTGTCAAGGGTGATGCAGAGCCTGCCCCTACAACATCTGAGGGACAGACAGAGTGGTACCTGCCGCATCACGGCATCTATCACCCCAGAAAATCGGATAAGTTGAGAGTCGTTTTTGACTGTTCGGCCAAGTTCCACGGTGTTTCTCTAAACGACACTCTGCTAACTGGACCTGATCTAATCAATCCTCTGGTAGGAGTACTTTGTAGATTCAGGAAGGAAGCTGTAGCCATTATCTGTGACATTGAAAGAATGTTTTATCAATTTTCTGTCACTCCTGAATCCAGAAATTATCTGAAGTTCCTCTGGTGGAAGGAACCACAAGAGTACAGGATGGCGGTCCATCTCTTCGGAGCCGCTTCGTCTCCAGGATGTGCCAATTTTGGTTTAAAGCATCTAGCACGACAACACAAAGCTAACTATCCTCTAGCATCAACATTTGTGGAGAAAAATGTTTATGTTGATGACGGGTTAGTCAGCGTCCCATCAGTCGATGAAGCCAAAAAATTGATCACTGAGTCGCAAGAGTTGTGCAAAAGAGGAGGCCTTCACCTTCACAAATTCAACTCAAATGAAGAAGCAGCGCTCTCTTGCTTAGACCCCTCTGAAAGAGCAGCAAATGTTGAGCCTCTAGGTTTAGATCCAACCCCATCAGAACGTGCTCTCGGAATTCAATGGTCGATAAAAGACGACACTTTCGGGGCGTCACGTGGCGTAGTGGTTAGAGTGGGCGCCCCATGTATAGAGGCACAGTCCTCGCTGCAGTCGGCCCTGGTTCGAGTCCCGCATTGGGCGCCATTTACTGCATGTCATTCCCCCTCTCTCTGTCTCCCCGTTTCCTGTCTGTCTCAACTGTGCTATCCATAAAGGCCTAAAAAATGCCCAAAAAATATACTTTAAAAGACGACACTTTCAGCTTTAACATCAGCTTGAAGGATCAGCCTTCAACTCGTCGTGGTTGTTTGTCTGTCATCGCCTCTCTCTACGATCCACTCAGATTCATCGCTCCATTCAGCCTAAGTGGAAAACGTATCCTACAAGAGCTTTGTCACAGAGGCATCGGATGGGATGACTCACTCCCAGAAGACATGCCACGGTGGGAGGAAAGGATATATGGTCTTCTTAAACTGAAAGAGGTCTCAATCCCAAGATGTTACCACCCACATGACTTTCAAAACATTGTCAGTGTAGAGTTACACCATTTTTCAGATGCCAGCTGTGTAGGATACGGTGCATGTTCTTACCTCAGGTACAAAAATGACAAGAATGAAGTCCATTGCAGTCTCGTCGTGGCAAAAGCAAGGGTCGCACCCTCAAAGGTCACAAGTATCCCGAGACTTGAACTTGCAGCAGCGGTGGTTTCTGCAAAAGTAAGTGTTCTGTTAAAGGGTGAGCTTGACATGAAAATTGATCAAGAGTTTTTCTGGACTGATTCACAAGTTGTGCTTGGGTACATCAACAATGATGCTCGTAGGTTCCACATATTTGTTGCAAACCGTGTTCAGCTGATTAGAGATAATAGTGATCCCAGTCAGTGGTATTATGTGGAAACCTCAGAAAACCCGGCGGATCACGCATCCCGAGGTCTTCATGCTTCAGACATTCACTCAACGAACTGGCTGCGAGGACCGAAGTTTCTCGTGAATTACATCTAACACCCAGCACTCCAGCAGAATTGCTCGTCGGTGATCCTGAAGTCAAGACAATTCAGGTGCTTGCAACCGAAGCCAAAAACTGCAACGACATCCTCAAGCGTCTGAGTCAGTTTTCCTCATGGACAAAAGGTGGTTGCAAGAATCAAGAGACTGAGGTCTAAACAAAAACATAGTGAACATGTGACTGTGGAGGAGCGTGAGAAGGCTGCTGAGGCAGTGATTAAAATTGTACAACAGCAAGCCTTCCCCTATGAGATAAAGATGCTTCAAAGTGAGAAAGACCTTCCAAATTCCCATCTGGTCTGAAGGACTTCTGTGTGTTGGTGGGAGATTAAAACAGTCATCTCTCTGTCACAAAGTCAAGCACCCAGTCATCTTACCAAACAATAGTCATATCACTAAGCTGATTGTGTCCCACTGCCATGCTAAGACGTGCCATCAGGGTCGAAGCCAGACACAAATGGAGCTTCGGACAAATGGATTTTGGGTCATTGGTGGGAGCAAGCTGGTTGCTAAACTGATACACACCTGTGTGCTTTGCAGGAAACTTCGACGGCCGACTGAGAACCAGCGGATGGCTGAACTCCCTAAAGAACGTCTTGAAGCCTCAGCACCTTTTACAAATAGCGGCATGGACTGTTTTGGCCCGTTTATTGTAAAGAAAGCCCGCAAAGAATACAAACGATATGGTCTGATTTTCACATGTCTGTACTCAAGAGCTGTCCATATCGAGATGCTCGAAGATTTGTCGACAGACTCATTCATCAACGCATTGAGATGCTTTATCAGCCTCAGAGGAGCTGTCCGACAACTACACTGCGACCAAGGTTCTAACTTTGTTGGTGCCAGAAATGAGTTTAAGGAAGCACTTAAACAATGCGACACCAAGCTACTGGAAATCTTCCTGTCTGAGAGGCAATGTGAATTTCTCTTCAACGCCCCCTCTGCCAGCCACACAGGCGGTGTCTGGGAACGGCAAATTAGAACTGTTAGAAATGTACTGAATGCTACTTTTGCCAGTGTCCAGGTCGACTTGATGACGCCTCTCTCAGAACACTGTTATATGAGGCCATGGCAATCGTTAACAGTCGCCCATTAACAGTAGATGGAATCAATGATCCTCATGCACTCGAACCTTTAACGCCAAATCACCTCATCATGATGAAATCTAAAGTTGCTCTTCCTCCCCCTGGAGTGTTTGTGAAGGAGGATTTGTACGCTACAAAGAGATGGAGGAGAGTTCAATATCTCATTGAACAATTCTGGGGTCGCTGGAAAAAGGAATATTTGCTTAATATATCCACAAGACAGAAATGGCACTTACCTCAGCGCAACCTCAGAGCCAATGATATTGTCATCATAAAAGACGACAACCTCCTGAGAAATCATTGGCAACTAGGACGAGTGGTGGAGACTGTTCAAGACAGCGACGGCTTAGTACGTTGAGTTAAAGTGCAAGTAGGAGAGCGAAAGTCTCAAAGGAAACAAGATCCCCCCTCCAAACCCTCAGTTATTGAGAGACCAGTCCAAAAATTAGTGCTTCTCCTTGAGAACTGATTAGAACAAACAAACACAACAGTTAAATGCACATTGCTTTAATGATATAATGTGTTACAAATCACTTGTATTTTTTGATAGTTCAACATGAAGTTACTCGTTTAGCTATTACAGTCAAGAAATCCTGTACAATTCATTTGTGTATTTGCTCATTCATTGTAGCAGGATTTGGTGGGAGTGTAAATGGCAGTTAATCTTGTCTATAATCATTTATGCAGTTCTGCCACTTTACGTCTTTCTTGTGCTTTTATTTTGAAGAACCCACTCTTATTTTGTTACTTCCTGTTATGCCGATGCTAGACTTCCTGCTCCCGTCTCAGCAGAACGACATGCTGCTCACGTTACTCCAGAGTTGGTAAAACATACACACAAACTATTTACATGTCGTAGCCTGTATTGAAACTTATGAAAGGGTGTTTAATTGCAGTTCGCTCCGTGTTTGTGTCATTGTGTTTTTCGTGTAAGGACTGTTACCGCGAGGTGTGTGTGGAAGACAGGCTGCTAGCAGGTTGTGCTCAAACTTAGCGCCCTTGGAAGCAGAAGGAGGTAGGAGGAGACTAATGGTGCATTAATTGTAAAGAGAGTGATTCATTTCATTTAAAACAAAGAGAAAACTGTCTTTATTTTCATTTACATAAAAGCTTTAACTCGTAGCAATTTAAAAAGGGTAATTCCATGTAAAATTCATTATTCAAGTTTACTAAAATGTATTTGTTTAAGTTTAAAAATGTGAACATGATTTCTATATATTATTCACTGAAGTCTGGTATTATGGCATTTGTATTTCTGTCCATTTTCGTAGTTTTCACGGTGTCATGGTGTCAGAAGGTGAAAAGAGGAGAGAATTAAAGTAACACCAGTCGAAGCTCTCTGCGTCACGTGTGGTAATTCCAAGTGGGCCGCTACAATCATTACTAGTTAGTATTTTACTGCATACCTCTTCCACCAGATAGCTGGAAAATTTGTTAGTTATACATGTGTATCCACATATATATGGATGTGCTTTTTTATTTACACACTGGATTAAAACTATACCAAATATATTAGACAGAAAAGAAACCTTTATGCAGGGGTTTCGTTACAAAGAAGTGTTTTCAACGTGATACATTGTTAATTGACATTTATCAAATACTGCCAAGTCAAATGTTTAGGTAGTCAACATATTGAACCCTGTATCACTAGGCCTGTATATCCAGTGGATATTTCAGGAAAAGCCTGAACCAGAGATGAGAAACTATTCTAAAGCAAAGACAGCTGATCTTTCTTTGTCACATTACACAGAACTATTCGGTCAATAAAAGAGATCACTTTTTGCCAATATGAACTAAATACAGGATTTTGTTTCGTACTTTGGTCAGTTTGAATCCGTATATTAGGGGATTCATAAGTGGAGGAATAAGAAGAAATTCCATAGAGATAAAGTTTTGAAGGCTTTGAGGTAAATCTGTAAAGTCAAATCTCATGTACATCAAATCAAAAAATCTAACAACACAGAATGTAAATAAAGAAATTAAATGGGGCACACATGTCTGCATAAACTTTGCCCTGTCATCTTTGGACCTCACACAAGTTCGAACAAGATGCATGTACGTCCAAACAATAAAAAACACATGAGACACATATGTGAAAATTGTAAAATATGCAAATACACTGTTTAAAAATGTGTTGACTTCCGGGCAAGCAAGTTTAACAATAATCCAGTTCAGACATAAGAGTTTCTGCATGGTCGAACCACATAACTTGAGTCTGGATGTTAGCAGAACATTGATGGAGAAAATACAGAGAGGAGTTAGCCAGGAGAAACAAACCAGCAGAGAGAGCTTCCTCTTTGACATGAACACATGATAGTGCAGCGGTCGACATATAGCCTGATACCTGTCATAGGCCATAACTGCTAAAATGGACAAATCACAACAAGCAAATGAGTACATGACAAAAGCCTGGAGAAGGCAGCCTTCATATGAGATTTCTGGTGAGGGCGACAGTAAATCCAAGAGGAATTTAGGGTAGAAACCTGTGGTCCCATAAAGTCCATTCATGCAAAAACTGCACAACAAAATGTACATAGGTTCATGGAGGTTTTCATCTGATATAATGATGGTGACAAGAGAGACGTTGATAAACAAAATCACACAATAATACAGTAAAGTGAGAGAGAACATAGTTAATCTGTAATTCATCTTCTCATTTATCCCTGAAAGAGTGAATATTCTGACAACAGAGACATTATCCATGGTTAGAGGACAAACCTTCAGTTATGAAATCTTCAAATTGTAACAATTCAATCTCTACTCATCTAATACTATGACCTACACTGAGGCTGTGCTGCCTGCTCTGACTCTGCTCCTTCAACACCAAGCATTAATAACAGCTTGGACGACAGAACAACTGGGATTTAAACACTGTTGTGGAAAAAAAAAAATTAAACATCAAAGGTTGAATAAGGAGAATTTTTATTAAAAGCTATATCTTTTCAAAAATAATACACCCACAGGCCGGTTGGGGGATGCAGAATACAAGTATTGCTTTTCCAAAAAAAAAAAAAAATTTAGTCTGGATAAAATAATTTAAGAAATTTTGATAGGTTCAACAATGACTTCCTGTTTACCTCACACCAGCCAATAGCCGCCATTGGGGGTCACTCCACTGTTTTGCTAAGCCTCCTCCCTGTCATGTGGATTTGTTTTCAAGGAAATCAATCAGTGGATCGATGGATTATATACATGTTACGATGTGTGTATTTGTGTAGTCTTCTCTGTCATAAACACGTTACTTGTCTGTACACAACATCTATTGCACGTCTGCCCGTCCTGGGTGAGGGATTCCTCCTCTTTTGCTCACCCTGAGGTTTCTCCTGTTTTTTTCCGTGTTAAGTGCTTTCTTGAGAGTTTTTCCCTAAATCGATGTTGGGACTCGGGATAATGCTGTGTAAAGCCATTGTTTGTAAAAATGGGCTTTATACAAATAAAATTGCAATTAGGAGGCAAGTCTGTGAAAACCGAACTACAAACACTGAAAAAAAGACAAACACAGACATCATAACTATACACTAACGTTACAGAAACACCTTACTCTGATGAAAAGTTCATTTGTTGAACAACGAGCAACAGAGGCTGTTAGCTACAGCTAATTTCAATAGCATAGCATGTGAGTACATGTTACAGATCAGATTTCTTTCTTTCTTTCTTACTTATGTTGTCATTTTAATCAGTACTAGTTCGTATTTCACTGCATACCTCTTCCACCAGATAGTTGGAAAATTTGTTAGATATACATGTGCATCCATACGGATGTGCTTTTTTATTTACACACGGATTAAAACTATACCAAAGACAATTTGAAAGAAAATTAACCTTTATGCAGAGGTTTCATTACAAAGAAGTGTTTTCAACATGGTACATTGTTAATTGACATTTATCAAATACTGCCAAGTCAAATGTTTAGGTAGTCAACATATATTGAACCCTGTATCACCAGGCCTGTAGATATCCAGTAGATATTTCAGGAATCCCTGAACTAGAGATGAGAAACTATTCTAAAGCAAAGACAGCCGATCTGTCTTTGTCACATTACACAGAATTATTCAATCAATAAAAGAGATCACTTTCTGCCAATATGAACTAAATACAGGATTTTGTTTCGTACTTTGGTCAGTTTGAATCCGTATATTAGAGGATTCATAAGTGGAGGAATAAGGAGAAATTCCATAGAGATGAAGTTTTGAAGGCTTTGAGGTAAATCTGTGGAGCCAAATCGCATGTACATCAAATCAAAAACTATTACAACAAGGAATGTAACTAAGGAAATTAAATGGGGCACACATGTCTGCATAAACTTTGCCCTGTCATCTTTGGACCTCACACAAGTTCGAACAAGATGCATGTACGTCCAAGCAATGAAAACCCCATGGGACACATATGTGAAAATTGTAAAATATGCAAATACACTGTTTAAAAATGTGTTGACTTCCGGGCAAGCAAGTTTAACAATAATCCAGTTCAGACATAAGAGTTTCTGCATGATCGAACCACATAACTTTAGTCTGGATGTTAGCAGAACATTAATGGAGAAAATACAGAGAGGAGTTAGCCAGGAGAAACAAACCAGCAGAGAGAGCCTCCTCTTTGACATGAACACATGATAGTGCAGAGGTCGACATATAGCCTGATACCTGTCATAGGCCATAACTGCTAGGATGGACAAATCACAACAAGCAAATGAGTACATGACAAAAGCCTGGAGAAGGCAGCCTTCATATGAGATTTCTGGTGAGGGCGACAGTAAATCCAAGAGGAATTTAGGGTAGAAACCTGTGGTCCCATAAAGTCCATTCATGCAAAAACTGCACAACAAAATATACATAGGTTCATGGAGGTTTTCATCTGATATAATGATGATGACAAGAGAGACGTTGAAAAACAAAATGGCACAGTAATACAGTAAAGTGAGAGAGAACAGAGTAACTCTGTAGTTAAGAGTCTCGTTTAACCCTGACAATATAAAAATTCTAACAACAGAAACATTATCCATGGTCAGAGAGCAAATCTGCAGTTATGAAATCTACTTTCTGTAACAATTCAGTTTCAATTTGTCTAACACCTATACACTAAGGTTACACACAAATACCACCAATGACTTTGAACTCCTCTTCCCTGTGTCACAGCATCAGTAGTAACAAGGGGGTTATCATGCTGCAATTAATCCCCTAGCAAATCTGCCCTCTCTCTAACATCTATTAATATACTGTACTGTTTTAACTACAACAACAAGAAACACATGGGAATAAAACTGTTTGTTCATCCAGTCACAGACATGTTGAAGTGAAATACTATGCAAGTTGGAGGGTCAAGGAAAACAACAACACCACCACCACTAGCCTGCATCCACACATGACAGTGCATCTGCCAACACATTCTCAATCCCCTTCTTGTGGCAGATCTGTAAATCAAAATCCTGCAGGGGCAAAGACCACCACATCAACCGCTGCATAATGCAAACGTTCACGGAAGGAGCTGACATAATCTAACACATTGTGTTCCACACATGCAACATCTGAAAGTCATTTATCTTTTAACAGGCACAAAGTTCCCTGCACTGTGTGGCCGATAGGTCAGCTGGGCTGAAACCGAGGGATTCTTGAGTCGTTTCCCTTACTGCAAACAACAAGAGTGAGTGGACACCTTCACTCCCACACCACAGAGAACCCTAACAAAACATTACTGGTATTTCCCGATCTATTTTATTACTATTTATCTGTTTAAGTGACTTGTTATTGTATTATTTTATTATTATTTTATATTTTAAAATCAAGGTCAATTAATAAATTATAATGTGTTATTACAGATAAAGCCACCCAACTATTGTTTAAACAAGATTCACCACTATCAACTTCAATGTTAAACCCCTGACTACATTATTCATCAATATATTTTTCATCGTAATTCTTTTGTACTTTTACGCAGTGGTTTTTACTCAAGTTAAAGTTCTTGGTATTCCATTTACAACTGCCTGCTTCCTGTTTCCTCTCCACTTCCACTAGGTCCTTTTTTATTTTTGTTGTTGCAAATTTTCCTTGTCGAGAGGATTCAGTCTCTCTAAAAGTTGAAATAACAAAATATGGCAACAAATAGGGCTAGTAATTACTGTAATACATTTTTATTTGCATTTTATTGTACGATAGTGGTGTAGCTGCCCTGTTGATCAGATGTAAGTGTAAGGTGGGTGTGAGGTGTTGAAGGTCACAAATAACACACTTAATCATGATCATAATAAAGTATTTGTCATTTTACAATTAGTAACATGAAAGTTTTTTCTTTCACACTGAGATTCTAAGTAATGGCACTATCAGGTTTCTGTTCTTTGTAATACAAGATGCACATCAAAATTGTATCAGATGCAGATTAATTGATATCAATATCCATGTATAAAATATTATTGTACATATTTTGACTGCTTAAATAGACATCACAAAGAAACGCACATATGGTGTGTGTGTGTATGCGTGCGTGCGTGTGTGTCAATATATAAAAAGTATTGTGTCAATCAATATACTGTATGTCAACATCGAAAAAGCATTATTATTTGTATAAGTATTATTGAAGTAGGGGACAGGACAAATTATACAATAATGCAAGATATATATAATAAGAGAAAGACAAATATTCTGACCTCGGACATAAGAGGCATGTAACTAAAAACTAAAAATATGTCCTATATGTACTGAACCACTTGGGAAAATGAGTTTATACAGCATCAACTTTCTTTCTACCGATTACATGTTACCTCTCCAAGAGGGATGAATTTTATTTTTACCACACAAAAGTTGTATAATTGTGTTTCTAATTTGTGTCAGTTTAAAACCATATATGAGTGGATTGATGATTGGAGGAATAAAGAGAAATACTATTCCCATAAAATTCTTGATGCTTTCTGATAACTGTTTTGAGCCAAATCGCATGTGCAACAAATCAAAAAACAAACTTACAACAACAACAATTAAACATAGTAAATGTGGTAGACATGTTTGCATAAACTTACTTCTGTTCTCACTGGAAAAAATACAGGTTTTTATCAAATACATGTAAGACCATACAATAAAAATGACATGCAAAAAATAAAATGTGTAATTAATAGCTGGAATGATAATGTATGCTATAGAGACAGAACAGGCTAGTTTACCAACCAGAAAATTAATGCAGTAGATCCTTGGTATGTGTGAACCGCATAACCTTGATAATAACGTGGTTATCGTGCCCATGAGCACCAAGTACAAAGGAACAAGCCAAGCAGCAAACACAAATATGGCTATTTTTCCCCTGGTCATCACAGAGTGGTATATTAGAGGTTGACAAATCGCTAAATATCTGTCGTAGGCCATTACTACTAGAAAAGAGAAATCAGCACAAGCTGATGAGTGCAGCACAAAACCCTGCAAAAGACATCCAGCATAAGAGATGACATGAGTGGGAGACAAAAGATCAAAGAGGAACTTTGGATAAAAACCTGCTGTCCCGTACAGTGAATTGATGCACAGATTACAGAGGAAGATGTACATGGGCTCATGAAGGTTTTTATCCACAATAATTATCACAATAATGGTCACATTTACCAGCCAAATCACACAGTAACACAACAAAGTGTCCTCACTTTGTTGTGTTACTGTGTGATTTGGCTGGTAGAAGAGAGTGACTCTGAAGTGTGCTGTGCCATTTAACCCTGACAGAGTAAGCAGAGTAATCATTGAAACATTATCCATCTTATTAAATATTATGTTACTGTTTGCTCCTATGGTATTTAAAACAAGATATCCAGTGCTGCATCTGTTGTTCTTATTGCAGTTGATATCCTTTATTGGAGCAACAGATGAGGCGCTAATGAACATGGGAATTCAAACAATCCCATCATTGAGCTGGAATACGCAAGAGAAAACTGACTAATCATAACACAGATAGTACTGTAACTTATTAAAGATAAATATTAAAAACAAACATTAACAACATCAAGTGAGCCGCGTACTGTATATCTATATAATGCGAGTCTACGGGGCAGTGGAATGAAGCCTATAGCGTATCATAACAAAATGTTGGTGAATTAGGGCCCATTCACATGGAGTGTCTTTTGCGCGAGCGTTTCCATTGTCTTCAATGGGGGGGCATGGTACAGAACAACTGCCCCTAGTGTGAGTGCACCCTTAGTGTGCGTTCACACCAAAAGCTTCCAAAGCGTCAAAAACGCTCGAGGATGGGCGTCAGACAAGACAGCTCCCAAAACGGCAAATATTTTCAGCCGCTTTGGCCGCTCGACACGTGACTGACGTCAAAGTTCGATCGCGCTGGTCAGTGGGGAGCCGATATATTTATGATATATTTCAATTTAAACTGATTCTGCTGGATATTTGTTTCCATATAAGGTGTATAAGGTGGTGTGATCATGAAATAATAATTATAATAATAAAAAGAGTAGCACTTACCCAAAGTTACTTGCTTAGGTTGCAGTAAGATTGAACTGGTCAACATTCTTGTCACCACTGATAATGGGTTGTGGAGACTTGATTATGCCAATGTTTCACTTTCTTTCATTTGGGACACCTCATACATTTGGTGATGTATTATGCTGACTATACATGCTATATTCACATATTTGGTATCACTGGATTCAGCACAACTCCATCTTTCAAACAAGCCATCATATGTGTTTCTATGACAATCCCTGGCCGAGCAACTACAAAGTAAATGAAAATATTCTGCATAGATATTCTTTTTTTGCATGTCCGCTTATTTAAGGCAAGTGTTTATAGGTCTCTGTATGTTACACACATCAAGATATTCACATCCAGTTTTTTCTAATAGGTAAAGGAACTTCCTGGCCACAATTACGTCAAGTTTCAAAGCTGTCAGAGCTTGTGTTATTAATCTACATGAGTTTATATGTCTTAACTCCCATACGGCCAGGCTGTATTTTTGTTCTTTTTTAAGTTTGGGGTGTATGAGAATATGTATCAATTTAACAATGTTTGCAGTAAAATATTTTAACCTAAGAATCCATTTCATATATGGGAGACCTTAGAGATTATCTGACTGGGTGGGGTGAGTCCATTTGTAGATATAGCGGAGTTGATTTGAAAGTGAATAATAGTGAAAATTTGGTGCATTGAGTCCGCCTAGTATTTTTGTTTTCTGAAGGGTGGCCAGTTTGATTCTTGGGGGTTTATTTTTCCAAGAAAACTTATTGATGAATGTATCAAGGGAATTAAACCAGGTGGGAGTTGGGTGAGTCGGGATAATTGAGAGGAGGTAGTTAATTTTGGGTAGAATTGTCATTTTAACTTTTGCTATTCTGCCTAATATGGATAGTGGGAGGTTCATCCATCGTTGGAGGTCATCGTTTATTGTTTTGAGTAGTGGAGTGAAATTAAGATTAATCAATTCTGACAGGGGAAATGTGGATCCCTAGATAGGTGATGTGACTTATGCAGAAGGGGATGGGTATTGTATGGGCCAGAGATGTTCACAAGTCTTTTTTTGCAAGTCTAAGTCAAGTCTCAAGTCTTTGGTCATGAGTCCAAGTCAAGTCTCAAGTCTTTGAGGGTTGAGACTTCATCAAGTCTCAAGTCTTTGGTCACGAGCCCAAGTCAAGTCTCAAGTCTCTAAAAAATAAAAGTCTCCTGTCTCTTCTGGTTGTAATGACCCTTCTATCATCTGCTGCTATCCGGTCTACTAAGGATACTGCACAGCTATATCTAAGAGATTCAAAGCATTTACTGTAGGTTATTATAACTCCTTTATCTATAGTATTGATTAGTTGTTTATTATATGATCACTTTAAACAGGATATTGCAATGCAATATGAAGAAAACACACAATGAAAGCTTTCCTTTAAAGTAAACTGTATTCTGAGTCAAGAAAGAATCAAGGCTGCTCTGCCCCTCTGCACTGGCCTTTTCTCTTTTTTTTGCTTTGTTGAATTCAGAAAACCCAGATGAACAATATGGAAAATGATTTAGGCTGTTAATTATAGGTCATTAGATCTGGGTGGTATAGCTCACATCTTTATGTGCAGCAAAACCTTTCTGGAACCGCATCGTTATTTATTTTTTTAATTAGCTCCGTCAACTCATGGGGGCGTGTCGACACGTCCAGACTTCCATACGGGCCTTCAGTCATATTTCGCAGCAAAAACATAAATAAACAGGAGGATTTAGCCTACAGTAGCCTGATATGTGCCAGTTATGCAGCAGCTAGTCCCCGTGAAGGAAGGTCTGACAACAAACGGGCGTTGTGCATGTAGGCTATGGACGGTGCCGCTATTAAAAAAAAAAAAGCCAGTTCACAGTCACCTGTCACTCACCCACAGCTGACTGCGCTGTCAGAGGAGCTCTGCTGTTCCTTTCTCTTTAGACACTGGTGTTTGGCTGCACTCTGTAGGAGTTCAATATGAAGATTTAACCTCCATCTGAATAACGTTACCAGCCCTGTGGCGCTGCTCCGCTAGTGGTGTGTTAACAGCAAAAAAAAAAAAAGAAATAGAAGTTTCGGTCGTCCAAGCCCAAAAAATAATGATTGTTCACGAGTCACACTTGGGGGCAACAATGGAAAAATGACAGTGCCCACTGTGAATGTGGGGATACTCCACAAACTTTGTGAAACACATAATAACTCAAACACTCTGTTATCTATCGTTCAATAATGTCCTGGAACTCTTTACCTCCTCACATATCTCGCTCACAAAACAAATTCACTTTTAAAAAACAACTTGAGGCTCGTTTTGGTGAAGTTAAATAAAAATTGCGACTCAGAAGATAAACCTTGTCTCGGACACTTCTGTGAGCATTACAATACTATTATAGTGTATCAGTTATGGTGTTTTTGATATATTGTGATAGTATGCATGTAAATTGACATGTGTGTGCGTGTGCGTTAGGGCTGGGCGATATATCGATATAAAAAATATATCGATATATTTTTTAATGGGATATGGAATTTGACCATATCGCATATATCGATATAGTTCAAATTTGCGCTGTGATCCTTGCTCCATTCAGGCTGCTGATCTGAAGCTCTCTGCACTGCTCGCCGCGCTCCGCGCCGCCGCCCCTCCTCTTCCTATTTTATCATGCTTATCAGACCGCTGCTTCACCAGCTGACTGAGAGGAACGCACCGAGTCCACGTCGACCTCGTTGCCGTTAACGAGCCGAGCCGAGCCGCGGCTCTAGAGGCTCAGTCAGCTGCTGTAGCACAGCTGTTAGCTGTTAGCTGTTATTAGCCATTAGCCATTAGCATGCCGTCCCCTGCAGCAGCGTCAGAGCTTCAGACTCCTGTGAACCGCGGTGCTTTCACCAGATTCAGCTCGTAAGGTTCGCGTTTACACCATGGATCTATGATAATATAATACATCCATGGTTTACACATGTTTGTTTTCACTCTGGTCCAAATCGTGGATCCGTGAGTGTCACGTGACGTTTCCATGACGACTGACCGGAAAAAGACGTGGGGCACGTCACGTGACTCCAGGTTAAAAAAAGAAAATCTCTGAGAAATAACAGAGACACAAGGCAGTTGTTGTTTTTTAGTTTTTAGTGCAGACAATAATAGTTTTTTTATTTCAAGAGTGCCTTTCTATAAGACTCCGCTATAGCTGGTGTTTATGTTACAGAAATGTCTTATGATAATGACAATATTTTCAAATTTCCAGCCAACTTTTAACATTGATCTTAGAAGAGGCCTTATGGAATCACGCCTTCTAAAATCCTTTACTCCATTACTTTGATTTCAAAAAAGGTACTCTTGTCAGGCAGTATTTATGTTTACATTTTGTTATTTGAGCAACTGAACATTTATTCATGAACCAGATGAAGAAACCTGTTTATTATTTATTCATTTGATTTTGCAACTGTTCAGTGAAATAGCCGGTTTCAATAAAACTACCTGTGACTTGTCATATTTGGCTTTAACTTTGACTGAACATTTGCTCTCACTTTGCGGAAAAATATCGGGATATATATCGTATATCGATATTCAGACAAAATATATCGGGATATGACTTTTGGTCCATATCGCCCAGCCCTAGTGTGCGTGTATTGTTGTTGTTACTGTTGTTTTTATTGTAAGTGTTTATTATAAGTGTAGTTATGATCGGAATGACTGTATTGATGTCTGGGTAAAAACCAGCTGAATGGCTAATTGAACTATACAAGGAAAACACTGGATTGGCTTGCTTCAGTGGAGCTGAAGATCTAAGGACATATGCCAGAAGAGAGATCATAAGTGAATGAGTAGGTGCAGACCCAGCAGTCACTCTGAGAACAGGGCATTTTTCAACTCGAAACAGGCAAAGAAGATGGCGCCCGTGTTGGCAAGCCGTCCGCCTCGCTCCTTCGCTGTTACGTCTGTTTTCCTGCTCCTACTGCTTTTTGCCTTCGGATATGTTTCTGCTCTGCTGGCATACGACCGCCAAACCCTCCTCGACCTCAGGGTTTGGTCAGAGTCCCTGTTGTCATCTGATCGCCCACTTTTCGATCAGGAAACACCGGTGCTGGCGGACATTCCCGATCACCTGCGCCGACTGCCTACTGTCTCTCCCCAGAGGGATCGTGACCAAAAGTCCCGCTCCAACGGACCCTGCGGCTCCAAACAGCGATGCCAGCTGTCATGCCCTCTCCCCCAGAGAAAGCGCTCTAGAAGACGTGGGAAACGTGCCGGTGTGATTGCCCGTCTCAAAGCTCACCTGAGAGTCTTTTCCTCGGCTGAGTTGCGCCTAGGATCCTCTCCCCCTGCCCGGTTCGTATGCAGCCGATGGATCCGCCCTATCTTCCCGGAGCCAGCGCCGCTGATTACTCCGGTAAACGGACCCGCCACCCTGGCACAGCTTAAAGCTGGAAGCTCGCGGAGAAAGTTTATTTACATCCAGCCCCCCGACACCGGCTCCATCTCATCCACCTGGCCCGCCGCTCTTACTGTCGCATCGCGGACACGTCATCAGAGTGCCGCCACCGCGGTAAGGAATATCGCCGGGAACATTGCGAAACTGTGCCATGCTGTGCGCGATGGAAGGAGAGGTGTGGATCCCAGCCTGCTCTGTCCCATCCAGAGGTCTACTGATCAATCCCACATTAAAACTTAACTTTTTAATGCCCAGTCCCTGTCAAATAAATCAAGCCTGGTTCATGATCACATTCTTGATAAAGATATAGACCTGATGTGCCTCACTGAGACCTGGCACCAACCTGAGGTTTTTTCATCATTAAATGAAGCCTGTCCCCCTGGATACAGTTACCTGCAGAGGGCTCGCTGCACTGGCCGAGGTGGTGGCCTGGCAGTAATTTACCGCGACACACTCAAGCTGTCTCCTCTGTCTCTACCTGATGTGTCCTCGTTTGAATATCTAGCCTTCAAATCAAAACCCCCTTCCAAGATCAATGCTGTACTGATCTACCGGCCGCCCAAACCACACCCATCCTTCATCACAGAGATTCACGACCTTCTCACCTCGCTCTGCTCTCTATCCTCCAATAACATCATACTTGGTGATATGAACATTCACATTGATAATCCCTCCTCCCCCCTGGCAGCTGATTTCCTTCATGTACTGGACTGTCTCAACCTCACACAGCATGTTGATGCACCTACACACACCAGAGGGCGCACTTTAGACCTGGTCATCACAGACTCTCCTTCCATCAAAGATCTGTCAGTATACGACCTGGGCGTCTCTGATCACAGCATCATTTCCATGGACATTTCCTGCCCATCCCACCTCCCCCAGCCTAAACGCGATATTCATTTTCGCAACATCAAAAACATCAACCCTGCCATCTTGCACTCTGACCTCCAACTGCTGGCCTCAGTCAACCTTCCATCAGTCAACAAATCGGTCGATCACTACAACCATTCTCTTCGCTGCCTCCTGGATATACATGCCCCTCTCAAAACAAGAACTGTGTCTTTCTCCCGCACTGCCCCCTGGTTCACGAAAGAACTGCGCAATAAGCTTTTGGTAGCTTCAATGGGAGACCTGATTCACACAAATTATGTGATGTGTGTGTGTGTGTGTGTGAATAAACTTCATGAAGATGAAGGCTGCTGGCCGTGCCATTGAGAGGCATGTCAAATCATCTGGCCTGGTGGTAAGCTGGCCTACAAAAATCACCAGAAGGCCTATGCAGCAGCCCTTAAAGAAGCCCGGTCCATCTATTACTTCTCCAACATCATCAATAACAGTCCAGGAAATTCAAAACAGCTTTTTTCCACCATAAACTATCTCCTTAATCCCAAAAACCAAACCCATACAGAACCCACAGTAGAACACTGCAACAGGTTTCTTGCATTTTTCAAAGACAAGATAAATTCCATCCAGTCCCAGCTCTCAGGCTCCCCAGCTCCATTTCTGCCATCTGCCTGCCCTCAACCTGCACTTTTCAGCACCTTTGCTACAGTCACACAGACCGAAGTTGAGGGTTTCATCAAAAAAATGAAGCCTTCCACCTCCCCCCTGGACCCCATCCCTACAACACTCATCAAATCAAACCTGTCTGTCATAAGCCCTCTTATCACACAAATAATAAATCACTCGTTAATACCACTCCTATAAATTCTGTAATATTCGCCTATCCAAGGCGTACCCAAAGTAAATTGAATGCTGTTCTTGAACTGTTTGGAGAATATGGATGGGCTTGGTCTCTTTTGAAAGGTAACACTCTGAAGTTTTTCCCCAAACTGAAATAATCACTATAAGTGCTATTTTCATTGAGTAATCTAAGTTGGAACACACTGAATTAGAATGTTTTTATTCTCGCCTGAATTTTTTTGTTGCAATCAGATGCCTGAAGATGAGTGTAGCTGAGAATTTTAGCTGGAAAACACAATGGGACCACAGCATGAAGCCTTACCTGGCCCCAGTTCAAATTTGATAACAATCCTGCTAAAAATTAGTATTTTACACATGTTTTTCTAAGTGTATATCTAGGCGTTTTCCTAAAATTGCCATTGAGAAACAATACATGCGCCAAAGTGCAGCTTTTGCACAGTTACGCATGAAGATGGCAGTGCTGCCTTTTCCCAGGGACCGTGAATGCAGCACATCGTTTTTTTCGGAATTTCATTGGCTATTCAATGCATCAGTTGCCATCGGGATCGGTTCCTATTGGCTGAAGCCATTCAGCACTGTCGGAGGGGATGTTCCTCATCAGACACAGCCACTCATTCGCTATTGCAGGCGGCAGCCGGGGACAGGGAGCTTGTGATTGGTCGAGTGAGCTGTCAATCAAAAGGTCAGAGTGCAGCGCCATTTTGTGAAGTGAAATAAACATTGTTTTCATGTAAACGCCGGACTTATGAGGAGAAATAAACGGATTTACTGGATATACAATGCGTAATTTCATAAGATGCAGCAGCGGGATGAGGCTATCTACCGGTACAACCGTGTGTTTTGGACTAAATACTTTACTGGATTGGATTTACTGGACTTTTCTGAATGTAACGACACCAAGTTTGTGGGGAAACCCTGTGGTCCTGAGCCTGCCCTGACACAAATCGTGAGTTATATCGGCTTTTTACGAACTTTGTTAGCATGTTTATAGTCTGATTCGAGTGTTGCTGTGATGATTATATTTAGGAATGGTCGGCATATCTTTAATCACAAGAGTTTTAGCTTTCCAACGATATGTGGCATGACTATTTCAAGTGACTGGTGACATCCTCTATGACACCTCCCTGTTTAAAACCCCCCCGGGGGCCCGTGGGCGGGCCGTTGGAGTGTTAACAGGTTAAACTCTGGCCATGTCCCGCCCTCACTCAAAACTGCCGTTATCAAGCCTCTCCTGAAGAAACCCAACCTCGACCCAGAATGTCTCTCAAGCTACCGGCCCATTTCCCATCTTCCATTCCTGTCTAAAGTGCTTGAAAAAGCTGTTGCCGCACAGCTACAGGAACATCTACAACTTCACTCACTGTTTGAAATATTCCAATCTGGTTTCCGCACTGCCCATAGTACAGAGACAGCATTGTTGAGAGTTACCAACGACCTTCTCATCTCTGCCGATTCTGGATCCCCCTCCCTGCTCATCCTTCTCGACCTTTCAGCGGCTTTTGACACTGTCGACCACCATATCCTCCTAAGTCGCCTCCACACCGACATTGGTCTCCATCATTCCACACTGGACTGGTTCACCTCTTACCTCGCCGACAGGACAGAGTACATCAGCCTGGGATCTGCCAGGTCCCTAACAGCCCCTGTTACTTGCGGTGTCCCCCAAGGATCTGTCCTAGGACCCCTCCTCTTTATCCTGTACATGCTGCCACTGGGTCGTGTCATCAGCCGGCACGGCATCTCTTTTCACTGTTACCCCGATGACACTCAGTTGTACCTCCGAACTGACCCCAACCTACGTTCAACCCCGGTCCACTCATCATCACCTACTCTAGCCCTCTCCAACTGCCTGGAGGAGATTAGGGCGTGGATGAGTCACAACTTCCTCCAGCTGAACAGTTCCAAAACCGAAGCCATACAAATTGGCACCCCCCATCAGGTCCAGTCATCACCCATAACCACCATCTCCTTCTCTGGCCAAGACATCCCCCTCTCTACCTCAGTTACCAACCTCGGTGTGAAGCTGGACCCACAACTTACCTTTGTAAACCACATCAAACATCTGTACAAAACCTGCTTTTTCCATATCAAGAACATTTCTAAACTCCGCCCATCCCTCACCTTCTCTGATGCAGAAAAACTCATCCACGCCCTAATCTCCTCCAGGCTTGATTACTGTAACAACCTGCTCATCGGTATACCCAACAAACACCTTCAGAAACTTCAATTCATCCAGAACTGTGCTGCCCGAACTCTGATGAAAACCCGCAAATACGACCACATCACCCCCATTCTTCAGAACCTACACTGGCTTCCCATAACCTCAAGAATCCAATACAAAATCGCCCTCATCACCCACCTTTGCATCTACAGCAACGCCCCGCAATACCTCAAAGACCTCCTTACCCCTCACTCATCCACCCGTAACCTCCGGTCCCAAAGTACCAACCTCCTCCATCAGCCCCGCACACGACTCCGCACCATGGGAGACCGAGCCTTCGGCTCCACTGCCCCCCACATCTGGAACTCCCTCCCTGAACACCTACGACAACCCCAGTCTGTCGATGCCTTTAAAAAAGGGCTTAAAAGTTTTCTTTTCAGACAGGCTTTCCTAGGTCGTTCCTAGATGTTTTTATTCTCTTTCTGCACTTTCATCTCCTCCTTTAGCTGTTCTATCTACTGCTGATTTTAATCGTGTCTGATTTTTCTCTTAGTCTTTTGTTTATTTTGTTTTTGGTTTCTGTAGCACTTTGAGATTACTTTATGAAAAGTGCTTTACAAATAAAATGTATTATTATTATTATTATTAAGCACAGTGACTTAAAAACTGGGTGTCACTGTGCACAGCACAGCCCACCAGAATAGCATTTTATTCACTGAGGCAACAGATGACAACAGAACCATGACCTCCACAAAGAGCTGGAGGACAATTCAAGTAGACTCTGATTTCTTTGATGCTGTCTTGTGCAAAGCAACATGACTGAGAGAAGATGCAACACAACATGGTCATCAAAAAACACCCAGGTTTCCAGTAACCAAGCTTTTTCAATGAAAATACGGACTGGCCAGGATGGCTGGGAGTTCAGTCTCAGAGAGGTTTAACCCTCCTGTTGACCTAACATTGGGACATACAACCCCTGATCTTTAGGGTCAAACTGTCTTCCCTCTAGGTCAGAATTACCCAGCTATGGCACAGGCCCGTGTGTGTGTGTGTGTGGTGTGTGATGTGTGTGTGTGTGTGTGTGTGTGTGTGGTGTATGTGTGTGAGATGGAGGAAGAGAGAGAGAAGAGAGAGGTAGAGAAGAGAGAGAGAGAGAGAGAGGGAGAGAGAGAGAGGAGAGAAAAGAGAGAGAGGCAGTGAGTGAGAGAGAGAGAGAGAGAGAGAGAGAGAGAGAGAGAGATGCAACATTGTTACCCACCAAGGGCAAAGGAAGATATTATTATTATTATTATTATTATCATTATTATCATTATTATCATCATCATCATCATCATCATCATCATCATCATCATCATCAGTCTCTCCTATTCTCTCTGGGTCTCCTTTACCCAGCCAGGGCACAGGACTTTGTGTATGAATGGAAAAGTCAGGAAACACACGCGTGTCCTCTCGGGTCAGAGTGTCCCATTTCTCCTGTCCGGGTCAAATGTGGGGACTGTGTGTGTGTGTGTGTGTTGTGTCTGTGTGTGTAAGATAGAGAGGAACAACCTGCACGTCTCTAGGGTCAGAGTGACCACCGTGTCCTCCCCCCGGGTCATAGGTTTCCACTTACTGCAGGGGACAGCGTGTGTGTGTGACCGTATCTCTCTCTCTCTCTCTCTCTCCTCATCTCTCATCTCTCTCACATCTCTCTCTCTTCTCACTCTAACTCTCTCTCTTCTCTCTCCTTCTCTCCTCTTCCATCACTCAACTCTTCTCTGTCTGTGTGTCTTTCTCTCTCTGTGTGAGACAGAAGACACCTGCACGTCTCTAGGGTCAAGAGTGTCCACCCGTGTCCTCCCCTCGGGTCATAGGTTCCACTTACTGCAGGGGACAGCGTGTCCTGTGTCTGTAAGATTAGAGGGACACCTGCACGTCTCTAGGGTCAGAGTGTCCACCGTGTCCTCCACCCCGGGTCATAGGTTTCCACTTACTGCAGGGGACAGCGTGTCTGTGTGTGTGACCGTATCTTCTCTCAATCTCTCCTCTCCCTCTCTCCCCCATCTTCTCTTCTCTCTCTCTCTCAAGTCTCTCTCTCTCTTCTCTCCTCACCTCTCTCTCTCTCTACTCTCTCTCTCTCTGGTCTGTGTGTCTTTCTCTCTCTGTGTGAGACAGAAGACACCTGTGCAACGTTCCTCTTAAGGGTCAGGAAGAGTGTCCCACCGTGTCCTCCCCTCGGTCATAGGTTTCCACTTACTGCAGGGGACAGATCGTGTCTGTGTCTGTAAGATAGAGGACACCTGCCACGTCTCTAGGGTCGAGTGTCCCACCGTGTCCTCCCCCCCGGGTCATAGGTTCCACTTACTGCAGGGGACAGCGTGTCTGTGTGTGTGACCGTATCCTCTCTCTCTCTCTCATCTCCCTCTCTCTCTTCTCTCACCTCTCTCTCTCTCTCTTCTCTCTCTCTCTCTCTTCTCTCTCTGTGTGTGTAAGACAGATAGACACATGCACGTCTCTAGGGTCAGAGTGTCCAAACTTTCTCCCGGCTGGGTCATACGTTCCACTTACTACTGGAGAGGACTGTGTGTGTGTGTGTGTGTGTGTGTGTGTGTGTGTGTGTGTGTGTTGTCTGTGTCTGGTGGTTTTCCCATCGAGGACAGAGGAGCGGTGAAAAGATAGAGATGACACAAAAAACACAAATACTTTGGTTTCTCTTTTCAAATCAATGTTTTATATTTTATTTTTTATTTCATTCTTGGTTTAGTCCTACATGGTAACACATCACTTATCATCACTATTGCCATCAGAATCATCAGCTGTAGCCCTGAGGGTCAGTCAGTTAGTCAGTCAGTCAGTCAGTCAGTCAGTCAGGCAGGCAGGCAGGCAGGCAGGCAGGCAGGCAGGCAGGCAGGCAGGCAGGCAGGCAGGCAGGCAGGCAGGCACTCAGCCAGGCAGTCAGGCAGTCAGTCCGTCCGCTTCAGCGCATAGGTCAGCCTGGGCAGCGCACGCCGGGCAGAAGGGAAGCGAGCAGCTTTTGCACACGTATTTCCTACAGCCACAGCACTTTGTGTGGGTTTTGCTGTCTTTTTTCGTAGGGCAAACTTGACACCATCTTCCTCTTACTCGCCGCGGTCGCGGCGGTTTGAGTACGCGCCGCGCCCCGCCGCCGCCGCCCAGCCCCCAATGCCGCCCGCCGCGCCGCGCCGTCCTGCCGCCGCTCCTCCCTCGTCCTCCTCCTCTCTCCTCCTCCTTCCTCCTCCTCCCTCCCTTCCTCCTCTCTCCTCCTCCTCCTCCTCCGGTGCCCTCTCGTTCCCCCTGACCAGCAGCCGCGCGGGCTGCGCGCAGATGGCGAGCTTGGACCGCTGCGGCAGCGAACCTCTCTGACGAGAGCGGCCGAGGCTTGTGTGCGAGGCACGCGCGTCCTCCTTATCGATCGACGGGGTGACGAGCGGCCTTTCCCAGCCGCTCGAGGAACACTCTCCATCTTGTTGAGCTTCCCGGTCAGCCACTCGGGGTGGGTCTCTCGCCAGATCACGAAGGGCGTTGTAGGCGGAGACGTCGATCATGTTGTAGAAGACGACCAGGGGCCAGCGGGGCCGTCATCCTCCTGCAGCTGTAGGTGCCCACCACCTTGTCCAGGTTATCCACGCCTCCCTTGTTGCTGTGTAGTCCAGCACGATGGTCGGCTTCCTGTCGCGGCGGGTTTCGCAGCACCTCGTCCGCGGTGTGTTTGGTGCTCATGAGAACGACGTTCTTTGTTTCTCTTGGACACGTAGGACACCAGCGCGAGTGGTGGGCGTGAAGGCGAACCGGGACGAAAACACGCCGCGCGGCGGCCTCGAGGGCAGGACCAGCGCGGGCGGCAGCTCGGGTTTGTTCCTTCGCACCGTGCCGACCATGGTCAGGTTCCTGCTCAGCAGCCGCTGTCCCAGTTCGTAAGAGGTGAAGAAATTGTAGCAGGTCACGTTGCGATCCCTCAGTGCCCTCGGTGAGTTGGCGCACCACCCGCATCCCCTGGTTCTTTTCTGGGCCCGGGCCCGTGACCCTGCCCCTGCCCCTGCCCCTGCCCCTGCCTGGGCCTGCGCCGCTTCCTCTTCCTCTTTCTTCTTGTTCTTTCTACTACTACCTCCTCCTCCTCCTCCTCCTTCCTCCTCCCTCCTCTCCTTCACCTCCTCCTCCTCCCATTCCTCCTCCTCCTCCTCCTCCTCCTCCTCGTTCCTCTCCCCCTGCTGCTCCTACCCCTACCCCTAACCCTACCCCTACCCCTCCCCCTCCCTCTCACCTCTCCTCTCTCCAGGTTTCCCCGGTGTAGACCTGCATCTTCCCAAGCGTAGCTGCTTTTGGCGTCGCACGCCACCCAGGACTTGATGCCGTATTTGGCCGGCTTGTAGGGCATGTACTGGCGGATGGGGGACAGCGGCCCCTGAACGAGACCAGCTGCTCGTCGACCGTGATCTCGGGCCCGGGCACGTACAGAAGCGGCAGTCGCTCGGAGAGCCCCCCACGCGTCCCAACACCTCCCTCACGGCCGGCCAGTTTGTCCGTGGCCTTTCGCGCGGCCCTGGTCCTCGCGGTCGTCGAAACCGCACCAGTCTGGCGTATCGGTGAAAGGTTTTGAGCGACATGGTGGCGCGGAACAGGGCCCTGCCGCTCTCCGCGTCCCACAGGCTGGCCGTGGCCTCGCCTCGGGACCTGTACACCCCGGCCAAGATCAGCAGGCCCACGAAAGCTCGCAGGTCCACCGGGTCCATGGGTTTCCAGCGCTCTCGTCCGTACCTGCGGACGCCCTCCCGGTTCGTGGTGTCCAAGATGATGTTCTCTATGTCGGGCGTCAGGAACAGGGCGAACGCGGAGGCCGGGTCGCGGGCGTGCGCGCGCGCGTATTCGGTTGGACCCGAGGGTCCGGTCTCGGTGTTACTCTCCGTCGCCGCCGCAGCCACAGCAGCGCCCGCCTGTCGTTCTCTGTCTCTGTACGGTACGCACGACCATTGAATTTGACCGTGTTTTGACACAAAATTCTCTCGTTCCACTAGACCGCCTTGTCGGTCTCCTTGTCTTGGTCTTGGTCTTGGTCCTGGTCCTGGTCCTGGTCCTGGTCCTGGTCCTCCTCCTCCTCCTCCTCCTCCTCCTCCTCCTCCTCCTGCTCCTGCTCCTTCACCCGCTTCTTCTCTTCCACTCACTTGTTGTCTTCCATCCGCTTCTTCTCCTCCGTCTCCTGCCACTTGTCCATCGTCTGTCCCCCCTATTTCCATTTCTCCATCTCTCCCGTCTTCTCCCGGGCCTTGTCCCGGTGACAATCCGTCTTCTTCCTCTTCTTCTTCTTCTTCTTCTTCTTCTTCTTCTTCTCTGACCTCCTCTTCCGGTCCCACCGGGTCCTGCTCTCCTTCCGATAATGTTGACACGTCGCTCTCTGGGTTACATTCCACCTGATCCTCCTCCTCGGACACGTCCTCCGGTTGCTCGGCATCGTATTCATCCTCGGGTAATGCAAACAGTTCTTTCAAATACCGGAAAGCGGTGCGACCCTCGTCCATAGCTGCCGCTGCCGCTGCCGCTGCTGCTGCTGCTGCTGCTGCTGCTGCTGCAACACATCACCTCTCCAAAGATCAAACACATGAATAGGTGAATAGGAGGATAGGAGGGAAAATAATTATTTTTTGTTTTGTTTTGTTTTGTTTTGTTTCTTTGCTCGGTTGTACAGCACTGAACGCTGCCAGAATGTAGCTTGGTACGGCGCAACAGTTGAGTCGATGGACACATGTCGAGTCGAGCCTCTGTTTAGATAGAAACCTGAAGATGATGATAATGATGATGATGATGATAAAACCATAACAATGAAAAACACTTTGTGACTTATATTTTTTTTCTTCTTCTTCTTCTTCTCCTTTGTTTCAGTATGAACCCTGCCGGCACCTGCTGCATCCCCGTGTTGTGCTCCCCAGCCCCTCCGGTACGCTCTCTCTCTCTCTCTCTCTCTCTCTCTCTCTCTCTCTCTCTCTCTCTCTCTCTCTCTCTCTCTCTCTCTCTCTCTCTCTCTCTGTCTCTGTCATACACACGTGCTCGGATCCACCTCCTCTCACCGGTCCAGCAGTTTGCTCCCAGCGTTCCCAGCCTGCAGGGCTACAAGCCTCCGGAATTCCCCGAGGTCAGAGAGGGTGTGTGTGTGTGTGTGTGTGTGTGAGGCTAAATGCAGGCTAATTGTGTACATGTTGGGACCGTATGGTTTCTGTAGGCCAAGGGGAATGTGTCTGAAGAGAAATAAAGACCTTTACCTAAAATGTGTTGTGTCTATTTGTTTTTCTTGGTGGATCCTTTTTTTTTGTTCACACTCTGTCATCAACTGTTTATACACCTGTCGGCAAGCCACTAACAAGGAGTGAAACACCTTAGACCGGATCACCACCTCCACAGCCACATGAGTGACGGCAGACAGACTCAGAGCCAGAGACAGAGGCAGAGGCAGAGGCAGAGGCAGAGACAACCGCTGCCGAGACACACAGAGACACAGACACGCAGACCCACAGAAGCGCAGGGACGTGGAGCGAGAGAAAGAGAAGGGGAGGGTGCGAGGGAAGGGAATGTGTGAGATACACACACAGCAGGCCGCTCCCGCTGCCTGCCTCTAACCACTGGGACTCACAGAGACACAGACAGACAGACTCACAGAAGCGCAGGGACGTGCAGTGAGAGCTGCTGCTGCCGCTGCCGCCGCCGCCGCCGCCGCCGCCGCCGCCGCCGCCGCTGCTGCTGCCAACTGCTGAGACACACAGAGACACAGACTGACAGACACACACAGGGACACAGAAGCGCAGGGACATGGAGTGAGAGAAAGAGAAGGGAAGGGGGAGGGGGATACACACACAGCACGCCGCCGCTGCTGCTGTTGACTCTCTCAGAGAGACAGAGACAGAGGCAGAGACAGCTGCCTCTAACCGCTGAGACACACAGACACGCAGACTGACAGACACACACAGGGACACAGAAGCGCAGGGACATGGAGTGAGAGAAAGAGAAGGGAAGGGGGAGGGGGATACACACACAGCACGCCGCTGCTGCTGCTGTTGACTCTCTCAGAGGCAGAGACAGAGGCAGAGGCAGAGACAGAGGCAGAGACAGCTGCCTCTAAACGCTGAGACACACAGAAGCGCAGGGACGTGCAGTGAGAGAAAGAGAAGGGAGGGGGCGAGGGAATGGAATGTGTGAGATACACCACACATCAGCCGCTGCAGCTGCTGCCGCCGCCTCTAACTGCTGAGACACACAGAGACACAGACACGCAGACTCACAGAAGCGCAGGGACATGGAGTGAGAGAAAGAGAAGGGGAGGGGAGGGGATACACACACAACAGGCCGCTGCTGCTGCTGCTCTCTCTCTCTCTCTCTCTCTCTCTCTCTCTCTCTCTCTCTCTCTCTCTCTCTCTCTCTTCCTCTCTCTCTCTTTCTGTCATACACACGTGCTCGGATCCGCCTCCGGAATTCCCCGAAGTCAGAGAGGGTGTGTGTGTGTGTGTGTGTGTGTGTGTGTGTGTGTGTGTGTGTGAGGCTAAATGCAGGCTAATTGTGTACATGTTGGGACCGTATGGTTTCTGTAGGCCAAGGGGAATGTGTCTGAAGAGAAATAAAGACCTTTACCTAAAATGTGTTGTGTCTATTTGTTTTTCTCGGTGGATCCTTTTTTTTTGTTCACACTCTGTCATCAACTGTTTTATAAATACGCCTGTCGGCAAGCCACTAACAAGGAGTGCAACACCTTAGACCGGAACACCACCTCCACAGCCACAACGAGTGACGGCAGACAGACTCAGAGCCAGAGACAGAGGCAGAGGCAGAGGCAGAGGCAGAGACAACCCGCTGCCGATAAACACAGAGACCACAGACACGCAGACCCCACAGAAGCGCAGGGAACGTGCAGATGAAGAGCTGCTGCCTAAGCGCCGCCAGCCAGCCGCCAGCCGCCACCCAGCCCGCGCCGCCAGCCGCCGCCGCTGCTGCGACACACAGAGGATACACAGACTTGACAGACACACAAACAGGGACACAGAAGCGCAGGGACATGGAGTGAGAGGAAAGAAAGGGAAGGGAAGGGGGAAGGGGATAACACACACAGCACGCCGCTGCTTAGTTTTTTTTTTTTCTGCTGCTGCTGCTGCTAGGCTGCTGCTAACTCTCTCAGAGGCAGAGCAGAGGCAGAGGCAGAAGAAACGGAGACGGAGACAGGAGACGGAGGCGGAGGCAGAGACAGAGAAACAGAGGCCGAGGCAGAGGCAAGCTGCTCTAACCGCTGAGCACCCCCCCCCCACACAGACACGCAGACTCACAGACACACACAGGGACACAGAATCGCAGGGGACATGGAGTGAGAGAAAGAGAAAGGAAGGGGGAGGGGGATACAACCACCACAGCACGCCGCTGCTGCTGCTCGCACTGAGTGACTCTCTCAGAGGCAGAGACAGAGGAGACAGAGACAGCTGCCTCTAACCGCTTGAGGACACACAGACACGCAGGACTGACAGACAACGACACAAGGGACACAGAAAGCGCGGGACATGGAGTGAGAGAAAGAGAAGGGGATGGGGCGAGGGAATGGAATGTGTGAGATAACACACACATCAGGCGCTGCTGCTGCTGCCGCCGCCTCTAATCTGCTGAGACACACAGAGACACAGACACGCAGACTCACAGAAGCGCAGGGACATGGCGTGAGAGAAAAGAGAAAGAGAAAGGGGAGGGGGGTGGGGGATGTAGCCTGCTTTTACCACGGCTGCTGCTGCTGCTGCTAACTCTCTCTCTCTCTCTCTCTCTCTCTCTTCGCCCTCTCCCACTCACACACACACGTGCTCGGATCCACCTCCTCTTCACCGGATCCAGCAGTTTGCTCCCAGCGTTTCCCAGCCTGCAGGACTACAAACCTCCGGAATTCCCCGAGGTCAGAGAGAGGTGTGTGTGTGTTGTGTGTGCTAAATGCGGGCTAATTGGTGTATATGTTGGGGAGCGTATGGTTTCTGTAGGCACAAGGGGAATGTGTCGGAAGAGAAATAAAGACCTTTTCCTAAAATGTGTTGTGTCTATTTGTTTTTCTTGGTGCATCCTTTTTTTTTGTTCACACTCACACACAGAGGCAGAGGCAGAGGCAGAGACAGAGGCAGAGGCAGAGACAACCGCTGCTGAGACACACAGAGACACAGGACAAACGCAGACCCACAGAAGCGCAGGGACAGTGGAGTGAGAGCTGCTGCTGCTGCTGCTGTGCTGCTGCCGCTGCCGCCGCCGCCAGCGCCGCCGCCGCCGCCGCTGCTGCTGACTCCTAGATCCTGCCGCCGCCGCTGCTGCTGCCTGCTAACTGCTGAGACACACACACACAGGGACACAGAAGCGCAGGGACATGGAGTGAGAGAAAAGAGAAAAGGGAAGGGGGGAGGGGGGTACACACCACAGCAGGCCGCTGCTGCTGCTCGCAGCTAACTCTCTCATAGAGGCAGAGACAGAGGCAGAGAAGGAGACGGAGGCAGATGCAGAGCAGAGGCAGAGGCAGAGGCAGAGCAGAGGGCAGAGGGCAGAGGCATAGGCAAGAGACCAGCTGCCTCTAACCGCTGAGACACACAGACACGCAAGACTCACAGAAGCGCAGGGTACGTGCGAGTGAGAGAAAGAGGAAGGGTGAGAGGGCGAGGGGAAGGGAATCGTGTGAGCATAACACACACATCAGCCGCTGCTGGGTGCTAAGCCAAGCCGCCTCTAACCGCTGAGACACACAGAGACACAGACACGCAGAACTCACAGAGAAGCGCAGGGACATGGAGTGAGAGAAAGAGAAGGGGCGGGGGAGGGGGATACACACACATCAGGCCGCATGACTGCTGCTGCTAACTCTCTCTCTCTCTCTCTCTCTCTCTCTCTCTCTCTCTCTCTGCTCTGTCTCTGTCATACACACGTGCTCGGATCCACCGTCCTCTCACCGGTCCAGGCAGTTTGCTCCCAGCGTTCCCAGCCTTGCAGGACTACATAGCCTCTTGGAATTCCCCGAGGTCAGAGGGTGTGTGTGTGTGTGTGTAGTGTGTGTGAGTGTACAGTAGAACATGGGTGTTTTCCATATCGATCTAGGCTAAATGCGGGCTAATTGTGTATATGTTTGAGCCAAGTATGGTTTTCTGTAGGCCAAAGGACCTTTTTCTCTAAAATGTGTTGTGTCTATTTGTTTTTCTTGGTGCATATCTTTTTTTTTGTTCACACTTCTGTCATCAACTGTTTATACACCTGTCAGCACCTTAAGACCAGGATCACCACCATAAGATAACATACTCCATGGATAGTCCATCCTTCAAACTTAACCGAACCTCACCCTGAATAAAGCCACCACCACGGATGCGTCAGGTCTATCTCCACAGGCAAGCGAAAAACGGAAATAGACAGAAAAGAGGCACGATTACAAGTATAATATTAAGATACACGAGGAACCAAGAAGGCACAGGGGATACGGATTAAAAATGAAAGAATAAAGAAAAACAAATTAATCGACAGGGCCACATGAGTGGACGGGCCAGACAGACTCTGAGCCAGAGGAAGAGGCAGAGGCAGAGGCAGATGGCAGAGGCAGAGGCAGAGGCAGAGAGCAGAGACAACCGCTGCTTGGAGACACACAGAGACACAGACACGCATAAAGACAAAGATACAAGGCCAAGACGAAACCCACTAGGAAGCGCAGGGGACGTGCAGTGAGAGAAAGAGAAGGGGAAGGTGGGCGAGGGAAGGGAAATGTGTGAGATACACACGCAGCAGGCCGCTCCCGCTGGCCTGCCTCTAACCGCTGGGACACACCAGAGTCACAGACACACAGACTCAACAGAAGCGCAGGGACATGCAGTGAGAGCTAGCTGCAGCTGCTGCTGCTGCTTTTACATGACACAATACATTAGTATGCACATTGGCTACGTTATAGTCACAGTAGAAGGTATACCAGTGTGTGTGTGTGGTGGTGGTGTTGTGTGTGTTGTGTACAGTAGACATGGGTTGTTTGTCCATATCGATCTGGGTTAAATGCGGGCTAATTGTGTATATGTTGGGGACCGTAACTGGGTTTCTGTAGGCACCAAGGGGAATGTGGTCGGAAGAGAAATAAAAGACCTTTTCCTAAAATGTGTTTATGTGTCAAATTTGTTTTTCTTGTGTGCATCCTTTTTTTTTTGTTCACACTCTGTCCATCAACTGTTATTATTAACGCCGGGTCAGCAAGCCACTAACAAGGAGTGCAACACCTTAGACCGGAAACACCACCCTCCCACAGCCACATGAGTGATGGCAGGGGGGGGGGGGGGGGGACCCCTAGACTCTGAGCCAGAGGGACAGAGACAGAGGACACAGCAGCCAGAGGACAGACGGCAGAGACAACCGCTGGCTGAGACAACACAGAGACCAACAGAACACACAGACCACACAGAAGCGCCGGGACCGTGCAGTGAGAGAAAAGAGAAGGGGAGGGGGGCGAGGGGAAGGGAATGTGTGAGATACACACACAGCAGGCCGCTCCCGCTGCCTGCCTTCTAACCGCTGGGACTCACAGACACACAGACTCACAAAAGCCGCAGGGACATGGCCAGTGAGAGCTGCTGCTTGCTAGCTGCTGCTGCTGCTGCCTTTACATGGTCACACAATACATTAGTTTGCACATTGGCTAGTTACAGTCACAGTAGAAGGGTCTATACCATGGTGTAGTGCTGTTGTGTGTGCTGTGTGTGTGTGTTGTGTGTACAGTAGACATGGAGTGTTTTCCATATCGATCTTGGCTAAAGCGGGCTAATTGGTGTATATGTTGGGACCGTATGGTTTTCTGTAGGCCAAGGGAATGTGTCGGAAGAGAAATAGAGACCTTTTCCTAAAATGTGTTGTGTCTATTTGTTTTTCTTGGTGCATCCTTTTTTTTTGTTCACACTCTGTCATCAACTGTTTATACACCTGTCAGCACCTTAGACCGGATCACCACCTCCACAGCCACATGAGTGACGGCAGACAGGCTCTGAGCCAGAGCCAGAGCCAGAGGCAGAGGCAGAGACAGAGGCAGAGGCAGAGGCAGAGGCAGAGACAGAGGCAGAGGCAGAGACAACCGCTGCTGAGACACACAGAGACACCAGACACACAGACTCACAGGGAAGGCGCAGGGACAAGGGAGTGAGAGCTGCCTGCTGCTGCTGCTTGCTAACCTCTTCCTCAGATGACAGACCCACAGCAGAAGCGCAGGGGACGTGCATGTGAGAGAAAGAGAAGGGGAAAGGGGGGGGAGGGAAATGGGAATGTGTGAGATTACACACACAGCAGGCCGCTCCCGCTTGCCTCTAAAACCGCAGGGACTCCACAGAGACAACAGACACACAGACTCACAGGAGCGCAGGGACATGGAGTGAGAGCTGCTGCTGCTGCTGAGCTGCTAACTCTCTCAGAGACAGAGCCAGAGACCGAGGCAGAGGCAGAGACAGAGGACAGACTCAACAGACACACACAGGAGACACAGACAACGGCAGACTCACAGGAGCGCAGGGACATGCAGTGAGAGAATAGGAGAAGGGGATGGGGTGAGGGGGAATACACACAACATCAGGCCCGCTGCTGCTTGCTGCTGCCTAAACCTCTCTCAGAGGCAGAGACAGAGGGACCATAGAGGCAGAGGCAGAGGCCAGAGACGAAGTATGCAGAGGCAGAGCAAGAGGCAGAGGAGCAGATGCAGAGACGGAGACAGAGACAGAGACTGTGAAGACAGGCAGAGGACAGGAGGCAGAGACAGAGGCCAGAGGCAGAGCAAGCGAGGCAGAGGCAGAGGCAGAGGGCAGAGAACAGAGCCAGAGGCAGAGGCAGAGGCAGAGACAGAGGACAGAGGACAGAGGCAGAGGCAACCGTCGCAAGAGCAAGAGGCAGAGGCAGAGGTCAGAACAGCAGATGACAGAGGGCAGAGGCAGAGGCAAGAACAGAGCCAGAGACAGCTGCCTTCTAACCGCTGGAGACACACAGACACGTAGACTCACAGAAGCGCAGGGAACGTGCAGTGAGGAGAAAGAGAAGGGGAGGGGCGAGGGAAGGGAATGTTGTGAGATACACACACAGAGACACAGACTCACCAGACACACACAGAGACACAGACAACGCAGACCTCACAAGAAAGCGCAGGGACAACGGAGTGAGAGAGAAGAGAAGGGGAGGGCGGAGGGGTTACACACACATCAGGCCCGCTGCTGCTGATGCTGCTGGCTAAACTCTCTCTCTCTCTCTCTCTCTCTCTGCACTCTATCTAGGCTAAATTCGGGCTAATTGTGTATACTGTTGGGGACCGTATGGTTTATCTGTAGGCCAAGGGGAATGTGTCGGAAGAGAAATACAGAACCTTTTCCCTAAAATTGTGTTGTGTCTATTTGTTTTTCTTGGTGGATCCGTTTTTTTGTTCACACTCTGTCATCAACTGTTTTATACAACCTGTCAGCAAGCCACTAACAAGGAGTGAAACATCACCTTAGACCAGATCACCAACCTCCACAGCCACATGAGTGATGGCAGAACAGACTCTGAAGCAGAGGCAGAGACAGAGACAGAGGCAGAGAGCAGAGGCAGAGGCAGAGGCAGAGGCAGGAGGCAGAGGCAGAGGCAGAGGCAGAGCAGAGGCTGAGGCAGAGGCAGAGGCAGGAGGCAGAGGCAGAGACAGAGCCAGTGAGGCACAGAGACACCAGAGACACAGAGCTCACAGACAGCACACAGAGGCACAGAAGCCCAGGGACATGGAGTGAGAGAAAGAAAAAGAGAAGGGGAGGGGGGCGAGGGAAGCGAATGTGTGAGATTCACACACACACACACACACACACACAAAGGTTAAACACAACACACAGCAGGGGCTGCTGGCCGCATGCTGCCTCTAACCGCTGGATGACACACAGAGACACAGAGACACAGTACCTCACAGGACACACACAGAGACACAGGAAGCGCAGGGACATGGAGTGAGAAGAAAGAGAAAGGGAAGGGGAGGGGGGCGAGGGAAGCGTAATTGATGTGAGATACACACACACACACACACAGCAGCGCTGCTGCCGCTGCTGCTACTGCTGCCTCTAACCCGGGGGTTGGCAATTATTTTTTCCAGAGGGCCACACTGACTCCGATAAAGTGAAGCTGAAGGGCCACACGATTCGAAATCAATTGAAACATCAAATAGTTATATTAGCTGAATTATATATAATTAATATATAAATACATATTATTTGGTGGAAACAATTGCAATTACAATAGGCTGACTGCCCACAATCCATGTAATCTCATTTTCAACTTATATCCATCATAGATCACTGAAGAAACATGCTGTATTATGATATAAATATGGACTCAAGGCAGATTGTTTTATATCAAAACTTACTGAACCATAAATGACTGCTACCAATAAATAATGTTTCACAGACACCTTGAATATTATAATTAAGCACTCCAGATCCTTTTCAGTTCTGATTCATGTGAGACTGTTCTATTTTGTATGTAGATAACCTTTTATTCATGAAGAAACAACATATACTACATTTGCTGCTGCCTAACAGCCCCCCCCCCCCCCCCCCCCCCCCCCCCCCCCCCCCCCCCCCCCACCCCCCCCCCCCCCCCCCCCCCCCCCCCCCCCCCCCCCACCAACAACATGAAAAAAAAAAAGACTGAATTGATTACAAGCGTAGCCATTGGTGAATGGAGGCTTCAGATGCACGTGGCTACAATCAGTCCCAGCGATCTCAATAAAATATGCTCTTTTCAATCACAGTTTGCTAAACCTTAGTGTTTGGGAAATAATAATTTAGGTGCCGTGATGAGGCTTTGTAACCGCCAGCAGTTACGATTCGGCTGACGGAGGGTTGTGGGAAACACCGGCCCCGGTCTAGGCTCACCGCTGACAAGGTCGTTGGTTGGTCAGAAACTCCGCTGTGGAGAAAAACCTGCACCAGAGCGGCTGCTCTCTCTCTCCTCCGTCGTGAGCTCCGGTGTCTGACAGAGAAAAGAGACTGAGGCAGCCGTTCATCTCTGTCTTCATACCTGGAGGGAGGCTACTTTCTGTCTGCGATGCGCAGGCTCCTGTCCTAACAGGGTTGTCACTGTTTCAAACAGCTGATTAAGTGCGCATCAACGTAATAGAAAAAAGCAATCGGGTCCACGATAGCAGTTCGGCTCGCACTTCGGCTCGCGGGCCAGATTTGGTGACTGCAATGGAGGCCGTAAAATGCCCATGGTATGCTCTAACCGCTGAGGGAACACTCGCAGACACAGAAGGATTAGACACAGAGACACAGACTCACAGACTCACCAGTACACACTACAGGAAGGACACAGAAAGGCGCAGGGACATGGAGCGAGAGAAGGAGACGAGGGAAGCAAATGTGTGACACACACACACACACACACACACACACACACACACACACACACACACACACACACACACACAAACCACACACAAACCACACACACACACACAGCAGCTGGAAGGCTGCTGCTGCTTGCTGCGTGCTGCTGCTACTGCTGCTGTCATTTAACTGCTGAGGACATCACAGAGACACAGAGACACAGACTCACAGACTCACAGACTCAACACAGAGACCACAGAAGTGCAGGGACATGGAGTGAGAGAAAGAATAAGGGGAGGGGAGGGGGCGAGGGAAGCGAATGTGTGAGATACACACACCCTCCACACCACACACACAACCAGGCTGCTGCTGCTGCTAGCCGCTGCTGCCTCTAACAGCTGAGACACACAGAGTGACACAGGCTCACAGACAACACACAGAGACACAGAAGCCCAGGGACATGGAGTGAGAGAAAAGAAAAAGGGAAGGGGAGTGGGCGAGTGTATTGAATGTGTTGAGGATACCACACACACCATCTCACACACACACACACACACACACACACACCAGGACAGCTGCTGCTTGCTGCCGCAGCTGCCTCTAACCGCTGAGCACACACATGAGACACAGGCTCACAGACCTCCACAGACCACACACAGAGACACAGAAGCCCCAGGGACATGGTAGTGAGAGAAAGAAAAAGGGAAGGGGAGCGGGCGAGGGAAGCGAATATGTGTGAGATCCACACACACACAAACACACCACACACACAAAGAACACCACACACACACAGACACACACACCACCAGGCCTGGCTGCTGCTGTCTTGCCGCTGCTTGCCTCTAACCGATGAGACACCACAGATGACAGACAGGCTCACAGAACTTCACAGACCACACACAGGAGAACACCAGCAGAAGCCTCAGGGAACAATGGAGTGAGAGAAAGAAAAGGAAGGGAAGGGGAGCGGGCGAGGGAATGTGAATGTGGTTGAGATTACCACCCCCACACACACCACACAACACACACACCAGGTTGCTGCTGCTGGCTGCCAGCTGCTGCCTCTATCCGCTGAGACCTCACAGAGACACAGGCTCACAGAACTCACAGAACACACACAGAGACACAGAAGCCCAGGGACATGGAGTGAGAGAAAGAAGAAAAAGGGAAGGGGAGCGGGCGAGGGAATTGAATGTGTGAGATACACACACACACCACACACAACATCACACACACAACACACACACGCAGGCTGCTGCTGCTGCTCGGCCGCTAGGCTGCTAGCCTCTAACCGCTGAGAACACCACAGAGACACAGAGAACACGAGACTCACAGACACACACAGAGACACAGAAGCCCAGGGACATGGAAGTGAGAGAAGGAAAAAGGGAAGGGGAGCGGGCGAGGAAGGGAATGAGTGAGATACACAAACACACACACACACGTACACAATTATACACACACACACACACACACACCAGGCTTGCTGCTGCTGCCGCTGCTAGCCTCTAAACCGCTGAGACCACACAGAGGACACAGAGACACAGACTCACAGACACACCACAGGAGAACACAGAAGCCCAGGGACATGGAGTGAGAGAAAAGAAAAAGGGAAGGGGGAGCGGGCGAAGGGAATTGAATGTGAGAGATACACACACACACACACACACTACACCACACCAGGCTGGCTGCTGCTGCTAGCCGCTGCTGCCTCTAACCGCTGAGGACGACACAGAGACACAGACTCATCACAGACACACCACAGAGACACAGAAGCCCAGGTGACATGGAGTGAGAGAAAGAAAAAGGGAAGGGAATGTGTGAGCTGCTGGCATGCTGCTTGCTGCTAACTTGCCTGCATGGCACCACAGAACCGCACGGGCGAGCACACACACACACAACACACACACACACACAGAGGCTCACACGTACGGTGGAAATAATGTCAAGTAAGGGTTATTTGTTTGTTTGTTTTTGATTTTTCACTCCAAAAGATATTTTATTGCAAGTCTTACACACAAATCACAGATCACTGTTGGCTGGACAAAGGGGGGGGCAGGCTACAGGCGGGGATGAAAACAAAGCATCTACCACTGTGGTACTCCAAAACTCACAAGAAAAGAAAAAAAACAAAAATTAAACAGAATAATG